>NC_137075.1:103549233-103989872 GCF_951640355.1 Cnephaeus nilssonii | reverse complement strand
CCCCCTGCCCCTCCCTCCCCCTCCCTCTCTCTCTCCCTCTACCTCTCCCTCTCCCTTTCTCTCTGAAATCAATAAAAATAGATCCAAATGATAGTCCTATGAGGCATTTCATTTTGGGATGAGGAAGCTGAAGGGGGGGGGGGGGGGAGAGCCAGGTGTGCCCTCATTGCCCAGTAGGCAGTTAGTAAGGAGCTGGGGCACGGACCTCATTGTGCCCAGAAGTGTGTGGTGCTGGGCGTGAAACCCAGGCAGGTGACCGGGGGCTCCAGGGTGGCCACCGCCCTGGAGAGCTTCAGAGGCCCTTGGACACGTCAGCCGCCTTTCTCAGGCTGTCTCCAGTTCTGGGCACTGGGGAGCTGCGTGGGCCTGGGCCCCTCAGGGCTGGCCTCCTGAGGTGGGGGGGCGTCTCAGAGCCTGAGGTGGGGGCGGGGCCGCTGGGACGGCCTCCAGGTGGCGTGCTCACTCCCTGCCTGTGTCTCGTCCAAGGGGAGCTGTACTTCATGTCCACGGGCGTGCCGAGTGCCACAGCAGCGCGTGGGGTCATCTACAAGATCATCGACCCCTCCAGGTGAGTCACACCCCCGGCGCTGCCGAAGCTGACGCCGCCTTCCAGGAGCCTGCACCTCCGTTACCTCAGTTTCCCTCTCTGGCACTCCCTAAGGTGGAGATTATCCATACCCCCATTTTCCAGATAAGAAAACTGAGGCCCCAAGAGGGAAGTGACTAGACAAGCCCATACTGCTGGTGAGAGGCAGATCCAGGGTTCAAACCCGGACTGCCAGGTTCAAAGTCCACCTCTGTCCGTGGTAGGAGGGAGTCAGAGATGCTGATGGGGGCTCGTCAGCGCAAGCCCCATCATCACATCTTTTAAAAACTTAAAGCATTTAGAATTTAGAATAGTTTTAGGTTTACAAACAAGTTGCAAAGATAATACAGCATTTTCCCATATGCCCCTCACCTTTCTTTCTCTCTCTCTCTCTTTCTTTCTTTCTCTCTATTATTTAAATGTCTTACATTATTATAGCACCTTTGTCACAATTAAGGAGCAATGTTGGCACATCACTATTCATTAAACTCCATACTCCTTTTTCAAATTGAGGTAACTGCACTTTTTAAAGGGAATTTCTCTAGTTTTTCTCTCACGTTCTTTTTTCTGTTCCAGAATTACATTAGTCGTCACGTCTCCTTAGCTTCCTCTGGTCTGTGACAGCTTTGCAGACCCTCCTGTCTACCGCATTTTTTTCTTAAAGCACAGGTCTGTTCATTATTACTGTTATTTTGTTGTTGTTGTTGTTGTTAATCCTCACCTGAGGATATTTTTTCCATTGATTTTTAGAGAGAGTGGAAGGGAGGGGGAGAGACGGAGAGGAAAACATCGGGGAGAGGGAGACATCCATTGGTTGCTGCCCGCACACAGCCAGGGCTGGGGATCAAGGCTGCAACCGCGGTCCGTGCCCTTGACTGGAATCGAACCCGGGACCCTTGGGTCTGCAGGCCGATGCTCTATCCACTGAGCCAAATCGGCCTGTTGATTATTTTTAAAAAAATATTATTTCTTTATTGATTTCAGAGAGGAAAGAAGAAGGACAGTTAGAAACATCAATGATAAGAGAGAATCATTGATTGGCTGCCTCCTGCACGCCCCCTACTGGGGACCGAGCCCACAACCCGGGCATGTGCCCTTGGTCGGAATAGAACCTGGTATCCTTCAGTCTGCAGGACGACGCTCTATCCACTGAGCCAAACCGGCTAGGGCCTGTTCATTATTGACATATTTCTCAAGAAAAACATAAGCACTTCCTCTCGCCACACCCCTTCTGTTTCCCGAGGCCCCCCCCCATCTTTACGTGGGCGGCGCCAGGATTTACCTCATTGCGGGAGGCACCTGCAAACTTTGCATTTTCCTTCGCTCCTTTTCCCCGTTCTGCATAAACATGCCCACGTTGCAACATCACCCGCAGAAGGATGGGTTTTAACGGCCGCGTAATTTTCTGTTGAGTCATGGTGCCCTCGCTCTCTTTCCCGGGCGTTCCCGGCGTTCAGAGCAGATGCTTCTCTAAGGAGATGTCACACGCACGGAGCACCTGATTCACGCCAGATGTGCCTCGGACCGGCACTGCCTTAGTTGGTGCCGCACGGTATCGGCTTGTCCCGCGGCAGAGGTCGGTTCTGCTCAAGGTCCCGTGTGTGGGAGGAGGCCGGAGCCGGCCAGGCTCCCTCCCTTCCTTCCTGACCCTCCTCATCCCTTTCATTTTTCTCTCTTGGAATAAACGTGTTGCTTTGCCCTGCAACACATTGCACGGAGGCCCCATGACAGCACCTTTGGAAAACGGAGACATGGGGGGGGGGGGGGGCGGGCTATTCATTACCGCCCAAACATAACCGCGTTAATGTGGCAGTTTTTGGTGTAGCTCCTACCTTTTGCACAACAAACATGTTTTTCATAATTTCCTTGAGGAACCAGCCCCTGCTGGGCCTGTGGATATTATTTGGGTTCAGGGCCATCAGGAAACCCACCCTCTCCAGCTCTGACAAGTGCTGCCTCCTGCACGTGCTTCTTCAGCCTTGGCGGCGGGGTGGGGGGGTGGGGCCACGGTTTCCCTCTTTGGCCAAGCCCGTCTGGAAGCCCCTTGTGTCACGTGGCTGCTTCACCCCTTGGCTTTCCCCTGAGCTGGTGGGACCTATTGAAGTCTGTACCCACGTGGTCAGCCCAGGATCGGCGGGTCCCATTCAAAGACTCACAGATCGAGAGCCAAAAACTAATTAAAACGAAATTCCATTCCTTCCTGGTGCCCCTCGAAGATGCCAGAAGAGCCCAATTCATAGTCCTGGCAACCTCTTCTGACTCTTTTCTCTCCCAACGCTCTACGCTCTCCACTCTCCCCCCCAAAAGGCCCCCGGGCCCCCCAGCTCTGCTGCCAACCCTGAGACACACTGTCTCGCCACCTTTTTCATTTCCATGGACTGAATCTCTCCCTGGTTCCTGCAGGCAGAGGAGCCCCTGTTTCTGCATCACCAGAAATCCAGGAAGCCAGGGGGTGGGGGGGCAGGGACCCTCCGCAAAGGCTGTGGGCCGGGGCCAGGGCCGGGGTCGTTCCAGTGACAGGAGTCGGACTGGCAGGCTGTGGGGGGAGGAGGATGCCATTCGACCAGGTTCAGAGGACAGGCCGTGCTCAGCGTTAGAAGTGGCTCAGGTGAGCCACCCGCCTCATGCAGAAGCGGGATGAGGGGTTCCTGTCCTGGGATTGGACTCCTGGAGATCCGGGGCATGGAGCCTGTGGGGCCACGGGGCCACACAGTAGGTGCTCCATACATGGCCACCGGCGT
Source organism: Cnephaeus nilssonii (assembly GCF_951640355.1). Taxonomy (NCBI): domain Eukaryota; kingdom Metazoa; phylum Chordata; class Mammalia; order Chiroptera; family Vespertilionidae; genus Cnephaeus; species Cnephaeus nilssonii. The sequence goes on along the minus strand of NC_137075.1, from coordinate 103,986,545 downwards.
GACCTGGCCAGGCCTGGCAGCACACGGACATGCTCAGGGCGGGCTCCCAGGGCCGGGCTCATGACCTTCCATGTGTTGGCAGGCGGGCACCCCCCGGCAAGTGTCAGATCCAGCCCGCCCAGGTGACGGTGAGGAGCCGCCTCATCCGCTTTGTGCCCAAAGAAAGTAAGTGTCCACCGACAGGGACCCCGTGGGGGAGGGACGCTCCCATAGCCCACACCCAGGTGGACCCTCTGCCGGGCCCTGTGCTGGGCACACGTTATGCACTCAGTTAAAGTGGGCCATGTGTGCCAGCCCCAGGCCCTGGGTGGGTGGCACAAAGGGCCTGCCGGTCTCAAAGGGGGCATGAAGGGGAGAAAGAGCTGTTTCCAGGGAAGTGCACTCGGAGTCCCTGAGAGGCACAGAGAAAGAGGGTGTGCCCTGTGTGAGCAAGGAATACTGGAAAGTGATTCTGGGTGCCAGGGTCCCTAGGGGAGGGGGCGTCGGGGCTGGGTTGGAGGGGAGGGAGGGAGGGGTGCCAATCTTCAGGACCTGAGGGGCCGGGCAAGGCCACCAGTGGCTGCCCTGGGATCAGGGGCCAACTGAGAGGGCTTGTCCTGAGGAGGGGGCTGTTCTATGGGGCCAGGCTAGGTGGGAGCGAGGCCCAGCGCTGCCAGACCTTTCCATTCCTTTTTTTAAAAATTTTTTTTATAGTTTTATTGATTTCAGAGAGGAAGAGAGAGGGAGAGATAGAAACATCAATGATGAGAGAGAATCATTGATTGGTTGCCTCCTGCACGCCCCACGCCTGTGCCTCGAACCATGACCTTCTGGTTCATAGGTCAATGCTCAACCACTGAACTACGCTGGCCAGGCCAGACCTTTCCATTCTTTTTTATTTTTTTTTAATATTTTTTAATTGATTTTTTACAGAGAGGAAGGGAGAAGGATAGAGGGTTAGAAACATTGATGAGAGAGAAACATCAATCAGCTGCCTCCTGCACACCTCCTACTGGGGATGTGCCCGCAACCAAGGTACATGCCCTTGACTGGAATCGAACCTGGGACCCTTCAGTCCGCAGGCCAACGCTCTACCCACTGAGCCAAACCGGTTAGGGCCAGACCTTTCCATGCTTAAGAGAAGCAGGACACCCGTCCGTTAATTATTCCGTTCATTCATGGCACTTCCGTGGGCTTCGTTCTGGGGATGTAGCGCTGAGCAAGATGGACGTGGTGTCTGCCTTTCCGAGCTGTTACATACAGATTTCCTCATTTGAAAATGTTGGCTTTGAAAAACCACCTTGTGGGCGAAAGGAACCACTTCAGGAGGGCAAGCGTACCCAGCACGTCACCCGTTGGCAGGCGGGGTGTGGGTGGGGGTTGTAGGAGGAGGGGAAGGCTAGGCCCCTGGGCGGGCGGGGTGCCCGGCCCTGAGGAAGGGTACCCTGGGTAGAGGAAGTTGGGGGAGAGAGGAACTTGAGTTTGGGGGGAGTTAAGTCCAGCCTCAGGGGGCTTCGGGCCTGGGCCAGTTTTCCAGCCACTCAGTCCGCAGTTGCCGGCACTTTTGGAGTGACCCGCTCCAGGTCAGGCCAGGCCCTGTCCTGGCCGGACACACAGACACGTCATTTAGCGTCCCAGGCCCAGTGACAGAGTGTGTGCTGGTGCCATGGGGACCCAGGGCAGTGCAGGATGAGGGCGTGGTGGTCTCGCAGCAGAGGCTGAGGGCTGACCTGGAAGGGAGAAGAAGGGTGCACCACGGGGTGTGTGTGTGTGTGTGGGGGGGGGGCAGTCTAGGCAGAGGGAGCAGCAAGAGGCCAAGCGGGAGAAGCCGGGCAGCCAGGGGCCTGGCGGGAGGCTGCACCCTGAGCAGCGGGCCCTGGGCAGGCTGGTTCTCATCCTGCCTGTCTGCTGTGCCCACCCCCACCCCCATCAGAGGGTCTCAGCTTCCCCCTTGAACCACCCACTGGAACCAGGAAGGGTCACTTGCTCAGAGAAGCCCTCTCAGACACGCCTCCCCTTCCACGAGCTCCTGAGTTTACGGTGTGAGGACGGGGACTCCCAGGAGGCGGGGCTGGGAGGGCAGGCCCAGCAGCTGCCAGGGGCTTTGCAGGATGACTGACTTGCAGGAGCATCTGCACCGGCTCCAGGTTCACACCGGAGGGCCAGGGTGACGGGGAGGCACGCAGCCTCAGTGTCTGATGGAGGGTAGAACAAGGACATCCTTCCCTGGGGTCTGCATTCCGGGATGGAGAGCTGGGTGGCCAGGGAGGCTCTGACTGCAGGCTCTTCCTCTCCGCAGAGTTCATCCGGAGGGCCGAGAGCACCCCGCGGCCCACAGCGCGCGCGCCCACGAAGGTGCCCCGGCGCGGCCGCCCCACAGCCCCTCCGCCCGTGTCCACCCCGCGCCCAACGAGGCGCATCCCGCGCCCGGCAAGGCCCACCCCGCGCCCAACAAGGCCCATTCCGCGCCTGGCAAGGCCTACTTCGAGCCCAACAAGGCCCACCCCACGCCCCGCAAGGCCCACCCGGCGGCCCGGCGGACGGAGGGTCGGCGGACGGCGGCGGGGCCGGCCTGGCGCTGAGAACTCTGCGCCCTTGAATGGGGCCGTGCGCCTGGTGCGGCCCGCGGGCCTGAGCCCGGGCCGCGGGCGCGTGGAGGTGTTTGCAGGCGGACGTTGGGGCACCGTGTGCGACGACGGCTGGGACATAAAGGCCACCGCCGTGGTGTGCCGCCAGCTGGGCTTTGCCCACGCCGTGCGGGCCACCAAGGGCGCGGAGTTTGGGGAGGGCCGCGCGCTGCCCATCCTGCTGGACGACGTGCGCTGCGCGGGCGACGAGAAGACCCTGCTGGAGTGCGGGCACGCGGGCCTGGGCACGCACAACTGCAGCCACGAGGAGGATGCGGGCGTCATATGCAGCCAGGAGGACCCCGACCGTGGGCCAGGGTAGTGGGTCGGGCCCGGCTGTCCTGCCTCGGGTCAGAGCCTGGCAGGGCCCTCCGCCTGCGTGTGCCTGGGGCGTGCGCCGAGTGGAGGGTGGAGGCGGCCCTCACTGAGCTGTGCGCGGTGCACCGTGTTCTCTGTGTGTCCCTGCTCACGTGTCCCGTGTGTGCTGGCGCCCGGGGCCCTGTCGGGGTGGTCCTGGTCTTTTCTTACCTCTGAGCAGCAGCATGAACACCGTCTGGCCTTAGGACCCTGAGCACTGAGGGCAGCCACCCTTTACGGACGGACATGGCCCCTGGCTGTGCTAACAGAGGCACCGCTGGTGGGCCGGGGGAGGGGACCGGGCCTGCCCTGCCAGGGCTGGAGCGGAAGGCCCCAGAGCAGCGGAGGCAGTGTGGCCCGCAGTCAGGGGCGCTGCAGAGAGCGGGAAGGCATCAGTGGGCCCGTGGCTGCCCCAGTGAGGGTCAGGCTCCTGGGAGGAGGCAGTGCCTCGGGAGGGCTGGCTGGCTGGGGGCACGGGGTGACCCTGGGAGAAGCCTCCTGGTCACCTTGGACCTCTCATTGCATTGGACCCCTGTGGATGCTTTGGGCGGGGCGGGGGGGTGGGTGTGTGTGTACTGGGACAGCCATCCCTAAGGCTTGACTCTGCCCTGCTCCTCAGGACAGAAGCCACCAGCCACTCCCAGTGCCCAGGTCCCAGGTGAGTGGGGGACTCCAGGCTCCTCCACTTACCTTCAAGGCTGCATCCGGGCCTGTGGGGCCCCCTGTGTGGTCTCCAAACCCAGCCCTGCTCACGGAACCCTCCCTTCCCTCCAGCCCCATGAGGGGCGACCAGGGCTGTGGCCCAGGGAGACTACTGATGCTTTGTCACCAGGGGCCGTGCCGACACATGACTGTGTACAACCGCTTCCTGCCTCTTCTCTTTGCCCCCGCCTGCCGGGGCGTTGGGATGGGGGCTGAGCCTGCAGCCTCTCTCTGAGTCTCTCTGACCACGGATGGCCTTGGCCCTGGCTCGTGCCAGGCCTGTGGAGGGGCGTCAGGTACGGCTGGCCCGGCCTCTGATAGGGGCCAGGGACAGAAGCAGATGGTCACGGGCAGTGAGAGCGGAGTGGGCACTAGGGGCCGTGTGGCGGCCCAGGAACCGGCTCCGAGTGTAGAGTCCGGGCTGCAAGGCCATCTCTCTGACTCCTACCTCTGCTCGGAGCAGGTGTCCTGGCCCGGCCCTCACAGCGTGTCGGCCCGTTGAGCCCCTGGTGGAAACCTCCATCAGCCCCGCCACAGCGTGTCACCTCTGCTGGTCACCGCTGCGAGACTGCACAGCAACTAAGGTGCACAGAGGCTAAACAGCTTAAATGGGGGCGCCCAGGCGGGGAGGGAAGAAACCAAACTTGAACCCAAGCAGCCTCGCCCCAGGGCCTGCCGGCACCCTGGCCACTGCACTCCCAAGAGCGCGAGGCTGTGCCCAGAAAGGTGCGGCTGGTGCCTTCCCAGGACGCCGGGAAATTCTGAGCCGTGTCAGGAGCTGGGGGGGGGGGGGGGGGGGGCCGGTCCGTCCAGCCAGACTCCTCGCTGTGCAGAGGGGAGCGTGGTCCCGGAGGCTGGAGAGCCTGTGGCTGTGAAGGCCGAGCCGAGCCCAGAGCCCAGGAAGGTGGGGTGGCCCTCCAGACTCTCAGAGCAGGCAGCACCCTGGCCTGCCCATCAGAGGGACAGAGCTGTGGGTCCCTCTGACCCAGAGGCAGGGGGTAGGTCGCAGCAGCCTCTGCCTCCTCTTCCCGGGCTCCCCCATGCCCTCCCCGTGCTGCCCAGCTCCCCTCTTCATGTCACAGCCTGGACGCTGCAAGGCCGCAAGGTGGGGCCCGGGAGGTGGGGCAGAAGTGGTGGGGAGCATCTCCCCACCAACAGTCTGGGCCACCGTGTGGGCTCCTCGGCACCTCCCCAGGGAGTGGGGAGGAGTGGTCCAGCCCTCCTGGGGCCTGGAGCATCACTGCTGTTGCTGGGGTAACCGGGGGGAGTCCAGGCTTCTCCACTCCTCTGGACAGGGCTGGCCTCAGCCTGCCAGTCCTCTGGGCAGGGTAGGCTCCAAACAAGGCTTGGGCTGTGGACTCCTGAGAAGGGAGTTGACAACAGACTCACTGCTCCTAAATAGCACTAACCAGGGTAGACGGCTGACATTGGTTGAGCACTTACTACATGCGAGGCACTGCTCCTTTTATTCACTCATTTAATCCTCATCTTTTTTATTTTAATACAAATTTTAAAAAATTTTTGTTGAATTTATTAGAGTGACATATATATATATATATATATATATATATATATATATATAAAAGGCTAATATGCAAAGTGTCCCCTTGGGAGTTCGATCGCTCACTATGACGTGCGCTGACCACCAGGGGGAGGCGCGGAACAAAGGAAGGCCCCAATCGGCTCTGATCGCCAGCCAGGCCTAAGGACCCTAGTCATGCATGAATTTTGTGCACCGGGCCTCTAGTTGGTTAATAAAATGATATAGGTTTCAAGCATACCATTCTATAATACATCCTCTGTATATTGTATTGCGTGTTCACCTCATCCTAATTGGAACTCTATGAGGCAGGTGCTGTAGTCACACACACCCCATTTACAGATGTGGAAGCTGAGTTACCTGCTAAATGTCACACAGCCAATGTTAAAACTGGGCAGGTAGGCTCAGCAGGCCCGGCCATGGGCCGTCAAGCTCTGCTGCTGCAAGAGCATTGAATTTAGTGTCCCTGTCATTGTGTGGATGGGGACAAGTCCAGGGAGGGCAGAGGTGGTGTGGACTCCCTGCCCAGTGCTCCTTCCCCTCCATCACCTGTGGCTGGCCACCTGAGAGGTATTCACAAGTGACTGTTCCCAGGGACTTCCATCCTGCTTAGAGTCCTTCAGGGTCTCCGAGGAGGGGACATAGGCTTGGACGGGGCTCGCCCTGCTCCCTCCAGGCCCCTGCCCTCAGCCCTCCTAATCCAGTCTTCACACAGTGGCCAGAGTGATCTCTCAGAACCCGACCCAGAGAGAGGCTGCCTCTGCCAGCGTCACACAGCTTAGTTCTGAAGCCCAGTGCTGTAGGGATGCCCCAGGTATGGCTCTGGGCCCAGTACTGCATCTACGGAGTCAGCCTCAAGTAATACCACCCCAGGTCCCTGTCTGTGCCTCGCTTGTTCCTTGTTCACCTGTAACTCTCTGGCAAGTTCCAGCTGGGCCAGGGCCTCAAGTAGCCACCTTCCTCCTCTGACAATAGGCAAGGCCCTCTGTCCCCGGCGGCCAGGAGAGCTGTAGTCAGTGGCTGAAGGCTGGGAAGCTAGTGGGCAACCTCAGTTCCCCAAGGCATCCCTGTGTTTACACCTTGCAAATGTTTGACTGCGCGGCTGGATTCCGGGGTTCCAGCCTTGGCTGTGTGCTGTTGGGGAGGTCGCTTAACCTCTCTGAGCCTCATTGGCACACAGAGGTATTCAGCAGGATTATTGGAAGAAAAACGAGGTAACGTTTGCAAACATGCCCAGCTCATTCCAGGCTGCTTCCTGGACAGAAAGCGAAACGCCAGGCTGGTGGTGCCCATGCTGGCAGCTGCCCCCTGCACAACAGGGTGGGGCGGGCTGTGCCACGTGGAGGGACCACAACAGAATGACCCAGGACAAATACCTAAAACGGGCGGAAGATGAGCCTCTTCACGCTAACGTGTAGAACCTGTGTCTTCTTGAGGGGACATCCATCTCCTCAGCCCCTTGCTAAGGACTAGCATTTATTGAGCACTTACTAAATGCCGGGTTCCTCGGGTGTGCCGGCTCATTTAATCCTCACAAAGGCCCCAAAAGGCACCCTTGATATCACCGTCTCTTTTCCAGATGAGGGGGTGGACCCCCAACATGGCTATGTAACTAACTGGTCTTGGGTCCCACCTTCAGAGGGTGAGGCAGCTTTGAACCCAGCCCCCCTCCCGCTCCCTGGGCTACCTGTCCCCTGCCAGGCCACTCAACTGAGGACGGCCACTTCAGAGCTACCTCTTTCTTCTGCCTGTGGCTCCCTCCACAATGCCTGCTGGGAAACCACTTCCTTTATGGCATCATCTGTACTGGTGATTCTTTTCTTTTTTTTTCTTGTAGAGATTTTTTTTGTAGAGAATATGCTGGGGAGCAAGACCTCAAATACTCCAGAGAATAAGTTTTTGTTTTTTGTTTCTGTTTTTATAAATCTTTACTGTTGAAAGTATTACATATGTCCCCTTACCCCCCCCCCCCCCCCCCCCCCCGCCCATTGGCCTCCTCCAGCCCGCCCCCTACCCCAGGCCTTCACCACCCTATTGTTATGCATATATGTATACAAGGTCTTTGGTTGATTACTTCCCACCCATCCACCCTCCCCCACCTTCCGTCTGAGATTCTGCACTCTGTTCCCTGCTTCCATGTCTCTGGATCCACTCTGTTCATCAGTTTATTTTGTTACTTAGATTCCACATATGAGTGCGATCATGCGATACTTGTCTTTCTCTGACTGACTTATCTCACTGAGCATGATACTCCCCAGGTCCCTCCACGCTGTCTCAAAGGGTAAGAGTTCCTTCTTTTTTACTGCTGCATAGTATTCCACGGCATAAATGTACCACAGCTTTTTTACCCTCTCATCTCCTGATGGGCACTTGGGCTGTTTCCAGATCTTGGCTATTGTAAATTGTGCTGCTATGAACATAGGGGTGCATACATTCTTTCTGATTGGTGTTTCGGGGTTCTTAGGACATATTCCTAGAAGTGGAGTCATTGGGTCAAATTGGTGATTCTCAAATTTAAGCAGAATCACCTGCAAGGCTGGTTAAAACACAAGTTGCCGAGTCCTACCCGAGGTTTTGACTCCGTAAGTGTTGGTGGGGCTGAGCATTTGCACTGTGACACTGGGTGATGCTGATGTGCACGCCTGGGGCCACACTTTGAGAACCATTGCCTGTGCCACTGTTGTCCAACAGAAATGTAATGTGAGCCACATGGGCAATTTCAGATTTTCTGGTAGCCCTATGATAAAAGTGAAAAGCAGGTGATGTGAATTTTAATAATAATTTCATTTCACCCAACATATTCAGAAATTATTTTAACAGGTAATCAATATAAACATATCAATGAGATTTGCATTCCTTTTGTATTAAATTGATGGGATCCGTTGTGTATTTTACACACACAGCCCATCTCAGTTTGGGCTACTTATGCTTCAAGTGCTTGATAGTCACATGTGACCGAATGATTTCCAGGAGGGCCAGAGAGGTTCCCCACCGCTCTAGAGGAGGGGGGGCGGGGGGGGGGCGCAGGTGATTGGCCACGTGCTTCCCAGCGGCGCCCTCTGCTAGTAGCTCCCTGTGCTGCCAGCCGGCTCATTATTCCCCACCGAATCACAGGAGCGCTGAGGATGAGGATGAGGATGAGGATGAGGATGAGGATGAGGATGAGGATGAGGATGAGGCGGCTAGGGGGAGGGGCACTGTTAACTCGCCCCAGCAGGGACAGGAGCGCTCTGTTGACAGAGATGCCAGGTTGAGCCACGGTCACATTGACCCAGAAGTTACTGGTGTTGACCTATGCAGCAGAGAATATTAAGAAACACCCACTCATCTCATTAGTTCTTGCTGTATAGGCTCCCACTCCCACTTGCACCCTGAGGCTGCTTCATGCCTGCCTCATATGGGACCTCAACAGTTGAGGACCTGGCCCTGTCCTCCTTGCCCTCAAAGAACAATTGTTGGGGGTCCTCCCTTCAAACTGCCTCCAACCCCTGGAGCTTTCGCAGCCCAGAAAGGGCTGTGACCTCTCCGCCTCCCTCGCCCCGCAGCCTGGGCAGCCAGAAGTCTCCTGTATGCGCCTGCGGTTGCTGCTCACCGCCACACGGGGGCGCGCCATCTGCTGGCCCTTCGGGGAGGTCGTTCCTGTTCCCTCTCCAGGAAGGATGCCCTGGCTGTCGACCCCGGGGCAGAAATCCTGTCTCTTATGAGCTGGGCCCAGATCTAAAGCTTGGCGCTGTCTGTCACCCCGCAGCCCCTACACCCCTGACCGTCATGTTCCTAATGGGGACTGTCCTTGGCTGTACTTTTCTGTTTTCCAGTCCCCAAACCTCCCCTGGACTGGTCCACGAGTGGGCAGGGGACATGTCCTCTCCTCAAAAATCCAGCAGCATTTGTCTTTGGGCGCCCCCTCACCAACCCGGAGGATCTTTATTTGGACTAGGAGTGGGCACACCTGGCCCTCCCCATCCACTGCTTTCATTCGGGGGGCCCCTGAGTGTAGAATTGGGAGCTAACAAGCTCAGAGCTGGCCTCGTCTGTCCTATCCGGCCATATGGATACGGAGAAGCAGGTTATAAAAGGGAGGGAAGTCTTGGTCATTATGGTTCAAGAATACCCTTTGGGCACACCGACCTTCCATACCCAGATTTTCAGCCACTCCGACTCCAGCTCCTTGGGACCGGTGTCAACGCCTCCGACGCGGCTTCCTTGGACCTGGGAGGTTCCAGAAGCGCCCGAGATTCCTGGAGAGCAGCCTCGTGCGCTCTTCATTAGCAGACACAGGCCTCCCTGTGTCCCCGGGGTGCTGGTCACTTGTCCCATGAGCCCGGCTGGGAGACCAAGGGCGCTCGACGTGGACAGGCCGGGCGGGGGAAACCAGCATTGGGGGCTGGGATTTCCAGGGAGAGGGTTGGGAACAGTTGGTGTAATGCAGAAATTTGGAGACTGGGCTGGGTTTCCAGGAAGGTTTTAGGGAAAAATGAAGGGACCTAGGACCGCGCACGCGGAGAAATGCTATTTGGAGGCGCCAAAGAAAGCTGAACCAGCCAGCAGGAGTTAGAGCCCCTCCAGACAGCAAGCTCCGAGGAACCAGGTTGCCAGGGACAACGCGTTCTGGGCGGAGCTTCTCTTGGAGTAGACGCTTGAGGGCTGAGGGCGGAGCCTGGAGAGGCGGGGAGGGGCGGGGCCTGCGGTCTGAGCCAGAAGCGGAGTTGTGATTGGCGAAGACCACATGTTATGGGCGGGGCCTAGACTGGGCTTTTATTGAGGCTGGGGCGGAGCTTAAGGAGGGGCGGGGCGGAACGGGGGCGGGCCCCGAGAGTGGAGCTGGAATCGGAGAAGTGGTTGGTGGGGACCTAGCGCCCTGGGCGGGGTCGGAGCCGGCGGGGGCGGAGCCGAGCGGTGGGGGCGGTGCTAGGTCGCGCCGGGCCTGGGGCCGAGGCGGCGCTCGGCGCTGACAGCTGAGTCGGCTCGCGGCCTCCCGCCCCCTCCGTGCCCGGCCTTGACCCTGGCCTGGCCTGCCCGGGAGCCATGAGCCCTGGGCTGCTGCTGCTGCTCGGCAGCGCCGTCCTGGTCGCCTTCGGCCTCTGCTGCACCTTCGTGCACCGCGCTCGCAGCCGCTACGAGCACATCCCCGGGCCGCCGCGGCCCAGGTGAGCGGGAGGTGGGGGCGGGGGCCTGGAAGGGGCGCTCGAATAGGGGGTCGGGGGACCGCATCCAAGCCTGAATCGGAGTCGAGGCCAAGGGTCAGCCTCGCCGTAGCGCGCGGCGGCGGCGGCTTGGATACTGCGGCGGGGAGAGGGGCGCTAACTATTCTTAGTAACGAATTACTCACAGTCGCCGCAGCTGCTTGGCGACCACCGCGCTCGGCTGGGCCCCACGAACGCGATGGCAGCGACAGCCCTGTTAGGTAGGCACTGTTGTTACCCCATCGTTCAGACGAGGAGACTGAGGCGCGCGGAGGCAAAGTCACCTGCCCAAGGTCACACCATCGATGAGCTTAAGCCTAGATTGCAACCCAGATCAGCCGGGCTCTCAAGTGAGCGCTCTTAACTTTGGTGACTTGGCCGGGGTCACTCAACCAGGATTGGAACACGCTGTTACTTTGGTCACATTCGCTTTTGTATTTCTGTCCTGGTATATCCTGTTCGTCTTCTCCTTGGTACTTCATTCCATCCTTGGCCGCCCCCTCCCCCCCCCCCATCCTCCCAACTCCCCTCCCCCCACAAGAAGCTTACCTTTCTGAAGCTTAAATCACGTGTCAATTCTCTGCTCCAAAGGCTTCCCGTCGCTTAGAACTAAGTCTCATTCTAAATGAAGCCGGGTCCCTGGCCAGCAAGGCCCCTGCTGAGCTGTCAGAACCTGCCTGTGAGGTCCTCCTCCCCCTTGCTACTCACTGCTGCCCCAGGCAGCCCGCACCCCCATTCCCCAGCGGATCCCTTCTTGCTAGTTCCCCATCCGCTCTGTTTCAAGTCCACTAGCCCCAGGCTCCTGATGGGGCCATTCCCCGTGAAGTTACCTTCTGGTCACCTGTTGACTGCTCACCTGTTGACTGTCTTCCCCTTTAGAATGTGAGCCCGGGAGGGCAGGGATGCCGTGTTGCTTGTGTATCCCCAGCACCGGGCACATCGAGGATCCTCAATAAATATTTGTTGAACGAATGAATAAACAACAGTATTAGACACACTTTTTAAAACCTCAGGACCTGAACATTCTGGAAGGCACCCACTTCCGGAACAAGCCAGATCCTGGTGTTAGAAGCCTGAATTCCTGTTTGGTGGGTTTGGGAAGATCTCTGTGGCTGGTGTGTCTTCCTGCTGGCTCTGTCCTCACAGGCGCCCTCTCCCACCCTGGGGTCTTCCTGACCCTTTCCCCCTTTTGTAGCAGCTCTGTCTTTCATTCCATGTTTCTTCCCAGCTCTCCAGACTTGACTTCAATACTAACTCCTCAGGGAGGCCTTACCTGCTTCCATGCTTAACTATATTCTATTCATTTTATACACGCTAAGTGAACCTAATGGCAATTGGGTAATTAAGTATTTGTGCAACCTCTTGTTAAGTGTCCGTCTGTCTTGTTCGCTGCTGTGGTACCCCACACCTAGCACAGCAGTGTCTGGTATTCGCATAGTAGGCACTTGATAAACAACTGATTCCAGGTGGCTGGTGGAGATCCCCTGAGAGTTCTGTTAGGGGCACGATCACCTGGCAAGTTTTCAAATCATTTGTTCTGATCGATCTCATTATGGTTGGCTTTCTCTGGAACCCAAGTGCTTCCAGCATTGCAGACCCTGTCAGTCTCTTAAGTCAAGCCTTTCTCTGCTCCTCTCCCCACATCCCCCCCCCCCCGCCCCGCTCCCACCCCCGTCATTGCATTTAAAAAATAAAATTCTGCATGCCATATCATTTGCCCTTCTAAACTGTACCCTCAGCACTAGTGTTTCATCGGCCCCAAAAGAAACCCCACACCAATGAGCTGTCCCTCATCTCATCCCGACCCCCGGCGCTAGGCAACCACTCCTCTGCTTTCTGTCTTTACAGGTTTGCTTGTTCTGGACATTGCACGTAAATGGGATCGCACGCGACGTGGCCTTCGGGGTCTGGCTTCTCGCACTTAGCATGTTTTCAAGGGTCACCGTGGAGTAGCGTGTGTCCCCATTTCTTTCCTTTTCAGATCTGAGTTCTCCCCCCAAATCTTACAGTTGTGTGTGGTGGGGGGTGGGCAGAGAGTGGGAGGAGGCCGGATGTAATTATGGGTGGGCTCTGTGTTCTAAGGAGGTGAGCCGCATAGGGCACAGGGAAGAGATTTTGGATTAAACGCTGGTTGGTGATCAAATATAAAACCGCACTAAGGGAAAGTTCTGAAACCTCTTCTAGCACAAATCAGGTGCTTTGGCATCCAAAGCCGGGATCCCTAGCCCGTGACTGGCAATCCCGTGGTTGGCAAGAGCCTCCAGGGGTGGCAATTGCCCCTCGATGCCTCCGAGTCTGGCCAGCTGGCAGGCAAGGACGGCTCTACCCTGCAAAGAGGCAGCTGCTGGGCTCCTGCACGCCAACCCTTTATCCTCCTTGTTCTGCAGGAGTCGCCAAGATGCCCTCTCCTCCAGGTTGCCCTCCCTGAGTGCCCCTCCTACTGCACACCAATCCACGCGGTGGCTGGAAACTCAGGCTCAGTGTTCAGGTCCCAGGCAAACACGTTGAGCTTCTTGATTTCAGCCCCCACTCTCCTGTTAGCGTGGGGGGGGGGGCGTGAACTTGACAATGAAAAGTCTCGCTCTCCCCATGTTTTATTTCTTTTGCCGTAAGTTCTTCAATTTTGACTCCCGGGCGATGTTGGTTCTCTCCTCCCACTCCTACCTGCCCAGTTGCTGGGGGGCGGGGCTGTTCAACCAGGGGCCGGGTGCTTCCTAGTGATGGTGGAGACCCACTGCTGGACTTTGGTGCCCAGCTGAGCACTCACCTCCCCCCCCCCCATCCTTCCAGCACAGGCACCACCACAGCCCCTCACCCTCTCCTAGAAGGCGGCCCATCCTGCCTCCCTCTGGGTGCTCGCACAGGGGGCTCCCCGGATGACCTCTGCTCCAGTGACTGTCCACCGCTTCTCTGCCCCCAGGAAACTTTGGTTCCCCGCTGGGCACGCCGCAGTGTTTTAGGGAGCTGCATGCCCTGGGGACCAGCCAGGAGGGGGGTTTTGCCCTCCCCTCTCTCCTGGGCTGCCCTGCCACCTCCAGTCCACCACAGGGCATGCCCGGTGGGTTTCTGCTGCCCCGCCCCGTCCCAGTGTTCTACCCTCATCCTGGTCCCTTACCTACTCATCTCTAACCCATCTTCTTCCGGCCCTGCCTTTGCCTCCCCAGCGCCCCCTGCAGGAGCTGGAGGGAACGGGCTTTAGTTCCCTTTCTTGCCTGGCAGTGGACGTGGCCACTCTGTGCCCCTGACCTTCTCAAGGCGTCACTCGCCTTCCTCCCCTGGGGCATGGACCCCCGTAGTTAGGGCGCAGGATCTCAGAGTAGCCTGGGAGCGTGAGCAATTACAGGCTGTTCTCGCTCAAAACAGAACGCTTTCCTGAGAAGGAGCAGCTTTGGGGCGTGACCGTGGATATGAGATAATTCTGGAAAGACAGCCAGCGGTGCGTGGTGTCCCCGGTCCACCTGTCTGCAGGTGGAGCGGGATACGTTCAAGTCCTCACTTCGGGTGGGGCTCAGCCCCCCTCCCTTCCTCCCGGGCGGGCGCCTGCTGCCTGCCTCCAGCCTCCCTGCCGCTCTGCAGTCCCCGCACGCCCCTCCGCCCCTCCACCCGCACCCCAGCCTTTCTTCTTGCCTCCCACTTCCCGGAGCAAATGGATCAGCGAGAGAACTTCTTTTCAGGCCTCCGCCGCCACCGCCACCCCTTTGCCCACAGCGGGCCGCTCGCCCTCCCCTTCCCGCTGGGCCCCGGGGCCCCTGGCCAAGGCCCGCTGCCCTCGCTGCTCAGCAACTCGGCCCCCACTGCCCCTCCCCTGCGCCACCAGCCTCCTTCTCCTCTGCATCCTTCCCGTTTTTATATAATACGCTGTTCAAAACCAGCCCCGTCCTTCCCACTCGCATTCCCTCCTGCAGCCGCCCCGTCCCTGCACCCCCACTGCAGCCTGCCGAGCAGCCTCTGTCTTCGGGCCCCCGTTGGTCCCTCCTGTTCTCTCTCGAACCCACCACCCAGCGGCTCTGGCCCCACCTCTCCACCCCACCTGCTTTGGTCAAGGTCCCAGTGACCTCCATGGGGCTCCTCCACGGTCCTAGCGGGCCGGGCCCCTCCACAGCCCGGGGCAGACGGATGCCTCCCTCCTGCTTGAAGCCTCCCTTCAAAGGACCCGGCCCTTCGCTCTGGCTCTCCTGTGCCTCCTGCTCAGCCTCCCTGGCGGGCTGTCCCCTTGCTGCCTGTCCTTGGGGCTCTGGGTGAAAGCGAGGGCAACCCCCTGGGAACCTGGGACCGCAGCGCTGCCCCGAGGTGGAGGGGCAGGGCCCCCGGTGGGCGGAGGCTGCTCTGGGGGGTGTCGAGCTGGAGCTTCCGCCTGCCCCTCCTGCAGGCAGGGCCCCAGAGGCAGGGGGCTTGGCCTTCGGAAGCCTGCACCCCTGCACCCCACGGCAGGGGGCCATGAGGGGCTGCTGCTCCCCTCCGTGAATGCGGCTCCACCTCCTCCCAGCGGCCCAGGGTCTCCCCTGACGCCTGCCACTCAGCACACCCACGTGGTCGGGCTCCTGGCTTCACTTTCGCTCAGAATCGGGTTACTTCTCACCTCCACCGGTCTGAGCCTTCACCTCTTACAGCCCTTTCCCGGGGCCCTGCCTCCACCCCGGAGCCCTCCTCGCCCCTTCACTCTCAGCACCATGCATTTAACACCCAGGTCCCGCCTGTGCTTTGCTCAAAAGCCCTCACTGAGGGCAAAGCCAAAGTGTGGACAGTAGCCCACAAGGCCGTCCATAGCCGCCCCGCCTTGGTGACCCCACCCTGGATCTTGGTTCCCTTATGCACCCTGCTCTGGCCACACTGCCTTCCTTGGACATACCAAGCACACTTCCACCTCAGGACCTTTGCACCTGCCATTCCTCTGCCTCAAATGCTCTTCCCCCAGATACCTGCTCGGCTTAGTCCCTTACTTCTTACAGCTCGCGTGACGCCTTCCTAGAGGGGCGGTCCCCCACCTGCCTGTGTAAAATGGCCACCCCGCATCCAGCCCCAGCTCTCCTTACCCCCCACTCGGATTTTTCTCCCATCGCTTTCTGAATTCCTATTTACGTCCATATTTGCGTGTCTCCTGTCTTCCCCCGGGAGGAGTTCCCTAACCCAGAAAATCCAACTGCAGCTTTGCTGTCTGGATGCTGTAGGAAGTGAGCTTGACTGGAGAAGGGTCCTAGAGGAGACAGGAGGTCACGCGTCCCTCGGAACGGGCCTCCAGGTGACACCAAAAGGCTTGCCTGGGATTGGGTGATCACCGTGCAGGCTTGCCTGGGATCGGGTGATCACCATGCAGGCTTAGTGTGACCCGTCCATCCCCTGGTGGTAAGGACGCTGGGGAGCCCTGGTGCCAGCCACACAGCCGTGGGCAGGTGGCCTCCCCTGTCCAGCCTCCGCTGCCCTGCCTCCAGGTGGTGCGGGGCGGTCAGACGGGGAGAGGCTTAGCATAGCACCCAACGTACGGGAAGTGCTCGATGCATGTCTCAAGGTAATTCCACACAGTGTCACTGAGCGCCCGCCCCTGACCTGCACCAGGGAGACGGTTTTATTTCTCTCCATCACCTCTCCAAGGAGGCCTCTGGAGTCGGTCAGACTCAGGTCTGCATCCTGCCTGGGGACTCCAAGCTAGTGCCGTAGCTCCCCATGCCTCAGTCCTCCCATCCATGAAGTGGGTCTAACAACGCCGACCTCCCAGGGCCCTGTGGGTAAGGGAGCACTCTTCAGTGGTGACTTCCAGGGATCATAATGTTTCTCATTTCTTCTAGTTTCCTCCTAGGACACCTGCCCTACTTTTGGAAAAAGGATGAGGCTTGCGGCCGCGTGCTCCAAGATGTGTTTTTGGACTGGTGGGTCCTACCTTGTCATTCACTGCCCTTATTCCAGTCCAGGTCCCATAGGGCCAGCCCAGTCCAGCACACACACTCCCTGCTCCCCTGCCCAGGTCACTCCCACCGCCAGCAGGTCCTCCCTGAGTGGAGAGGCACACCAGGCTGGTTGGAAAGCCAACCCCATGACCTTAAACCAGCCATCGGAATTTCTTTGAGCCTCAGTTTCCTCATCTATAACCTGGGTGCGGGGCATGACTGGATAAGAGTCATTGTTTGGGGTGGTGCTTTATACTTTTCAAAGCATTTTCAGAGACCTGATATGCTTGATTCCCAGTACAACCTTTGGGGCAAAGGAGGAGTGTAGCAACCCCGTTTCATGGATGTGGAAACTGAGACCCACTGGGAGCTGTGACTCAGTAGTGAGTCAGCCCCAGGACAGAGCCTGGGCCCCAAGCCCACGGTGAGCCCCCTCCTGGGAGGGGACACCCTGTTCCTCCTGCTGGGCCTGGGCGGGTGATATTCACGTCTCCGGTAGTTGACAGCCTCCTCTGGGTCACTTTGGTTTCCAGGGCTAAGAAGTATGGGCCTGTCGTGCGGGTCAACGTCTTCCACAAAACCTCGGTCATCGTCACGAGCCCGGAGTCGGTCAAGGTAGGAAACAGAGCGGTTTCCGTGGGGAGGGACCTCCCCTGCCCGTGGCTGGGTGTGTGAAGCTTGGCGCTGGGGACTATGGGAGAAATGTTCCAGAGTCACACATATGGGGGCTGGTTTCCCGAGGACCCAAAGGCAATGGCTTCTTCCTAACCCCCCACCGCGTGGTGGGCTCCTAAGGGCGGGGCTGTTGGGCGTGGGCAGCGAGGGGACTTCGCTGTGGGACCCATTTGGTGCACACACGTTTGGTTAGTCCACCTCTCAGCCTCAGTGCCTGCGTGGGTGAGGTGAGAATATAACTGACCTCTCTCTCTCTCTCAGGGCTGTGATGCAAATTAAATATTGATCGATTTATTTAACAAATAAGGGTCAAAGGATACTTAACCGTGTTTGCCTGTGGGCCGTGTGCTTTTCTACGTAATCCCAATTATTACCCCACTAGAGGCCCAGTGCACAAATTCGTGCACAGGTGGGGTCCGGCCAGCCCAGCCCCAATCAGGGCCCAATCAGGGCTGGGCTGGCTGGGGGGAGGGGCCACTGGCCGACTGGGGTGGTGGGGGCCCAGCGGGGGCAGGGCCAGCCGGGGGAGGGGCTGCAGGAGGTTGGCCGGCCAGCCCCGCCCCCTGATCAGGCTGGTTCCCTGGCGGCAGTGGGCATCACAGTGACTGGACCGGTCGTTCCGGCGTTCTGGTTGCTGGCTTTTTATATAGAGAGATTAGATCTCATAGGGCCGTGGTCGGCAAACTGTGGCTCGCGAGCCACATGCGGCTCTTTGGCCCCTTGAGTGTGGCTCTTCCACAAGATACCACGGCCTGGGCGAGTCTATTTTGAAGAAGTGGCGTTAGAAGAAGTTTAAGTTTAAAAAATTTGGCTCTCAAAAGAAATTTCAATCGTTGTACTGTTGATATTTGGCTCTGTTGACTAATGAGTTTGCTGACCACTGTCAAGGGGTAGGAACTCTTATTAGTCCCCATTTTAGAGATGAGGAAATGGACTCGGGGGCATTGAGAGGTCTGTAATGTGTGCAGGATGGTGTCTGCTCTGCAGGTATTTGTAAAGAGGGGCCATCAGGTCCTCTGCTTGGGAGTTAGCAGAACTGGGCTCAAACCTGGGCTCTGCCACCAAATGGCTGTGGGACCTGGACCAGTTACTGTCTCGCTCTGGGCCTCAGTCTCCTTGTCTACGACACAGGGACGCCGCCTCTCTTACAGGGGTTGTGAGAATGGGACTGCCATGATGTATAGGAGTTATCTGGTCCACGCCTGGCCCACAGCAATTGCTCAATAAATGATGGTGCTGTTATTCACGCAGGTGATGTGTGGGGTGATTCTCTGCATGGAGGGTGACACAAAGAGGGATGAAAACAGCTTAGGGTTCAGATCAGGAGACAAGCTGAACTATTATAGTGCCTCTAACAAGATGATAAAAATAACTTTTAAAAATATATTTTTATGGATTTCAGAGAGGAAGGGAGAGGGAGAGAGAGAATCTTTGATCGGCTGCCTCCTGCACGCCCCACACTGTAGATCAAGCCCACAACCCAGACATGTGCCCTGACCGGGAATTGAACCATGACCTCCTGGTTCATAGGTTGATGCTCAACCACTGAGCCACGCTGGCTGGGCAAAAGTAACTTTATTTTAAAAAGTTTAATTTTAAATACTGACATAGTTTAAGATGTTTAAAAGCATACTACCAGAAGCCATCCACAAAAACCTTCATGGTGCTCAATGAGAAAAGAAGTTGAAAGATATATATTAATATGATGAAATACGTTGGTAAACAGTCAAATGTTAAACCAACCCTCACTTCCTGGTCATGATACAATTTGCTCCCGGGTACATGGATACAGTTTGCTCATCTTTCATTAAGAATGTTTGTTTCTATCTTGATTCTTTTCTTACACGATCTTTGTCTGGTTTTGGTATCAGTTTAATCGGCCTCATAAGATAAGTTAGGAAATGTTCTCTTTCCACACTTTTTCTGAAGGAGCTTGGGTAAGAGTGGTGTTATTTCTTCCTTTAATGTTTCATAGAATCCACTGGTGAAGCCATTGGGCCTGGCATTTTGTTTTTTTTTTTAGAGAAGTGTTATTTTGTCTTAATTATACATTCAATTTCTTTCATTGCTATATGACCATCCAGATTTTTCTATTTTTTTCTTAGTCTGGTGTCTTTCAAGGAATTTGTCTATTTCTTTTAAATTGTTGAAACTCTTGGTATAAAGCTGTCCACAGTATTTATGTACCTTTTTTGTTGTTGTTCATTCTCACCGGAGGATATTTTTTCCATTGATTTTTAGAGAGAGTGGAAGGGGGAGAGAGAGAGACAGAGAGAAATAGCAATGTGAGAAAGACACATTGATTGGTTGCCTCCTGCATGCACCCCGACCAGGGCTGGGCACCTGGAACCAAGGTACGTGCCCTTGACTGGAATCAAACCCCGGACCCTTCAGTCCGAGGGCTGACGCTCTATCCGCTGAGCCAAACCGGCTAGGGCTGCTTATTATCCTTTTAATGTTTACCAGATCTGTGTGATATTCACTTTTCCCCGGGAGCAAATCTCACAGAAACCAGCACCCCCTGGGCGATGTGCAGCAGAAATGTCGCCTCCCAGAATAAAGCTCAGCGTCCCCAGGGCGGGCCCCTCCAGCCCCCCCACTCCCTGCCCTCTGCGGATGCACCAGTGACTCTGCTTCCCCTGCCTGGACCAAGGTCATCTCTCCCCTCCCCCGCAGCCAATCGTCCAGATCCAAAGCCTGTGGCTATTTACCGTGTGTGTGTGATCTCGGGCCAGTTTTAAACCCCAGGTTTCTTCATCTCGATGTAAATGAGCATAGCAGTACCACCCACGCCTTAGGGTTGACTGGGCATTGAATGATCTCCAGGTGCCGAGGCGCACCTGGCATTTACAGAGCGCCTGCTGGGTGCCGGGCACCATGCTCATCCCTGTCATGTGGAACCAATTTATTCTTCAAGCAGCCCTGCCAGGCAGGCGCTCTCTTTTCCCCCATCTTGTAAGATGAGGAAACTGAGGGCCCAAGGAGGTGAAGGACTTGCCCAGGGTCATAGGGGTGTTAGCCAAAGCAGGAGTGAGGATGTTGAGCCCATATTCAAATTCAGGCCCCGTGACTCTGAGCTGTTAACCCCTGCGCTACATTGCCCTTGTGAAAAAGAAGGAGCTCTTACCATTTGCAACGGCATGGATGGAACTGGAGAGCATTATGCTAAGCGAAATAAGCCAGTCAGAGAAAGAGAAATGTCACATGATCTCACTGATATGTGGGATATAATGATCACCATAAACCGATGGACTAAAATAGATCCAGAGACGTAGAAGCATCGAACAGCCCATCCAACCTCAGGGGGAAGGTGGTGGGCGGGGGGGGGGGGGGCGGGGGGAGTGGAGTGGAGGGTGAGAGATCAACCAAAGGACTTGTATGCATGTATATAAGCATAACCCATGGACATAGTCAGTAGGGGTGGGTGAGGGCATGTGTTGGGGTGGGCGTGGGAATGAGCGGGGAGAGGTATGGGGGAAAAGGGATTCATACATAATACTTTAAACAATAAAGAATTGTTTAAAAAGAGCTGTTAGCTAATGTTACTATTGCACCAGCAGCTCTTGGTGAGGAAGCTGAGCCTCCTCCAGGAAGCCTGCTGTGATTGCCAGGGCTGGGTTGGCAGCCACAATCCTGCGTCTGTGCCGAGTGTCTCTCCTATGTCCCAAGCACTCTCCCTCCAGGCTCTCTGGGCTCAGAGCAGCCATGTCCTTCTTGGTTCTTGCCACTTTGGAAGGTGGCAAGGTATGGGTATTGAAGTGAGGAAACCCCCAACATTGCTCTCCAGCTGTGTGGCCACAGGACAACTGCTTCACCCCTCTGTGCCCCGTTTTCCTCATCCCTGAACGGGATGCTCTTGCTCCAGAGGATCAGGTGAGGCCCTGTGTGTGAAGCGCTCACGCCGTAGCAGGCTCGGCTCCTGGTGGTTATCTGGGGGCGGGGGGGCGGGGTGTGTGTCACAAGAATCGAAACTGCCGAGGTCCTCTCTCGGGTGCCCGCGCTGATGTTGTTTTTTTTTGGATGTTTAGAAATTCCTGATGTCCACCAAGTACAACAAGGACTCCAAGATGTACCACGCCATCCAGACGGTGTTTGGTGAGAGGTAAGGCGTGCGGGAGGGCCTGGGAGAGGTCTCTGGCTGGGAGTGGAGGACTCATGGGCTCCAGAGCCTTGGGGTGGCGTTAGGGGCCGCGCTCCCGGCTGCCAGGCACAGAGCACGTGCCCCAGGCCCGGTGGCCACCGCTCGCCATGGGCACCTCCCTTTTCCTCTCTCCCCTCCCATGGCAGGTGGGAGTGTGGGGGTCGCTGAGGTAGGGGCACGTGATCACCTCGTTTCTTCTGTGTTTACTTATGTTTCGGGTGGTTCCATTCACCTACATAAAATCCACCCTGTTCACCACATTGCAGGCACAGTTCAGTGCATTTGGTGCATTCACAGCGTGGTGCAACCGTCAGCGCTGTCCCCTCCCACAACATTGTCGTCGCCCCAAAGGTGACCCCCTGGCCTCCTGGCCGTCAGCCCCAACCCCCAGCCTGCTTCTCTCACCAGTGTCTGTGCCCCACAGGCTGTTTGGCCAAGGCCTGGTGTCCGAGTGTGACTACGAGCGCTGGCACAAGCAGCGGAGAGTCATGGACCTGGCCTTCAGCCGCAGGTGAGCGCGGCCCGCCGGGCAGCGTGGGTGCTGGCTGGGCAGGGCGGTGCTGGGCGGTGCTGGGCGGTGCTGGGCTGCTGGGCTGCTGGGCTGCTGGGCTGCTGGGCAGGGGGAGGGGGAGGGGCTCATCCAGGCAGAAGGGACGGAGGGAGGAGGCCGGCCAGTGGGGCGTGAGGCGGAGAGAGGTCCCTGTTGGTTTGCAGATATCAGGGTTGTGACAAGGACGTCTAGACGTGTGGGGGTCCCTGTCTGCCAGGAGCTCCCCCAGCGCAGGCCTCATCACTCTCATCTGGGCTTTTTATCCTACATAATAAAAGGGTAATATGTAAATTACCATCACTCCGCTACGCCCACGATTGGGCCAGCAGGAGGCGCAGGGGGCGGGACTCGGGGTGGCCAGGGTGGCCAATTGGGCCAGCGTCTGCGCCATGGCTGTGCTGCGGCACAGAAGGGGCCTCTGGGGCAGCAAGCCCACGTCCTGCTGCAGACCATCAAAAGCGGGGAGCAAAAGCGGGGGAGCTGGCTGTCTGTCCGCTCAGGCACCAGCGGACAGACAGCCAGCTCCCCCACGATCGAAAGCGGGGAGCTGTGTGTCCGCTCCGGCACCAGCGGACCCCCTGCCATCAAAAGCAGGGAGCAGGCTGCTAGCAGTGTCCGCAGAGCGTGCTAGGCTTTGTGGGGCAGTGGATATGGCCTGGATGGCAGGTTAGGCCTAGGGGACCCTACACGTGCACAATTTAATCATGCACTGGGCCTCTAGTTTTATTATAATTTTCGTTTTTGGGTAACATTTTATTTTTTTAAGTAACTCACCTTCAGATACAATTCACATACCATATAATCCACCCATTTACAGGGTGCAACTGAATGGTTTTTAGTATATTCAAAACTTGTACGGCCATCACCGTCGTCAAGTTTAGAACATTTTCGTCACCCAGGCCCCCAAGCAGTCACCCCCATTTCCCCTCTGTGCCCACAGCTCCTGGCAAGCACTCACCTGCTCTCTGTCTCTGGATTTTCATAGTCTGGACTCTTCCTATAAAAGGACTCACACACGTGCGGTCTTTGTGTCTGGCTTCTTTCACGCAGCATCGTGCGGTCCATGCAGGCCGCACGATGCACCGGGAACGCATCCCTTTTTATTGCCAAGGGCCGGTCCCTTGCCTCAGTGGACCACGCTGGCTCCTCCCCCCTCATCAGCGGACGGACACCTGGGCTGTTTCCGCTTTTTGGCTTTTGTGAATCATGCTGCGCGAGCATTCGTGTTTTAGTGCAAGTTTTTGTGTGGACGTTCGTTTCCGTTTTTCTGGGGTAAACCCCTAGGAGTGAGGCTGCAGGGCCACATGGCCAGCCTGTGTTTGACGTTTTGAGGAAGGTTAATCATTTACTTCGATATAACTTCAAATTTGCAGGCAAGCTGCCACGATCGTCTAAGGAACTCCCGTGTGACTTTTACCCAGATTCACTTTTTGCCTTTATTCAAATCACACCTGTTTATCGTTCCTTCTCTGTGTGTAAACAGAAGCATGCATACGGTTCTCTCTCTGTGTGTATGCATTATTCACGTTATTTAATAGAGTGCATATTTTTAAGCCATTTGAGAGTAAGTGGGGGACAGTGTGACCCCTTCCCTTAAATATTTCTGTGTGTATTTCCTAAGAACAAGGACTTTCTCTCACATGACTACCATCTAGTTATCAAAACGAGGACATGGGACATGCTATCCTGGGTGTCCATCTGGAGAGTGGACAGGCATAGGTGGGAACGGGCTTGGGGATGGAAGGTGCCAGGGAGGAGAGCTCCAGGCGGAAAGGACAGCATGTGCAAAGGCCCTGAGGTGGGGAGGAGCATTGTGCTTTGGAGGAGCTAAAAGGCCGTTGTCACAGGAAGGCAGTGCTACAGGTGGAAGTGGGCAGGGGACAGAGGCTGCCTCCTGGTCCAGGTGAGGATTTGTGCCTCCCTCTTAAGAGCGACAGGGTGCTTCCACGTGTTTTAGGTAAGGGACCCCATCAGAATGGTGCTTTCTGTCTGGCCTGGGCTACAGCGGGTAAGACGTGCAGCCAGCGTGGGGCGGGGCCGGCCAGCGGCAGCAGGAGGATGCTGGGCCTGTGCCGGAGCAGGGAAGCCAGAGCAGGGCTGGTGGATGGGCGGCAAAGAACGATTTTCTTTCGTAATTAAAAAAAATGGATCCTTTTTCTCTTCTCCCATTTTTTTCTTTTTTATGTTTTAAAAAATCTTCGTATTTGGAAACTTCACATTTCTAGATACGTTTTAAGAATAAGAATAGGAGAAAGAACACCCCTATATCTACCCAGATTGTTAACATTAAAAAGCGCTTTTCATTTCAAACGCAGCATTTTCTGTTAGTGAAAAATCAGGAATGTGTGATGTGCCAAGGGGCAGTCTCCCCCTCCCCCCTTTGGGGGCTGCCATTTTTGTGAGTTTGGAGTGCATCCTTCCATACGTCTTTCTAAGCTCGAGGCCTGCCAGATGCGCCGGCTGGCTGTCCCGGGGCAGGGGGCACTGTGTGTTGGGATCCCTGGCTCTGCGGACTCACGTCCGTGTAGGTCTGGCACTGTGATTGCTCAGGGGCAGGGAATGGGATGGGGAAGCCAGGCCGCAGATGGGGGGCAGGGCAGGGCAGGGCCGTGCCAGTGGAGAGGCTGGTGGGGAAGCTCATGGATTCTGGAGACCCCAGACGCCTTTCCTCCCTTTCTTCCCTGTGGAGTTTCTACACTGTCACATCACCCTGAGGTCGGAGTGGAGGGGCCCACGGCAGAACGCGGACCCGTGGGACCCTGTGGACTAGGCAAAGGGACAGCGGCATCTGAGTGGAGGGGAATGTGAAACCCCAGGGCTTGTTTGGTTACTGGAACCCAAGCCCGGGAGCTGTGCCTCACAGGGAGGCCAGGAGGCTGGGAGGGGCCCCCACTTCCGCCCTGCACGCTGGCCTCCCGCCGAAGCCCTGGGCCGGTCCCCGTGGCCGCTGATGCGCGTGCTGTTTCCCCAGCTCCTTGGTCAGCTTGATGGAAACATTCAACGAGAAAGCGGAGCAGCTGGTGGAGATTCTGGAGGCCAAGGCGGATGGGCAGACCCCGGTGTCCATGCAGGAGATGCTGACCTGCACCACCATGGACATCCTGGCCAAGGTGAGGGGTGGATGGCCCCCTACCCCCCACCTCCACCCCGGGGCAGAGGGCTCCCCTTCCCTCCCTCTTCCCCTTCCTTGCTTTCCGCCTCTCCCTGCTGCTCCTCCATGCCTGGGGCCCCTTCTCTGGGCCGAGTGCTTTGTATCTCCCCCTTTTTTTTTTTTTTGAAGCTTTACATTTTTAAAATTTTATTTATTTATTCATTTATTTATTTATTTATTTTAATTTATTGATTATGGTATCACATAATTGTTCTCATCCCCCCCCATTCCCACCCCAAACCCCTCCCCACGGATGCCTCCACCCCCCTGTTGTCCATGCCCACTGGTTAGGCTCATATGTATGCACACAAGTCCTTTGGTTGATCTCTCCCCCTTTCCCCCACCCTCCCCTACCTTCCCTCTGAGGTTTAAGAGTCTGATCGATGCTTCCCTGTCTCCGGGTCTGTTTTTGTTCATCAGTTTATGTTGCTCATTATTTCCCCTAGATGCGTGAGATCATGTGATACAAAAATACACTTGTAAGAACCGAAAATGAGACCAGCCATAGTGGTTATGCTGAGAGGCAAATGAATCAGTCTGTAGTGAGTTTCTTTCTGGGCCAACAGTTCTTTTGAGACCCAATTTCAATGTCAAACAGTTCCTTACGTGTAGATGTCAGCAATGATATCTCCTTAACTGTCAGGGCCAGCCTGACAGGTTGAACCGGGCTGAGGTAGGGAGGTGGGATTTGAGAAGAGAAAGAAAGACAGGACAGCGGGATTCGGGAGGTCCACAGCTCTCGAGAAGCTCTGGCAACTTTTATTAGTAATACAGTGCTTTTTATACATAAGACACTAAGCAGGGAATCACAAGGAAAACATTCTTTGTTTCTCTAAAATCACTACTGGAGGGATACGTTGAAGGACAGGTTTCTTGTGACAATAAATCTCACTAGCTGGATACATATTTCTTGGTAAGCCATGAAAGTAGCTCTTGTCCTACTGATAGCAGTCATATGAACAAACCCTGGGAAAGCTCTGTAGGCAGGGGCTGCTCTCGTTATACTGATGAGTTGCCACCCAAACAGGCCTGGGAAGTCTGTGCGGGTAGGTGCCAGCCTTGCTAGCCCCTACAGGTGCAAGGACCGTGTCAGCTTACAGCCCGTTCCCCACACTTAACTATTCAAAACAACCCGGCGTGAGACCGGAGCTACTAGCTCGTTCTCTAGAATGGGCACCGAGAGGTGTGGGCACTGGCCGAGGCTGGTCGGGGGCAGAAGCAGGACCGGCTCTGAGGTCTGCCGTCCTCCCAGCCCGAAGCCCACCTGCCCCTCAGCTCCCCGTGGGGTAGCGGCTTGGCTGTTTACCCCGGCAGACGCCCAGATAGCCCCAAACCCAGGCGGAGGCAGGCCAGGCAGCTGGAGTGCAGGAACAGTGAGTGAAGCATCCTTGTCATTCAACCACCCCCTGGGGAGCTGGGAGCAGAGTGGACACCCGCAGAAGGCTGTGTCAGGGGCAATGCATCCTGCCAAGGAGGGAGTTGGAGGTTTGTTCAGTGGTGACTCTGTGCGCCATGATTCTCACCACATTCAGCGGGGTTGGGATTATGGCTCCTTGTAAGGAGTCTCTGACACGGTGCAGGTCCGTCCTTGGCCCAGGGTCCGGGTCTCCAGCCGAACGGTGCCCGGCTCTGCCCCGGGTCTTCGGTCCTCCCGTCCCCGAGGTCTGAGCCCGTCCTGCTGTCTCCCCAGGCGGCCTTTGGGATGGAGACTGGCATGCTGCTGGGCGCGCAAAGGCCTCTGTCCGGGAAGGTGAAGCTGATCCTGGAGGGCATCACTGCATCGCGCAACACTCTGGCCAAGGTACGGCCCCCGCGCCCCTCCAGCGGCCAGCCCCCCGCGTTTGTGTCGTCCTCGTCCGCTGGGGCGCCTCCTCCAGTGATTTCTTCCAGAATGAGTTCTGAGTTCCGGTTTGTGTATGCGAGGCGACTCCTGACTCGGTTAGGATTTGCACACGTTGCCTAAAGTGGAGGCTCAAAATGGAAGTGGATTATGTAAATTAGCAGTGACCCTTTCTCCTGTACAATGACCCCTGAAACAGGCACTCTAGGATGGCTAGGATGGCTCCACACTGTCAGATGTTCCTGGATTTTCTTTTTAAATATATTTATATTGATTTCAGAGAGTCAGGGAGAGGGAGAGGGAGAGAGAAACATCAATGATGAGAATCATTAATCGGCTGCCCACTTGCACGCCCCCAACCGGGGATGGAGCCTGCAATCCAGGCATGTGCCCTTGACTGGAATTGGACCCAGGACCCTACAGTCCGCAGCTCTACCCACTGAGCCACACTGGCTCGGGCTGGATTTTCTTATTGTTCTACTGTCCCCAGCACCGCCCCACCCCCCCTCATTGTCCTAAGCTGGCTGCTGCAGCTCCCGCTATCACCCCCTGGTTCCAGGCTGGAAGGAGGGCGAAGGGAGAAGGTGGAGCTTGAGTTGATTCTCAGACCGATGCCCAGGGCCCCCTCCCGTTCCCCGAGACGTGGCCTCTGAGTTTGCAGTCCTCTGATGCCACCCCGTTTTTCCGGCTGCCGATTCCCGCTCGCTGCCCTCTGGCTGTGGTTCCCCCCCTGACGGCCATGCTAACCGCCTCCATCCTTCAGGGGCCCCTCACCTTTCCAGGGCTCCCCGAGTGCTCTCAGGCATCTCTCCCGTCGTTTCTAGGGGTTTGGTGCGGAAAGGGGAAGCCGGTGGATGCTTGGGCCTAGCCGGTCTCCCTGGCTCCTTTATCTTCTCTAAAATGCCCTCATGTTCTCCCCACCTCCCAGCTGGCCGGTGCTGCCCTGGATGCATGGTGCTTTGGGAGCGGGGGAGGGGGTGGGGCGGTGGGGGTGATCTGGCCCGTCCTGAGCTGGGCCTCCTGTTTAGTTCATGCCCGGGAAGTGGAAGCAGCTGCGTGAGATCCGGGAGAGCGTGCGCTTCCTGCGCCAGGTTGGCAGGGACTGGGTGCAGCGCCGCCGGGAGGCCCTGAAGCGGGGCGAGGACGTGCCTGCGGACATCCTCACGCAGATCCTCAAAGGTGGGAGCCCTCGGCGAGGGCGGGCGGGCGGCCGGCCGGGCGGCCGGGCACCTCCTGACTAGGTGCCTGTCCCTTGGGTCTGGGGAAAGGGATGTGCGTGTGCCAGACCCTGAGCCCCCGCGTGTCTTCCAGCCGAAGAGGGCGCCCAGGACGACGAGGTTCTGCTGGACAACTTCGTCACCTTCTTCATTGCCGGTTCGTAGTTGCGTGGCGACCCAGGGTCCGAGCTGCAGGAGCGATGGGAATGATGGGTCCCTGGAATCTGGACTCGGGGAGGTTTTCCTGGCGGGCTGAGCAGAGTTAGGCTGTGGAATTGGGGGGCTGGGCGGAGGGGAGCGAAGCCTCTCTATGCCTAGGGGGCTCCAGGAGGCCCTCTTGGTGGCATCTTCTTGGGCTCAGGAGAGCTTGGCCGTGTGAATTCAGGTTCCCGCCTCACTCAGAATTGAGGATGGGGGGCGGGGGGCGGGCAACCTCATTCATTGCTCATCAGATATTTCTTGAGCATCGACCTTCACCTAGAAAACTCCTCCTCACTCCTGAGGACCCCTCAGGTGCTTCTTCCCCGGGGAAGCCCTCCGTGATTGCCCAGACGCAGCCGGCCCCCGGGAGCTCCCCATGGTGCCCAGAGCTCCTCGGCCCGCACGTCTCACAGTTGAAGTTGCACGTTTGTCGGTGTGATTCGATCGACGAGGCGTGCTCTGTGACCTCAGAGAGACATTTGTCTCAGCCTCAGCTTTCTCTTCTGCAAAATGGGGATGGACATCCCCCCAGGCCCGGCCAGGCCCAGGGATGGTTGGAGGAAGGGGTTTTCAGCGTGTGAAAACCGGATGCCTGGGGCAGATGCCATTTATTTGACCACACTGGCTGGCATCGGGTGATGTGGAGGTGGGCAGGCGTCCCTTTATATCCGTATGCCCAGCTCAACCCCAGGGAGCAGAAGTGAGGGCCCGAACTGCCACCAGGGGCTTGGGGTCTCCGAAGCCGGACAGCAGGCACTCTGTGATCCCGCGTGGAGCTGCCACTCTCCTCCTTTCCTGCAGGTCACGAGACGTCCGCCAATCACTTGGCATTCACGGTGATGGAGCTGTCACGCCAGCCCGAGATCTTGGCAAGGTACGCAGAGGGGGCCAGGGCCTGAAGGGGTTTGTCCAATGTCTTATTCCTCAAGGGCCACCTGCTCTCACCGCCCTTGGCTGAGCCCTCGGCATTGTGTCCTGCTTCTCTTCACCCCAGGGCCTTTGCACATGCTGTTCCTGCCTCGGGAAGCTCTTCTCCCTGCTTTTCTCCTAGAAAACAACAACTCTTTCCCCTCCTCCTCCTTCTCCTCCTCCTCCTCCTCCACCTCCTCCCCTCCTCCTTCTCCTCCTCCTCCTCCTCCTCCTCCTCCTCCCTTCTCCTCCTCCTCCTCTTCCTCTTCCTCATCCTCCTCTCTCCACCTCTCTCCTCCTCTCCTTCTTTTTCTCCTCCTCCTCCTCCCCCTCTTCCTCCCCTCCTTTTCCCCCTCCTTCTCCTCCTCCTCCTCCTCCTCCTCCTCCTCCTCCTCCTCCTCCTCCTCCTCCGCTTCTCCTTCACATACTTCTCAGTCCCCTAAATAGCCACTAGCCTCCTCCCAGCTCACAAATGCGTTTTCTCCTGGGACTGTTTGCTTCAAGCTTTTTCAGTCATGGAACTGGAAGCCCCAAGACTCCAGGGACCGTGGCTCTTTCCCTCCCCACAGGTACTTAGTGCCTGGCCAGGGACTGCCTCTGAGGCCTGCACAGAATTTTAAGTAAAGTGCCGAGGGGGCGCCCATCTTCAGCTGGCAGGACAAAGGGGAGATGCCTGTGCAGATGGCATCTGAGTGGGCCATTGGCTTCCTTAAATACAAACAGGTTCCCCCAAAGACTGAGCCAAATGTGAGAGTGCTCTAAAAATGCCAGGCAATGTCAGTGAGCATGCCGTCACCCACATAGCGTGGCCAAAAGGGCGCTGGGGCAGTGGAGAGAGGCCTATGGTTAGTGGTAATCATGGCATAAAAGGGCAGTGGGAATGGCTTCTTGAGAACTTGAAATCATTTATTAGGTTTCTAAAAGAATGTCATAATAATATGGTCTTTATAAAAAAATTTGGAAAAGAGCAGAAAAGTTAAAACAACAACATTAATCATCTATATATATAAAAGCCTAAGCAACCAGCCGACCGGCCGACCATTCAACCAGTAGCTATGACATACACTGACCACCAGGGGGGCAGATGCTCAACGCAAGAGCAGAAACCACAGGCAGGGAAACATGGAACAGACTGATAAATCTCAGAGGAAAGGGGGAGGGGGAAGGGCAGGAAGAGATTAACCAAAGACCTTATATGCATACTAGAGGCCCGGTGCACAGATTTGTGCATTGTTGGGGTCCCTTGGCCTGGCATGTGGGCCTCTCGTAATAATAATAATCCTATATAATAAAAGGGTGATATGCAAATTGACCATAACAGTGGAAAGACCGGGAGTGACCCAGGAGCTGCCCCCTGGTGGTCAATGTGCTCCCACAGGGGGAGCTCCACTCAGCCACAAGCTGGGCTGATGGCTGTGAGCGCAGCAGTGGTGGTAGGAGGCTCTCCCGCCTCCTTGGCAGTACTAAGGGTGTCTGACTGTGAATAAGCCGCCAGTCGGACATCCCCCGAGGGCTCCCAGGCTGCCAGAGGGATGTCTGACTGCCAGCTTAAGCCTGATCCCCCGGGGAGCGGGCCTAAGCTGGCAGGTGGACATCCCCCAAGGGCTCCCAGGCTGCCAGAGTGAGGTCTGACTGCCAGCTTAAGCCTGATCCCCCGGGGAGCAGGCCTAAGCTGGCATGTGGACATCCCCTGAGGGCTCCCGGGCTGCCAGAGGGATGTCTGACTGCCAGCTTAGGCTTGATCCCCCAGGAAGCAGGCCTAAGCTGGCAGGTGGACATCCCCCAAGGGCTCCTGGACTGCGAGAGGGTGCAGGCTGGGCTGAGGGAACCCCCCCCCAACCCCGAGTGCATGAATTTTTGTGTACCGGGCCTCTAGTAATAATAATAAATCTGTCCATGGTGGCCCCACCCTCCCAGAGGCAGTTCATGGTTAACTACTGAATTTCACCATGTATTTTGCCACAACATCACCTCATGTGATTGTAACCTCTTCTCAAATCCACTTTTTAGAAATGTCCTGGTAAGGTACACATATATAACATAAAACTGACCATTTTAACTCTTTTAACTGTGCAGCTCAGGAGCATCAAGTGGATTCACATTGCCACATACCCATCGCCCCCCGTCATCCCCAGAACCTTCCCATCTTCCCAAACGGAAACTCTGTCCCCATCACCCAGTAACTCCCACCCCCTCTTCCCAAGCTCTGGTGACCCCCATTCTACCTTCTGCCTAGCACCCGAGTTCTCCAGGTGCTGCATGGAAGGGGGCCATGCGCTGTCTGTCCCTTGTGACCTGCTGTTTCACGCAAGATCATGTCCTCGAGGCCCGTCCACGTGGGAGCAGGTGTCAGGACGTCCGTCCTTACGGCCGGGTCCTCTTCCCCTGTGCGGCCGGGCCATTCTTGGGGAGGCACCCGTGGGCATGAGGTTGCCTCCGCCTTTGGCTGCTGTGAATAACGCTGCTACAAACATGAGTGTACAGAGATCTATCTGTACCTTCAGTCCCCCGGGGCGCACACCGGAGGTGGGATGGCGGGGTCAGGTGCTCATTCCATGTGAATTTTTGAGGAACTGCCCCACCGTTTTCCACCTGCCCCACGGACCTTCCCATCCGCAGCGCCAGGGTCCCGGCTTCTGCACATCCGCCACCTTGTTCTCCTCTGTCCTCGCTAACAGCCCTCCCAGCGGGTGTGAGGGGGCCCATACCCACGCGCAGCGCCTCACGTTATCCTAACGGGGGCATCCCCAGGCTCCCTCTGCCAGGCCCCCGCACCGCGCATCTGGGCTGAGGGGTGCCTGTGAGCAAAGCCCTCGCTCTGGGTGCGTTGATTTCTTGCAGCCGGTTCCCAGCGGCGACACGGAGGGTGAAAGTTGTAAAGAGCCTGGGACACGCTCCCATTGCTTGGGCTCCTTGGTTTGGACCTGGCAGCTCGAGGGGGGGGGGGGGGCGGGCAGTATTCACAGGCGGGGCACCCCAACCCCACTCTGCAGGCTTCCTTCCATCCCCCCTTTTAAAAGTCTGTCCTTGGAGAGGAACTTGTCTTTGACCCCACAGGCTGCAGGCCGAGGTGGACGAGGTCATCGGCTCCAAGCGGCACCTGGACTACGAGGACCTGGGGAGGCTGCAGTATCTGTCCCAGGTGTGTGTGTGTGTGTGTGTGTGTGTGTGTGTGTGTGTGTGTGTATGTGTGTGTGTGTATGTGTGTGTGTGTGTGTGTGAGTGTGTGTGTGTGAGTGTGTGTGTGAGTGTGTGTGTGTGTGAGTGTGTGTGTGTCTGTGTGTGTGTGTGGAGGGGGGGCAGGCACTCCGGGGCAGATGCGGGGGACTGGTGGGTTTAGGCCTGCAGCCACCCTAACCCATTAGAATGGGGGTCCTCTGACCTCACTGCTCATGGGAGCCCCTGGGAGACTAACAAAGCCCCACGCCCGGCTGCCCTGGGCCAAGGACACCGCAGTCGCCGGGCGGCCCGGGCAGCTGCTGGGCAGGCTCCGCAGGTAACACTCCAGGATGCAGCCAAGGTCGGAAACAGCGCACCCTGCGTGGAGCGGTGTTTGCACCTCCCGACGTGGCCAGAGATCCACCGGCCCGAGCTCCCTGCTGGGGAGCAGGCCCAGCACCCCTCCCCGGGGAGACAGAGCGCAGCAGGGGCCTCGCCTGAGCGGTGGGGACTCAGGATGGAGGGCCCCCAGTGCAGAGGGGGATGTGGCTCCCGGTCCGGGCTCTGCTGCTGTGGCTTCGCCAAACCCCCTTCTCCTTCTGGGCCTCAGTTTCTCCTTCGGTCGAGTGAGGGTTGAACACAAAGGTGAAGTTCACTCTGCAGGGGTCCGGGACCCAGTCCTGGACTCGGGGCCACAGTCAGTGCCGGGAGTGGGAGCAGAGATGGGGCTGGGCCGCGTCCCCCGGGGTCTCCCCATTCCTCTCACGTCCTCCGCGTGTGGCTCTGCAGGTCCTCAAAGAGTCGCTGAGGCTGTACCCGCCCGCGTGGGGCACCTTTCGCCTGCTGGAGGAGGACACCTTGATTGACGGGGTCCGAGTCCCCGGCAACACCCCGCTCCTGGTGCGTGGGGGCCCTGCCTGCCTGCCTGCCTGCCCCAGGGTGGCTGATGTGGGCGCCCCTCTGAGGTGGGGGTGGGGGTGTCTGTGGCCCCGTTCTCTTCACTGGCTGCCCCGTGTGTTCTCATCCGGGTCTCACCGTAACCCCGTGAGGTCGTTCTCTCCCCTTCACTCTGTCCCGTTTAGATCACAGGGGAGGGTTCTGGACGGGGTGCCCCATTTTCAGCTGAGGGCGCTGAGGCGCAGAGAGGCGATTCATCTTGTGTAAGAAAGAAACCCTTCCCTGCCCTGAGCTCGGCACACGCCCTGACATCGCCTTCTAAGTTCATGTGGTTATTTATTGTCCTCACCCGAGGATGTCTTTCCCGTGCTTTTTAGAGAGAGTGGGAGAGAGAGGGAAAGACAGCCAGAAGTATCGATGTGAGAGAAACGCATCAATTGGTCGTGAACCTCTCTGAGCCTCAGTTTCCTCGTCTGTAAAATAGGGGTCAGAGTCACGCTCCCACAGGGCGGGGCGGGCCTGGGACGATGCAGCACACCAGCTGGTGGTCGGGGCACGTTGGCCGCCCCCTTTCTCCCCCTTAGAGCCTTCCCAGGGGCCAGTGGGATCCCACAGCGGCCCAGACGGGAGGGTGGGGAGATGGGTGTGTGCGTGGAGCGATGGATGGGTGGAGTAGAGCAGGAGTGGGGGTTTGGGGGGCTACTCTGCTCCAAATCACCCCATCGGGTGGCCGCAGCAGGGGGGGGGAGGTGCGAGGGGACTGATTCTTGGAACCAGAGACCAGCGCGTCCTCTGCCCGGCAGTTCAGCACCTACGTCATGGGCCGGATGGACACATACTTTGAGGACCCGCTGACCTTCAACCCAGACCGCTTCGGGCCCAAAGCACCCAAGTAAGTGTCCCCTTGAGCTGTCCATGAGGGAGGCCTGGTGGCACAAGGACGGCCCCCGGGGCCTCTGGTCTGAGCCGCCCTTGCCCACGAGCCCATGTAGCCCCCCAGATCCCTGGGAGGGAGCCGTGACCCCATCGTGCCCCCTTTTAGAGGGAGGAGATCCCAGCTCAGAGAGGTTAGCCCGAGGGTGGACAGCCCATAAGGGGCAGAGCTGGGATGTGAGCCCCGCTCAGACTGGTTCTAAAGCCCATGCTTATAACCAGCCCCTTATGCTGGGAGGCCCTTGGGCAAGTGACTGCACCTCCCTCGGCCTTGATGTTCCTATCTGAGAAATGGGCACACCGCCGGCTCCCTCTGGAGGCGGCGTGGCGGTGAACAGGCGAAAGTGCTGAAGCAGTGCTGGGGCCGGGCTCCAGGGACAGGCCCCTGAGTCCAGACCCAGGCTGCCCAGAGCCGGACGTGTGACCGGCCCAATGATAAGTGACATGGGGCCTCGGGCGGGTTGCTCTGCCTCTCTGAGCCTCAGTTCCCCCATCTGTGAAGCGGGGGTAACGACAGCTCCTTCGGAAGGCTCAGAGGAGGATGCGGGAGAAAACGCCGAGCCGAGAGCAGCAGAGGCAGCGACTGTAAACCCCAGTCCGCCCATCAAGGGCCCCGTCTCCTACGCCTCTCTCCCCACAGGCCGAGGTTCACCTACTTCCCCTTCTCGCTGGGCCCGCGCTCCTGCATCGGGCAGCAGTTTGCTCAGGTAGGAGGCGGGCTGCGGAGGGACTGCAGGGCTAGGAGGGACTTGATCTGGGCCAGGACACGGTCGGAGCCCTGCCCCGGGCTGCCCCGGCGGGGGGGCTGGGGACCCAGTGCTCACCGACTCCCGCTCTCCCCACCCCGCATGCGCAGATGGAGGTGAAGGTGGTGATGGCCAAGCTGCTGCAGAGGCTGGAGTTCCGGCTGGTGCCCGGGCAGCGGTTCGGGCTGCAGGAACAGGCCACGCTCAAGCCACTGGACCCCGTGCTCTGCACCCTGCAGCCCCGGGGCTGGCAGCCCGCGCCCCCGCCCCCGCCCTGCTGAGGGCGCCTGGGGTAGAATCGGACTCCTTGGGCAGGGGCCGCACCCACCCTCCTCTGCAACCCACTGCCGCCCACCCTGCTGCCTGTCCTCTTCCTCGGGGGCCTCCGCGCCGGCTCCCAGAGGGCCTTCTGCCAGCCACCTCCTGCTTCCCGCCCCTCAGAGCTCCCTGTCCGCTGCTAGTCCACTGCCCTTCCTGGACCCGCCCTTGCCTAACTCCCAGCTGCCTCCCAGATGTGCCATCGCCCCCCCCCCACCTCTGCACAGGCCACTCCCTCTGCCAGACCCCCTAACTCCTGCTTACTCCCTAAAGCCCTCCTCAGGTGTCACCTCCTCCAGGAAGCCCTCCCTGCCACCCCCGGCCGGGCCAGGGGCCCCTCCTCTGTGCTTCCTTGGTCACCTGTGCTACCTCTAACACCACACTGACCACTGTTTCGTGAGTGCCCTTCGAAGTGACCGGTCACCCTGCCAGGCTGTGAGCGCCTCAAGCGCGCGGGGTCTGCGTGTGATTCGTCTCTGAGGCCCCCTTGCCCACCGAGGGCCTGGCACAGAGTCGATGCTCAATAAATATGTGTTGACTGCATGAATGACCGGCCAGACCAGGCCAGGGTGCTCTGCCCTCAGTTTGCTCATCTGTAAAACGGGGGTGATGCGGAGGCCCGTCTCTCTAAGGGCTGGCACCGCTCTGGAAAGTTGCCCCTGGGGAGGCCCAGACACCGTGCCCTCAGGACAAAACTGCCCAGGTTACTGTAAGCCCCGCGTTAGCAGACACCTGCCCTTGTTGCATGCAAGGCCTTGCTCCTGGGTGCGGCGTGAGGCTGGGATTGTAGGCAGGGTTTTGATGTGAGAGGGCCGGGGGCCGGGGGCCGGGGGCCGGGGGCCGGGGGCCGGGGGCCGGGGCCCTGTGCAGTCTGGTCTACTCCCAGCCAGGCCACTGGCTCAGAGGCTGGATCCACAATCTTCTCGGGGAGTTGGCAGAGCCAAGCACCTGGGTATCTGGCCTCACCCCCCTGACATCCTCTTCACCCGCTGCCATACGCTGCCCCTCCCAGCCTGGGCAGAGGAGGCTGGCGCGGCCCAGCCCCAGGTGGTGGGACTGTCGCCCTCACAGTGGTGGGGGGTGAAGAAGCTGCCCCGCCTCCCAGGGCCCCCGGGTGGCCAGGGGCAAACACACCCAAATGCCCTCGCCCACTGCCTGGGCACGTGCCCAGAAAGGTGCCCCCACTCGAGGCAGCGGGTGGATTTGGGCGGCCTTGCCGTCCCGGGGCCCCTCCGTCCTTGCTGCGTCTTGAGCAGCAGCTCCGAGGACCTTCCGTGTGGCAGGCGCAGGCACAGGCTCAGGGCGGCAGTGACATGCCAGTGCGGGAGGCGCCTGAACCGGGTGGAGCTGGGACCCCGCCCAGGCTGGCGTGGTTTCACCTGAGCCTCTGGGCGCAGGGTCTGGCCTCTGGAGTGCCAGCCGGCACTCGGCTGGCCCTTATCAAGCTTCTCCCCACCCTCTCTGTTTCCAGTTCCCTGCCTGGGAGTCCAGAGCCTTCTGTGGCTCTGAGACTGGTATCCTGGGCCCCGCCTCCAGCTGCGTGGCCAAACCCGGTCCTTGCTTGCCTCTGCCCTGCCTGGAGGCAGCCCCTGCTGAGGGCTGCCCGAACGAACGCCGCTGCCCCCTCTCGTCTCACTCCCGGGCCCTCAGCCCGGCTCTGCGCCCGGAGCCTGTCCTGCTGTGGCCCCCACCCCTGCCCACTGCAGGCACTCTCTAACGCTCACCAGCCCCTGCAGTTCCCCCGGAAGTCCCACAGCAGCCCCCACCCACAAACTCCATGCCCCTCACCATACTCCCTCCACATACAGGCCCCCAGCCACCCCACACCAGGCCCCCAGCACAGCCTCCCCACTCCATGCCCTCCGCCTCTGCCATGGCTGAGCCTGGACCATGTAAAGCGCCCACAGGCCACAGCCTCAGCTTCCAGGCACACGACCTGGAGGTGTCTGGAGAGATCTGCAGGGGTCAGCTCCCTGGAAACTTCAAACTGCCTTTGCCATCCCCTGACATAGAAAGTATCTGTCGATCGCTAAGCCTGAACCTTTGCATCGCCGTTTCTTCAAATCCTCTAGAGTACGGCCCATTTCACAGGTGAGAAAGCCAAGGCCACAGCACACAGCCAGGCCATAGGGGACTCAGGACTCAGAGCCTTGGCCCTTTGCATCCCGTGACCTCCCACCAGCTCGACAAGCCGGGTCACTGCTTGCCTCTGAGTGTTGGAAACCCAGGGCGGGAGGTGAGGTGTGTTCGACGCCACCCCAGGTCTGCTGTTATTTTCTGGGGGGTCAGGGCACCCATCCTGACCCTCCTGAGTCACTCCCTCTTACAAAAAATGGGCTTTCTGGGAGCAGAAGGTAGTTCTCAGACCTGACTGCCTGACTGCATAGACCGTCACCTGGACCAGCTGGATCAGTCTATGCAGTGGGGCCTGAAAACTTCTCTTTTAAGCCCCTCTCCCCCCCACCTTCCCCGGAGACCCCAATGTGCAGAGGGCAGGTGCCAGACTCTGGGGCCAGGCAAGATGGGTGGGATAAAGACCAAGGCCCTGCAGCTGGGCCTCCTGGGGTCCAATCCTACCCCCTCTGTCTCTGGTTATGGAGCTGGGGCCTCAGTTTCCCCATCTGTAAGGGAGAACAAATAATAGGACCCACATCCTAGGGTTGGTGGGAGCATTAAGAGCGTTCTGTGTGGATCGTGCTTAGCATAGAGCTTGTGGGTGGCAGCTTTATCACTGTCGCCTTCAAGGAAGGATTCCCTGCGTGGTCAGGCCATGCAGTTCCAAATACAGCCACACGGTGGCGCCGCGCCGCAGAGCTCCGGTTTGTGCGTCCACTGCAGGCCAAATGGGCGGTACTCCCACCCGCAGGAGGGTCCAGGGAGGGCCCGCGGCATGCAAGCTCAGTCTCCTGGAGGCTGGTCCCGGCGAGAGGGTGCAAACCCCACCTGGTGCAGGCGCAGGTGGTATGAGGTATCCACTGACCGCTAGGGTGAGGATGGGGAGATGGTCATCACTGTCCCCACTTCACAGATGGGGCCACCGAGGCCCGGAGGGTGAGGCAGCGGGTGGAGGTGGAAGGAGCCCGGTCATGCAGATGGGGGTGCGGTGATTCCCCGTCTCTTCGCTCTCACCCCTCCTGGCAATGGGCCTGGGCCTGGCGGTGGGGCTGTTGGGAAGGAGCCACTTTGGCAAGAAGAGCCCGTGGTGGAGAAACGTGCACAGAGAGTCCAGGAGGCTGCAGGCTGCCTCCTGCTGCCTGGGAGGCCGGAGTGCCCCGTGGTCCACAGAGCTGAGCAGCTTTAACGCTTAAAATGCTCTCTCTCTCTCTCTCTCTCTCTCTCTCTATATATATATATATATATATATATATATATATATATATATATAGTATTATTCAGAGAGGAAGGGAGAGGGAGAGAGGGATGGAAACATCAATGATGAGAGAGAATCATTGATCGGCTGCCTCCCGCACACCCCACATTGGGTATCTAACTCGCAACCCGGGCATGTGCCATGACCGGGAATTGAACCGTGACCTCCTGGTTCATAGGTCGACACTCAACCACTAAGCCACGCTGGCCAGGCTTTAAAAGCTCTTTGCAAAGAGTGGAAGCCACCTCCCATGCCCTCGGACCCGGGGGCCTGGAGGTTTGTGGCCCAGGCCGGGCTGGGGGCAAGGCCGAGGGAACCTTGACCTTTGTGGGCTGCGGTGAGAAGACAGGCCCAGCCTGGTCGGTGAGAGGTTCCCCCTCTTTGCGCTGGGGACCGGGACAGGAAGCGGGCTCCAGAGTCCCCTGGGAGCCCTGCTAGTCCTCGGTGGCAGCCGGTGTGGGTGGGCAGAGGATCGCAGTTCGTTAGTTGCCCGCCTGGGAAGGTTCTGGATGGGGCGTGGCCCCTGCTGTTGTCTTGACCAAAGGGGTGTGGTGTCCTTTACACGAGTCCAGAGGCAGGTGGGCCCAGCCCAGGTGGCCCACTGCAAACACAGTGTGTGTGGGGTCCTGGATGATTACGAGAGAGGACGGTCACCTGGGGGGGCCTCGGGGCAGGGAGAGAGGGGCTCAGGCCAGCGGCTCCCGCAGTGTCTCACCCCTCTGCGTGGGTGCTGCCTTCCTCTGGGCGAGAATCCCGTGTCCCCAGCAGGATCCAAAGTGGGTGTGACCCAAAGGAGGGTCTCAACAGCCTGGGGTGGGTGCCTCCCAAACCTACGTATCTGCCCGAAGCTCACCCTTGGGCTCCAGACAGCCTCCGCCATCTCCGCCTGGACGTCCCCAAATAACCCCAGCCCAGGGAGGGGCAGACGCTGGGGGTATTTGTGGCAGGAGGGCCACGACTCTGAATCAGGGAGGGGTGCCAGCCGGGGAGCCCAGGCCCTTGCTTGGCCTGGAGCTTAAACTCCCTCGGGGAGCGCGGCGTCTCCCGCACGTCCTTCTCGCTCCAGGAAACCGGGTCAGCGTGAGTGCCTGCGTGTGGCCGGCCTGGGGCCGGCTTCCCTGGAACCCGGGCCCTTTCTACGGACAAGACCGGAGAGGGGGGGCCTCGCTGTCCCCGGAGGCCCCC
Source organism: Cnephaeus nilssonii (assembly GCF_951640355.1). Lineage (NCBI taxonomy): Eukaryota > Metazoa > Chordata > Mammalia > Chiroptera > Vespertilionidae > Cnephaeus > Cnephaeus nilssonii. Next base: position 103,946,983 of record NC_137075.1, on the reverse strand, counting down.
CCTGCTGCGAGCCCAGCAGCCTGAGGAGGAGCCTGCCACCAGCTCCATGACCCCTGGGTCGCCCCCACCCTCTCACTCGCCAGAGGACCGCAGCTCTTTGGCCCCCACCCAGCGGTGGGGTGGACCCAGGAGCCCGGAGCCCTTGCCCCAAGGGACCCAGGGGCTGCCCTCGCCCTCCCACCCAGAGCACCCAGTGCAGCCGGACGGCCCTGCGCCTCTCTGCTGGCTGGGAGCCTGGAGACTGGGGGCTCCCCAAGGCCACCAGGTTGCCACCAGCTTAGGTGCCTGGGCTGGACGGGCCCGGGGTTTGGGAAACCAGCTCCGGAGCGTGTGTGTGTGTGTGTGTGTGTGTGTGCGTGTGTGTGCGCGCGCGAGCCCATGTGTGTGCGTTTGTGAGCTTGTGCATGTGTGTGAGCCCTCTGTGCATGCGTGTATGTGAGCTTGCACATGTGAGCCCATGTGTGTGTGAGCCCCACGTGTATGTGTCCACTCATGTCCCCTGTGTCTCGTGTTTCTGTGGTCTCGGTCCGTCCCTGTGCGTCTGTCTCAGGCATGAGGCTGTGCAGGGGTCTCGGGGTCCGTGTCTGGCGTCTCCACTGCGTGTACCTGGGTGTCTGCTCTGACCCGAGCCGTGAGGAGGTGTCAGCTCTAACGTGAGGGAGTGGACAGACCCGGAAGTAGGACAAGGCCCATCGGGGCCCCATTGGGGCCCGTCCCTTGCTGTGCGTCGGGAATTCCACCCGCACTCAGGTCCAGAGAGGTTAGGCGGCCCAAGGCCACACCCCCAGGAGGCGTGGTCCAGCCACTGTAGACATCACGGTCCTTCTCTGAGTGCTGGCCACGAGGCCCAGGTGAGGAGGCTGTCCTGGGAGCAGGGGTCCCCAAGGCCCAGGGAGCAGGGGTCCCCAGCACGGGTCTCCAGGAGAGAGTACTGAGAGCCCGTCCAGCTGCACTGGGTGTTCCTGGGATGTGAGCATGTGGGACCCCTGAGACCCAGCTGGGGTGTGTATACATGTGGGGTGAGCAGGAAGTGGGGTTTCCTCCCTGACCCCACCACACTCGGACGCCCTTTCCATTTTCAGAGGCCTCCCCTGACCCTCCCGTCCGTCCTGGACCCTCTCCGCAGACTGGTGCTGCTGGCTGAGCAGTGTGGGAGCTCAGGGTGGGGTGCTGAGCAGTGTGGGAGCTCAGGGTGGGGTGTTGCTGGCTGAGCAGTGTGGGAGCTCAGGGTGGGGTGCTGAGCAGTGTGGGAGCTCAGGGTGGGATGCCGGTGGGTGCTGAGCAGTGTGGTAACTCAGGGTGGGGTGCTGAGCAGTGTGGGAACTCAGGCTGGGGTGCCAGTGGGTGCTGAGCAGTGTGGGAGCTCAGGGTGGGGTGCTGAGCAGTGTGGGAACTCAGGCTGGGGTGCCGGTGGGTGCTGAGCAGTGTGGGAGCTCAGGGTGGGGTGCTGAGCAGTGTGGGAGCTCAGGGTGGGATGCCGGTGGGTGCTGAGCAGTGTGGGAGCTCAGGCTGGGGTGCTGAGCAGTGTGGGAGCTCAGGGTGGGGTGCTGAGCAGTGTGGGAGCTCAGGGTGGGATGCCGGTGGGTGCTGAGCAGTGTGGTAACTCAGGGTGGGGTGCCGGTGGGTACTGAGCACAGGGTGCCCCGGCCAGCGGTCACCCTCCCCTGGGAAGTGGGACAACAGCTTCCCCCAGCCACTGTGACTCAGGGGGGGCTGGTCCCTGGTGTTTGGTAAATGTGCACTCTGCTCTTCCGGCACCCACCTCCCCCGCCTGTCGAGGCCCCTGGGCAGCCTGCATCTCCCACTGCTGTCCATCCGGGAGCCCCTGCCCCGCGCTGGCCCTTCTCTCCGTCTGCACCTGACCCTGGTCCTGCCTGGGCTCCGGGCTCGCCTCCAGGTGTCTGCCCGCACGATACCCCTCACCCCGGTCACTGCCCTACCTTTCCCCACGACTCCCCCAGCCTGTGAGCCTCGGGGGCCGCCATGGCCATGCCCACTGGTGCGTGGAGATGCCAGTCTCAGAGCCCACAGCAGGGACACCCACGGCTGGCTGGAGAGTCGAAGCTGCAGCATGAGCCGGCAGGGGCCTGAGGGCACGTGTGCGTGTGTACCCACCATATGTATACACATGCACATACCTGCTCCTGCACACATGCTCACATGGGAGCACCTCCCACATGCATACATGCTCTCTTGCACGCACATATACACATGCACACGGGATGGGCACACACACACACACTCCCCTACACCCGTGCACATGGGTGCACACTCATACACACTGTCATCCACACGTGCTCACTTGCACAAACTCAGACCCACACTCACACCTGTACACGCACATATGCATTCTCACATGCACACACACTTTCCCACACATGTACCCAGCCCACGCACACATGTGGACACTCATACACATTGTCGCTGGCTCACACATGCAGTGGCCCATAGATGCTGCGGTGGCCTGAGGATCACAGGAATCGAGCTGTTTTTTCCCTCCACATGTTCCTACAATAAAGAAAACAGGAAGGGACTCGGGGCCAGAGACAGGAAGAGGGCGTGGCCTGCGCGCAGGAAGCTGCCCCCGCCGTGGACACTACGGGGCCTGTGTGGGTGGGACTCAGGACAGACAGACAGACGTGGGAGATGGGAGATGGAATGCCCTCCAAGGCATCTGGGCCCTGGTGCCCCTCCTCACCACAGCCCCCGAAGTGCCACCTCTCCCATCTCCAGGTGAGAAACTGAGGCTGGGGCCAGGCCTGTCCCAGTCCCCGGGGCGGCTGGTGGAGATGGCCTTCGACCCAGGCCCATCGGACACCGCGTGCTTCCGGCTCTGGTCTGCAGCCCCTCCACCAGCGAGCCCAGGGCAGGGGCTGCAGGAGGCACCCCAAGACTGACCACAGGCCCCCGTGGCAGCACCGTGAGCTCCCCCTGCCCCGAGCCTGGCCCACGGCGGGTGCCCAGGCGCCGCTCACACATGCTCCACAGGTGGAACACACACAGAGAGGCCCACCACCTCCCCGGAGGCCACCAGCAAGGCAGGTCTGACCCGCCCTCGCCTGAACCCGCTGCAGCGTCAGGGACAGAGCGAGGGCCGGGCTGTGGGCCCTGATCCCACCGACAGAGACCAGCAGCTTCTCCCGCTAATCCCCTCAACCTGCAACCTGCCCGCAGGTGAGACTCCTCCCCACGCTGCCGGCGAGGAGGCCCCAGGTGCTCCCCTTCTCCGCCTCCTCCCCTCACACCCACCCAAGACAGAGCAGCAGGGGTTTCCCCTCATCCGCCCCCAAGAGGGGTCCCAGAAGCAGGCCTGGCCCTGAGGGGGAGGAGGGCGATTTCGGGGGGTCGAGGGAGCAGGTGGGGCTCTAGGGCTCCAGAGACAGTTTCAATCTGGCTTTGTCTTTCATTTTCTCACTTAAAATAAAACATCAGCCAGGAGGGACCCAGGCTGACCAAGAGCTTGGCGCCGAGGTCCCGGGATGCATGCGGGACTTTCGGGGCCAAAATAGCAGAAGGCCCAGGGGGACCAGGACAAGTTGGTTGCCCGAGAGGAACCCCAAAGCCATTTAATTTAACCCCACCCGATGCTTGAACTCTCTCCACTGCGTCCTCCCTTCGTGGCTGCCCAGCGCTGCTCACATACCTCCAGGGACAGGGAGCTCACTACCATACAGAACAGCAAGAGCCAGCCAAGAGGGGGACACAGCCAGGACCAGGCTCCGACCCCCGTGAGGGAAGAGTGAGCGGAGCACAGGGGACCCTGGCCCGCGTTCAGGGGCAGTCACACAAGGCTTCCCCGAGAGAGAGGGAGAGATGGGGGCGGGGACCGGGATCCCTGACCGCGGGGACGGCACAGACAAAGGCCAGGAGGCCAGGCAGCGCCTCCTAGGGACTGAACTTCTTAGCTGTTGGTCCGACAGCCGGGGTGACTGCACTCCCCCGCCCCCCGCCCCCCGTCCCAGAAGGGGGTTCCTTGGGGAACACCGTGGCCTGGCCCCCCTCCCCCCCCCTGCATCTCTCCCCAGGGCTCTGAGCAGGTCTCTGGTGCTGGCGGCATTGCTGCTGGGTGTTGGGGGGTGCCACTCCACCCCCTCACTTTTCTGAGGCTCCGGGACCCTGCGGCTCCAGCATCTGCTCCCTCCTCCAGCCACACCCCTCCCTGGGCGGAGTGGCCCTGGGTGGGTCGCTTAACCCTGCTCGGGCAGGGCACACACTCAGTGGGCGGTATCACGCGTTCTTTCTCTCCGAGGCCCATAAACTCCCCTCGCTGACCATGTGGGGACCATCCCAGGGAGGGAGCGTGCAGACATTCTGGGGTCCCCAGGGCTGGGGCTCAGGTTCTGGGGGCTGACCAGGCACCCAAGGGTGCAGTGGTTCCTCAGGCACCATTCGGAGGCTGCTGAGAGAGACCCGGGCAGGGAGGGCAGTGCCCAGATTTATCCACCAATCGCACGGGCCCCTGGCCCTGGAGCTCGCTCTTATCTGCCCAGCCCAGCCTGGGGGGGTGGCCTGGCTGGCGGGGGTGGGACGCTGCCTGGACACTGGGCGTGAGCAGGACCGGCCGGCAGCCCCAAGCCCCACCAGGTGGGTGACAGCCGGGAAGGCTCCCGAGTCCCTGCAGGCGGGCGGCTGGCTGCTGGAGCGTCTCCTGCACCATGTCGGACGGCGAGGGCCCCTCGGCCGGTGAGTGGCAGCGCTATATTTACCCACGACGGGTCCGGTGGCAGAGTCAAGGCCACGGGTCGCGGGGAGCTCTGCCCCCGCTCCCCAGGCGGCAGGCAGCTGTGGGGCTGGATCCCCTGCCTCCTGGCCTGCTGCCCGGGGGGGCCTGTGCTCCTGGAGCGGGGAGCTTGACTTTCAAAGCAAAGCTCTGCTCCCCTCCGCACCCCTGCTTCCCCGGGAGGCTGCAGCAGGAAGCCGTGTTTGCTACAAACCCCTCCGCTGCCAGCCAGGGCGCCCGGAGCTGACCCACAGTGCGGTGGGGGCCTGGGCTGTGGCTGGACTCCGGGGGTGAGGGGGTGGGCTCAGGGTGTCATGGGGCAGGCCTGGGGTGTGAGCGGGCAAATGAGTGTGTGAACGTTTATCTGAAGTGGGGATCCTACAGTTTCCGCCAATTCCCCGAAGGTCTGAGACCCATGGGAAGTTCTGAGCCCCTGGTCGGCCAGCACGGACCCCCAGGTCCTCTAGGCTGGAGATGGCTGGGGACACAGGCAGCAGAGGGGCGGTCAGACACTGGGTCTGCCCCGTGCCCTCTGTCCTGCCCCTGGTGAGGGCGATGGTGGGTCCCTGGCCAGCTGCCCCTGGCTCCTTCCCGTGCAAGGCCAAGCTGTGATGTGGTCATGTCCCTGAGCTGGCCTCGGTGGGGCTGGGCCGGGGACCGTGTAATCCCGGGGGCACACGGAGAACTCTGGAGTCGGTTCAAACCCCAGATATTTCCCTTGCAACTTGGGAACCTGGGGCAGGTGGCTTAACTGCTCTGAGCCTCGGTGTCCCCAGGGGAAGGGACAGTGATAACGGGACCTGACCACAGGAGGTGTGAGGAGTAACGGTCACATGTGGAGCGCTCCGTGGCGCCTCCGTGAAGCATCAGGTGGGGGTCTGGGCAGGAGTCCAGGGGTGCAGGGGCCTGTGGGCCCTGGTCCGGCCCCTCCAGCCGGGCCACCCTGCCTATGCCGCTGCACAGCCGTGGGTTCCTTCTTTGTCAAACCGCTGGGGAGAATCATGTGGCGCTGTCCCCGGGGGTCCGGCTGGGCTGGGGGAGTGGATGGTGTGGCCCCACCCTGAATGGTGTCTGATGGACAGTCCCAGTGCCTGGGCCTGGCTAGTCAGATTTGGAATGGGGCGTGTGTGTGTGTGTGTGTGTGTGTGTGTGTGTGTTGGGGAGGGGGACCCCGACAAGCCTAGCCTGACCTCACCCTCTGTCGCCGGGCGCCAGTGGTGCTGGCTGCCAGGAATTGTCCGCCGTGGCTGTGAAGGCTGAGGAGCCAGCATGGGTGGGGGTGGGGGGGGGGCGGGCGGGCAGACAGGCCCTTTCTGGCTGGCTCTGTCCACACCTGACATGAACCCGGAATAGCTCTTTCCCTCCACCAGGGACACGGCCCTGCTTTTAGCAGCTTGTAAAGCCACCCCGTGGACATGTGTATTTCAGGAAGGCCAGGATAATATTTAGCCCGCCGGGGCTATGGAATGAGCCCTGAGCGTGTGTGTGTGTGTGTGTGTGTGTGTGTGTGTGTGTGTGTGTGTGTGTGTCTGATTGTGCCTGTGTGTCTAGGAGGCTGGGGGGAGACGGCCTTCATGCCCCTTCACGGTTTAGAAGAGGGCCACCTGGGTTGGGGGCCTGCGGGCACCATCCTGGCTCTGCCCACCCTGGCTGAGCGGGTGGCTGCCCGCCTGTGAGATGCCGTGTGATGGCCTCTGGTCTCTGCTGAGGGGGCTTGTGATAGGACCTGGTTGGTAGACGTGAAGACAGCGCCCGGGTACAAGGCTGTGTGTGTGGGGGGGTCTCCTACAGGGACCCCGCAGAAGCCAGAGGGCCCAGGAGGCTGCTGTGACATATTTGTACCTATTTTCAGGAACCCATCCCCGAGCCTGTGTCAACAGCCGCAACATTCTCAGCTCTCCACCGGCTGCCTGAGTGACCTTGGCGGCTTACTCAAGGGCACCGTGCCTCAGTTTCCTCATCTGTTAGTGGGGACAATAATGGGACATGAGCTCCTCAAGTCCCAGGGAGGATTAAGTGGCCGAAAGCATGTAAAGCTCTTAAAGTAACGCCGGGCTCTCTGTAAGCGGTTGTAGATGCCATTGTTCAACCAGCGAGTGAGGCGCGGTCGCCGCGCAAATGCCGGGAGCGGATCGTCTGCTGCGTCCCGTGTCCTGGCCATGTTGGACACAGCGTTCAGTCCCCAGAGGGGGCATGGCGTGAACCCCACGGTACAGCCAGGGAAACTGAAGCTCGGAGAGGCAAACACGTCACCCAGCTGGCGAACGGCAAGGCTGGGATTCGAACCCAGCCCCGCAGACCCTGTTTGTGCTGAACTCAGATTCGGTGCTCCTTCTGGGGGGCTGGGGGGGGCGCCCTGCTCCCACCCAAGGGGGCTGGTGGTCTCAGAGGCCTATTTGGCCCTCAGGCCTCCTCATTTCAGAGATGGTAGCTCGACATTGTCTCCCACGAACATGGAGCCTATCACAAAATGTGGGGGGGAAAGGACACAAAGAGCGTGGCACCGTGTTAGGGCGTCGGGAGCACCCCACAGAGCAGGACCCGGTCGGCGGTCGGCTCCAGGATGTGTGGCCCCAGGCTGGGCCCGGAGCCTGCAGGCTAAGGTTAGCGGAGTCAGCGTCGTATTTATAGCAGACACTCAGCTGCACCCACACCTGCCAGCCCGCACACACGGCCAGGGAAGGTGCTGCCCTTACAGTCGCCCCGATTCCGGCCTGGCTCTGCCCCTCAGGGAGGTGGGGCGTCGCCGGGCCACTCCCCCACCGAGGCCCGGTTTCCTCGTCGGCAGGATGGGGCCCTGGCAGTCCCTCGCTGGGCCTGGGGACAGTGTCTGACTTGTCACTGCCTGGATCGTGGGGCCGGAAGTGCTGGCTCCACGCACCCTGGGTCTGCCGATGGCCTTTTCCTGCCTCTGACCGTGTGACCCACCCGCCCCCCTGTCGGCAGAAGTCCAGCCTCCGGGCTGTCAGTTCCCTGGTGTTTGGGACAGTTTCCAGCAAAGCAGCGTCACAGTTCCCAGCACCCAAGAGCAGCACTGTGCCCTCAGCAGGTCCACCGGAGCCCAGGGTTCGAGTCCCTGGCTCTGTGGCTTTGGACAAGTCACCCAACCTCTCTGAGCTTCCGCTGGGGGGGGGGCACTGGCCCTAGAATGGACACCCCTAACTCGAGCACATGCTCAGCCAGCAGAGCGACCCTCTCTCTCCTCCTGTCACCTCCCGCCAGCCCCCGCTCTGGGCACCAGTCACCCCGTTTGTACAGTGGGGAGTGGCTGCCTTTGCCAGTGTTCCCAGCGCCTGGAGGGGTTCCAATGACTCGGGTGGGGGGGGGGGGGACTAAGAGCTCTCTGGAGACCCCAAACGGCCCCCGTACTTGGCTCTCGCGGCCCCTCCCTCGGCCTGTGTGCAGGAGGTTGTTCTCCTCTCTGGTTCCTGATGACCCGGGAGATGAAGGCAAAGCCTTTGGTTATTTGGGCCGCACTTGGCGAGGAAGGATCTCTCCCAGGAGAGGCGGGCGTGGCCCCTGGGCTCAGCATCTTTCCAGGTTGCTCCCCTCATGCTGGTGAGGGCTGCCCCCTTTCTAGGCAGGACATCGGGTTCCAGTTCCATGTCTTGGGCAGTCGGGAGCCAGGGTAGACTCTGGGGCCAGGGAAATACCTGGATTGCTTCCGTGTTGGGGGTGGAGGGGCTGGAGAGAGAATCTGGAGGCCGAGAGGCCTAGGAGGAGGCTGGGGAGATGCTCCTGAGGAGAGCTGAAGGGAGGGGAAGAATGGGGGATTGGGAAAGCGCAGGGGTGGGGGGCGGGGCGGCTGGGGCCTGATGCGGTCTCCCCCGTTAGGAAGGTTAGAGGACAGGCTGCTCAGAGACCCGGGGGTCACCGTAAAGCACACTGCAGCGGATGGAGGATGGCCCCCCGGGCCGGGCGGACCCGTCCCCCACGTGGGACACAGGCAGGTCCTTCTCTCTGACCGTTAGTCATTTCGTTTGTTGAGTGAAGGTGACACCATGACCTTGGGGAGTGTCCTGGGGATTAGATGAGATGACACCTTCACAATATCTGTGAACAGTGGGCCAGGGGCAGGGGTGGGTGGTAGCCAGCAGGTGACCTTGGACATGAACCTTTAAGCTGGTTGCACAGGTGTGTTGATGACAAGAAGGACTTAACCTGAGCCGCATTCAATGACCTTGCACACGAGGCTGGGGGTGGGGGTGGGGTGGGGAAGGGCAGATGTGGGAGCCTCTAGATCAGTGGTTCTCAACCTTTCTAATGCCGCGACCCTTTAATACAGTTCCTCATGTTGTGGTGACCCCCAACCATAAAATTATTTTCGTTGCTACTTCCTAACTGTAGTTTTGCTACTGTTATGAATCGTAATGTAAATATCTGTGTTTTCCGTATTATAAATATATGTGTTTAGGCGACCCTGCTAGCGGTTCTCAACCTGTGGGTCGCGACCCATAGGTTGAGAACCGCTGCTGTAGAGCCTACGGAGCTTTAGGGCAATTAATAGGTATTGCTTCCCTTGGTTACGCTTTTCCTCTGGTGTCCTGACCAAATCTCTCAGAAATTTATTTTTGTGCTTTTAAATGTGAATTCGAGTCTGCGGGAGAGAGATGTTTTGAAAAATCTGCCTTGTTGAACCCTACAGGCAAGTACATGGCTGGGGTCCTCAAACTTTTTAAACAGGGGGCCAGTTCACTGTCCCTCAGACCATTGGAGGGCAGGACTATAGTTTAAAAAAAAAACTATGAACAAATTCCTATGCACACTGCACAAATCTTATTTTGAAGTAAAAAAACAAAACGGCAAAAACACCCGCATGTGGCCCGCGGGCCGTAGTTTGAGGACGCCTGGCTTAAAGCAACAGAGGACTGCCCTGCAGGCTGGACCCTCTCAGGGCAGCTCCCCTACCCAGTGGCTCAGCCCGATGCCCCCGTGTGCCCCACGCGTGCCCGGGCTGAGGCAGAAGAGGCAGGCGGAGATGCCACACTGGCAACTCAATGTTCACGCCAGGAAGTGACTGATCTTGGTGCTACCGGCATTTCATTGGCTCAGGCAGTCACCTGGCCACACCTCAGGGCCGGAGGGCGGAGTACAGCCCTCCATCAGGTGCCAGTAGTCATATCTGCCCCTCCGGCTTTGCTTGCCATTGACTTCCTTTTTCATTTTTATTTTTTTATACATTTTTATTGACTTCAGAGAGGAAGGGAGAGGGAGAGAGAGATAGAAACATCAATAATGAGAGAGAATCATTGATTGGCTGCCTCCTGCATGCGTCACACTGAAATCGAGCCCCCAACCCAGGCATGTGCCCTGACTGGGAATTGAACCATGACCTCCTGGTTCATAGGTTGACGCTCAACCACTGAGCAACACCGGCCGGGCAACTTCCTTTTTTAAAGTGACCCGTTTTAGTTGGGAAATGCTCGGAGCATCTGAGATGTAATTCATGAAGCCTCCAACATGCAAATCACAAAGCGAGGGGCCAGATTTTTCAAAACATCTCTCTCCCACAGCCTCGAATTCACATTTAAAAGCACAAAAATAAATTTCTGAGAGATTTGGTCAGGACACCAGAGGAAAAGCGTAACCAAGGGAAGCAATACTTACTAATTGCCCTAAAGCTCCGTTGATTTATTACTTGCTAAGGCTCAAAAGAGGGAGTGGGGATGGGTAGTTCATGATTCTGTTTAATAAACGTAGCCAACATTAAAAAGTGGGTTATGGCCTGGCTGGCCTGGCACAGTGGTTGAGCGTCGACCTATGAATCAGGAGGTCACCGGTTCGATTCCCGGTCAGGGCACATGCCCGGGTTGCAGGCTCCATCCCCAGTGTGAGGTGTGCAGGAGGCAGCCGATCAAAGATTCTCTCTCATCATGGATGTTTATTTCCCTCTCCCTTCCTCTCTGAAATCAATAAAAATGTATTTTTAAAAAATGGGATATGAGTTGAGAAGGAAATGATTATAGAAAAATATTGGAAAATACGGACGATGAAGAGTCTGGTTCATCTGCTAATGCAGACACCGCTTCCTTGTCTATCTGAGCCCACCAGATAGAAGCTGCTGCCTCGCATTAATAACAGGCCTCCCAGCTAACTCTCCACAGCACACAACTAAACTAATTTTATGAAAACGCACAGCCCCGCGGAGGGCTGTGGCGGTGGATAGCACACACCGTTTCATAGAATGAGATGAAACCTGGTTTAAAAAGCACGTTTCCCTAGACCAGAGGCGGTCCCCGCGCCCCTCCCTCGGAGCCGCTGATGTCCACTGAGCCGCTAGGAAGAAAGCTGGGATTTGGTTGGGGACGGTCGGGCTCTGCGTGGGGGATCCGACCCTCCTGCAGCTCTGCGTCCACGGTCCAACCTCCAAGCCAAACTGTTGGGAGAGCGCTACCAAGTTTAAACACATCCTCCAGGACTCTCGCCTCGTTTATTTCGGGTGGAAAAACATGTCAAATCGCTGGCTCCGCTGCAGAGAACACCCTTCCCCCTCTTCCCGCTGAAGTCGTGAGCTCCTGGGCCCAGGGCACATGCTGGTTCGGCAGGTGCTTACTAAGCACCTACTGTGTGCCTGGTGTCCTGCCCGGCACGGTGGTGCGAGGGAAGAGCCGGGGGCCTTGCCTTCGCCTCACACTTCAGTTTCCTCGTTCGTGGGGTTAATAGACTGAGGCGGCTAGAGCAGTAACCGAGCGTGCACACAGTAGGCGCTAAGAAATGCGGCTCCCTTCCCCTAGCATAGTGTACAGGTGCTGTGTGAGGTGCGTTCTCCCTCTCGTGGGCGTCCACCTGAAGTGGAATCGCTGGGTCGTATGGGGACTCTACGTTTCACCTTTTGAGGGCCCCGGACCGGTTTCCATAGCGGCCGCCCCAGGGCATTGCCGCCATCAGGGAATGAAGGCCCCGGCTCCCACCAGCCCCGCCGACACTTGCTGTTCTCTTTGGGATCCATGCGTCTCGGTGCTCGTGCATCTCTGTGTGGTTTCTATAGGCATTTCCCTCGTGGCTCATGGCGTCGAGCATCTTGTGCTTCTTCGCCATCACCTCTTGTCTCTGGGGACTGAAGCCTCAGTTTCCTCATCTGTAAAATGGGGACAAAGACATACTCTGGGTTCTGGCGCAGGGTGGCCATCCAGCAAACGTTTGCTGCTTGGAGCTGCAGGCTGGGCTTGGAGTCCCTCCTCTGAAGGCTGGCGGAAGGGAGGGATGTGGAGAAAGCTGGAGATCTCGGCGTCTCTGCAAGCTCCAAGCCCGTTTAGAAAGGGATGCCATCACCCGACACTGGCCCAGCCCGGGGTGCCTCCTCCCCAGCTTTGAAGCTCTCCTCGGTGGGCAGGCCAGGTGACCCGGCCGCGTCCACACAGCCCCCGAGAGACATAGACGAGGTGGGTGTCCCGGTCACAGGCTCGGTGAAGACAAGCCCAGCCCGTCCTCCGGGTTCCTGGTCAGGAGGTGCCTTGCATTTTTCTTATCTGGAGTTCCTTGGCCTCCTCCCCTTGGCTGCTCCCGAGGGGGCTGATCTGCACTTCCTGGACCTACAAGCTTGCGTCTGTCACGGAGAGCCCTGGACAGAGGCCAGGAGCACCCTCCCGTGGGGCTGGGCGGAGCCTGGGGGCCGGTGGCGTGCTGATGGTCAGGCTGATTGTGTAGAGTAACCCGAGCCAGAGTCAGGCGGGAGTCGAGGGAACAGATCAGCTCATCACAGCTGGGAGACGCGTCCACCTCCACACAGCTCTCGGCAGACGCCCAGGGGTGCAATTGCGTTCTGCTCTGGAGCCAGTGGGAGAACGGGAGGGGCCACCCCAAGGCCCTGGGTGTTCTGCGGAGTCTCTAATCCGGGAATGGCAGGTCCTATCCGAAGGGGACCCCAGGGGTGGGATGGGTGTGGGCGCTGCCTCAGCCAGGAGTCCCAGGCTCTTCCCTCATCCTGCCACTGCGTCCCAGCCCCTCGGGCAGCAGGTGAGAAGCAGGGGGGAGGCGTGGCCGGGGCTCAGCCTGCCCGGCCTTGGCACTCGCGCTCTGCCACCTGGTGCTGTGGGATCCTTGCAAGGCATGTCGTCGCTCTGGGCCTCTGATGCTACCAATAGGATGGCTGCCCAGGGGGACTGAAATACTACAATAGGACCTTCCACGGAGCCTGGTCCCAAGGGGCTCCGTCCCCAAGGGCCCCCCAGCTCCTTACCTCCTCCCGCCCTCCTCTGCTCCTGCACAGGCTGGCCTGGACGGCCTGGTATTAGACCCCGGGGGCTGCTGTAACGACCACAGACTCGGGGTCTGAAGCCACGGGGATTATTGTCTCACAGCTCTGGGGCCCGGGGTCTGGAATTAGTGTCACCGGGCCAAAGTCGAGGTGTCTGCACGGTCATGGTCCTCGCGGGGAATGCGTTCCCTCCCCGCCCCCCTTCCAGTGTCTGCTGCTCAGGTGCTCCTGCCTCCTGCCTCCTGCCTCCAGCCTGCCTCTGTGGCCCATCGCCCTCTCCGCTCCTGTCGGCAAACCTCTGCCTGCTTCCCTCATGAGCGCACATGTGATGGTGTTTGGGGCCCCCGGACAACCCAGCAGAATCTCCCGTCACGGACCCTGCATCTAATCGCATCTGGGAACATACAAAGGGTCCAGGGACGAGGGCCCGATACCCTGGGGCCCCCCGTGAGTCCGCTATAGGCACCACATGGATTCCTCAGAGAAGCTGTAGCACCCCCTCTCCCCCCACCCCAGGGTCTAGCTGGGGACCCCAGGAAAACGGCCAAGGGTCTCAGGAACCCACCTCCAGGTGGCTTTGCCCCAAGAGAGAGCTGGAGCCCTCCTTGCCCGTGACCCCTGCCCCTCTCCCTCCCTCCCGCTCCTCCACTCCTGCTTCCCCGTCTCTGTGCCTTGCAGACTTTTCTCTCGATAGGGAAAGAGAAGTTTTGGGATTTAGAAACCCCTTTCATTGTTGAAACCTGGAACCCAAGTCTCCAGGAGGACTCCGTCTAAGCTGGGCATCCCAGAATGCCACGGTCGTGGCCTCAGTTCAGGGCCATAACCTCTGTTCCCCAAGGAATGGCCACCGAGGGTCCCACAGAAGCCAGGGGTGCCCAGGGGAGGAGCCACTCTGCTCAGACGTGAGTGCCTGGCTCAGAGGAGATGCTGGACACGGATTGGTTCCCGTGCCTTCCATCCATCAGGCCTCAGTTTCCCTAGCTGTGAAAGGAACCCGTCTAGAGCAGGTCTGTAAAGACCTTCCAGGTGAAGAAACCACAAAAGCAAGCACTCAGCCGCCCCTCATGTCCCAAGCACCTGCTGTGGGTCAGGCCGCAGCTGGGTCCTGGGACTCAGAGGACAGCCTGTCACAGCCGAGGACAATGAGAACCCAGCGAGTGTGTGCTGGGAGAGGGATGAGGGGTAGTCAAGGAAGGCTTCCTGGAAGAGGTGACCCCCAAGCCAGGTCTGAGGTCTGAGTGGGAGGTGACAAGGGAGGGTCTTCCAGATCCCAGGGCAGCACAGCCATCCCGGGCCCGGGGAGATGCTGTACCATGTGCGTGGTGGAGATAGCCTTGCCCGTGGGCCTTCCTGTTGCGGACTGAGCCCCTCAAGGGCAGCCCGCCGTGTGCAAGCCCTGGGAGCCCTGCCCCAGCAGCAGAGGCGGCAGCAGCACTTAGTCCATCAGTCATTCAACACCCACTGACACTCAGAGGTGGAGAGGGGTCGTGCAGACAGCAGACAAGATAAATCATCAGAGTATGTGCAGTGGTGATGAGGGCGATAAGGATGGAGGGCAGTGAATCAGGGGAGAGAGGGTGTGCTGTGGGGAGAGGCCAGAAGGTCTCCCTGAGAAGGTGACACTGGAGAAGGACCTCAGGGACGAGCCCTGGGAACAGCTGAGGGGAGGTGCTCCTGGCAGAAGAAACAGCAGGTGCAAAGGCCCTGGGGTGGGAGTGCCAAGTCTTTTCAGCAAACACCAGCAGGCCAAGCTGGGCAGAGCGAAGGGGAGAGTAGGCCAGGCGCTCAGAGAAGGCTGCGAAGGGCCTTGTTGCAGTCCCACGGGGACATTGGCTCTGACCCTGAGTGAGTTGGCTTTGACCTTGAGTGAGATGCCTTTGACCCTGAGTGAGATGGGCCATGGGGAAGGTCTTGAGCAGCGGAGGGATGAGATCTCACTGGGGTTTTACTAGCAAGCGTAGCAAGTGCGGTTGTTCATTTCCAGTGATTCCCAGCGTCAGAAGGTAAGAGACACCCAACCCAAGGCCTCCTTGCCCTCACGCGGGAGTCATTAACCACAGCGTCCCCGACGGAGCTGCCCCGAGGCCCCGGGAACGGACCCGGCGATGTTTAAAATGCCACCCAGCCAGCCCTGTTGGTCCAGATGTGCCGGGGGCTCCGGCTCTTTGCCTGGAGACAGGGCAGACAGCACAGCCCCCAGAGGAGGCGTGTCTCCTGAGTACCTGGAAAGACCCTCCTGGCTTCAAGCTTTGTTCCTGATGATCCCGCTGCAAGGCCTTGGACCAAGGACGCACACACAGTCCCTCACGCGTCACTCGTGTGGCCAACACAGGGCATCTGAATTCCAGACCAACAGCAGGTACATGTTTAGTGTAAGTGTAACCAGATGCCCCCACCCCCAGGAGCACCTCTGAGGATGGCGCCCGCCCCAGCACCTCCCTGAGCACTGGGTGGGAGCCGGAGCGGGTGGGGTCAGGTGCCTGAGGCTCAGGGCCACAGAAAGGGTCTGGTGCTGCTGGCGCGGAGGCTGCCTGGGAAATGGGGGGTGCGCAGGCCCAAGGGGAGGCTCACTTCTCAGGGAAGGGGGGCCTGCATCAGGGCGGGGCCCCTCTGGCCTGCCCCCTCTGGGCCTCCGGAGCCCAGACCCAAACCCTCTTTGGCTGGTGAATGGCAGGTTGCCAGCCGCGAAGGTGCATGTTCTCCCCTTGGTTTTCCTGGCCCCTTAAGAAAGTAATTTATGGCCCGGCCGGTGTTGCTCAGTGGTTTGTGCATCAACCTGTGAACCCGGAGGTCAGGGTTCGATTCCTGGTCAGGGTACATGCCCGGGTTGCGGGCTCCATCTCCAGGGTGGGGCGTGTAGGAGGCAGCCGAGCAGTGACTTTCTCTCAGTATTGATGTTTCTATCTCTTTCTCCCTTTCCCTTCCTCTGAAATCAATAAAAAGAAAAAGAAAGAAGAGAAAGTAATTTGTGGTTCTGAGGAAACAGGGTCCGTGGGAGGCAATGGACAGGGCGGCCTGACTCCCGGAAGAATCAGCTGCTGCCTTTTAAAAACGCACATTTAAAAAAGCACACATTTTAAACCAGCAGGGTTTTCTGTGTTTTTGTCTGTTTTTAATAGCGAAGCCTGAGAAAGGACAGGAGCCCTGAATGGTGTGAGTGATGGCAGAGCCACGGCAGGAAGCTACAGGCAGGCCGGGCCGGAAGGAGCGGGACTTTGGTGCGAGGTGGCCCTGCCTTGAGTGGGCGAGGGGCTGCACCCGGCCGAGCCTCGGCGTCCCTGTCTGTACCGAGGCTCCCTCAGGATGGCCGAGAGGGGAAGCAGGGACGGAGGCCCAGTGGGCACAGGACACGTGGAGGGGGTTCTGCCTGCAAAGACCTCTGGCCGCTGTCTTGACTCCCAGGAAATGCACCCATTTCCCCCCACCCCCCACCCCATACGCACACACCCCCGCCCTTTCCAGCTGCTCCCTCTCATCTCAGCCCAGGGGCCTGGCCCTGACCCTCAGCGAGCGGGACCCTCAGGGAGAATTCCCCATTGGGGCTAAACCTGAGCCCGTCAGCCTGGCACCCAGGGGCCTCCCTGCTGGTCTGACCCTGCTGGCCACCCCAGCTCCCTGCCCAGCACTCAGCACCCCCCCTCCCCACCCCCCAAGTGCAGCCAGGTCAGGGCACCAGACAAGTCCCACGTGCTTCTCCCCTCGGGGTGCCTCTTCCTGGGAGAATTCGTCATTCCCAGCAAAACCCCCTTCTCTCCCACCCTCGCCCTTCCCACCAGGGGGTCTCCTCTCTGCCTCTCCATTGCTCCTGTCCCCTCGCCAGAGGGTGACTGTCTTGAGGGTGGGGTCCACGCCTGAGTCACCTCTGGGCCCAGCACCTGGCACACAGTAGGTGCTCAGCGACTGGTCTTGTCGTTCCTGTGATGCTGCGGTCCGTGCTCCCCCAGCGGCCTCATGGAGCACTCGGGTTGAGAGCTGGCCGCAAGGCCCTCTGCGCGCAAATGTTTTCTCTTCCCCAGACGCCCGTCAGCGAGGTCTGATCATCACTCCCATTTTATGGACAAGAAAACTGAGGCTCGGGGCGGGGTGGGGTGAGCCACCACACAGCTAGTCCAGGGAGGAGCGCAGGTTCAACGGCAGGCCTGCCAGGCCACAAAACCAGAGGGCTGTCCATCAACGCCCCCACGCCGCTCCGTCTGAACGCTCCTTGGCCCGGCCCTGCATCACTGGGGGCTCATGGAGGAATCCCTTCCCCTCCCTGCGCCTCGGTTTCCCGACGTGTGAAATGGGGGTTGCCATTGAGTCTCTAAAGGCCTCATCATGGGGGGTGAGGACACAAGACATCTCTGAGCCCTGGAACGGAAGACGCCCATTTGTCCCAGCACTGAACCCCTCCCTTCCCGGCACCCCAGTCCTGTGGCTGGCCGAGTCGGCACCAGCATCAGCGTGGCGGGGTCTGCCAGGTGGGGAGGGGCCCCGTCTCCTCTTCCCCGCTCCCTGCTCCCCCCGCCCCCCACTGAGGTGGCACCCATGACCCTCGGAGACCAGAGACCGAGGGAATCCTGTGACGCCAGGGGCCTCTGTCAGGCCGCCTCCCAGACCTGCCTGCTGTGGGGCTCTGGGTGCTGGGGAGGGAGGGAGGCGTGAGGGGGGCCACAGAGACCTTGGGCTCCCTTCGGGGACCTTGCATTTTTGCTTTCTGCTCTCAATGTCCACTCGTCGGGCTATAAGCTGGAGGCAGAGGTGTCGTCCGAGTCCTGGTTAGAGGACAGATGGGTCAGCTGGGCATCCAGCACGGGACAGGGAGCACCGACCGGCCATTCGCCAGCCGCGTGGGCCTCAGTGTCCTCACCTCGGACGGGGCCCCGGGGCACTGGTCCCAGGAAGTGTGGCACGTGGGAGCTGATGCCTCCCCCCCCAGCGCCCCCCCCGCGCCCCCCGCCCCCCGCGCTCCCCTCCTACAGCAGGCGCCGCCGCTCGAGCCCGTGCAGAGCTACAGGAGGGGACAGGTGGCCACAGGAAAAGCTGTAAATCTAACCGGCCGCCGACCATCCCGCGGGTGGTTTATCTCCCTTTCCTGAGAAGGCGGCCCGCTCCGCCCGCGGCCGGGAACAACAGGCCTTTGTGTGCTCTGGGGAAATCGAGATGGAGCTCCGAAGACGGCGAGTCAGGGGTTGGCCCTTATCTTTCCTGGCAGAGCCCGGGCCTCTGGGCCCAGGCCCGCTGGCAACCGAGGGGAGGCGTGAATAATAGAAGGGCTGGCACGGGCTCCCCGCCGCCGGGCTGTGTCGGGAGCGGAGGGGAGGGACCACAGGGGACAGGCAGCTTCAGATGGCTCCGGGATCCTCCAGGCCAGGGGCGCTCGGCTGGGCCGGTGCCTCTCAGAAAGGCAAGGTGTCTGCCTCTGCCTCACTGTGAAGGCCCTGGGCTTACCCCTCAGGCCTCACAAGCTGTGTGTCCTTGGGCAAGACACCTAACCTCTCTGAGCCCGCATCTCCTCACCTGTGACATCCCTGCCCACCTCTCTTAATGGTTTTGGGGCCAGCATCCTCCCCATCCTGGACCTCTTTCCCGGGGCCGGTGGAGGTGCTGATCGCCCCCACTCCCCGAAGCTTTCGGGACTCCAATTCTAACTGGCAATGATGCCAACTGGCGGCTCTGTTCCTGACCTGTGCCGGGTTGGGGGGGGGGGGGGACTGAGATGTGCGTCTGCGGGCCAAGGAGGGGCCTCCGGGGGAAGGTGTGGTCTGGAGGAGGGTACAGGGCAGGGCTGGGCCCTAGGCCCAGGGTCCACACAGGCAAAGGCTGTTTCACAGATGAGGAAACTGAGGCTCAGAGAGCTCAGGGGACCTTCCCAAGGCCACCGCCCCCAGCCATGATGTGCTCAGTGAGGGACAGCGTCCTGCCCCTGGGATGACTTGCAGTGAGAAGGAGCGTAGGCCTGGCCGGCATGGCTCTGTGGTTGAGCGTCGACCTATGAACCAGGAGGTCACTGTTCGATTCCTGGTCAGGGCACAGGCCCAGGTTGCGGGCTCAACCTCCGATGGGGGGCGGTGCAGGAGGCAACTGTTCAATGATTCTCTCTCATTATTGATGTTTCTTTCTCTCTCTCCCACCTCCTCCCTCTCACTTCCTCTCTGAAATCAGTAAAAATATATTGAAAGAAAGAAAGAAAGAGAGGAAGGAAGGAAAGAAGGAAGGAAGGAAGGAAGGAAGGAAGGAAGGAAGGAAGGAAGGAAGGAAGGAAGGAAGGAAGGAAAGAAGCCTAGAAGTGGAGTTATCAGGGTGAGGTCAGCATGTGCTGGGCCCCAGGAGGGGGCAGTGAGGATCGGCCCCTGTGCTTTTGGAGGTGGCACCCCCTATGGCTTTGGGGGTGGGGTGTGTTGACCAACATGAGTCACCTCTGATTTAGGGTGGGTCTCCCTCCGTGCGGGGGGGGGGGACTCAGGCCAGGAACCCGGGCAGGGGTGGGGCGCCGGGGAGCAGGGCCCAGGGTAGGACCCACAGTGATAAATCTAAGTATCAGGGTGGCTGATGCAGGAGGCGGGGGGCGGAGGGCTGGCCACCAAGGCTCTTCGTCCTGCGAGGCCGGGAGTCGCTGGCCGGCTCGGGCACAGGCAGCAGAGGGAGGCCTCTGGCTGGGCTTCCCCGGTCAGCAGCCTCGGGGCAGCTCCTTGGCATTCCTGGCGACTTCTGTTCCTTTAGAACCTGAACTTCAGGTCACAGGGCGGGGGGTGCTGAGCTGCGTGAAGCTCTAAGCCTGTCCATACAGAACACCTCTGCTGTCATCAGCCTCGATTCCCAGAGCCTAAAACCCAAGGCCAGTGGTTCTCAGACCTTGATGGGCACGCTGGTCCCCTGGGGGGGGGGGGCTCCCCACAATGACACATTCCTGAGCCCCACGTAGGCCGTGGAATCTGGGGCTCCCCATGTGGCTCACACGCCCCTGTCTCAGGCACCCTCTCGCACATTCACTCAACGCCCAATCACGTCCACTTTCTCCAATCCCCACCCCCACAGCCCTCACACAGGTCTGCATCCTGCAAGGGCACATGCACCCCATCTGTGGGCACTCACACCCATGCTCCCAGGGTCGTGTGGGCTCTGGTACCCACACAGACATGCAGACATACACACATGCATGCATGCAGACCGGTCACAAGATTTGCAGGGCCCTGTGCATAACGTTCGAGGACGTTTAAAACATTTTGAGGTGGTAGCAGCAGAACATTGCACCCGGCACAGGCCCTGTGTGACGGCAGGGGTCACCCCTGAACAAAGAGGACAGTCGGGGCACACATCCCAGGACCCTTGTGGGTGACCTTGCCCACAGCGTGAACGCACGCACGCTCAGGGGCACACTCCCCTGGGTGGCATGTCTCTCAGAAGGACTGTTTATCGGGACGAGGAAGTGGGCTGGTGAATGTTTAATAGGCACAGAGTTGAGTCATGTGTGAATTGCTGGTAAGCGAGAAGCACCAGATGGAGTATGAACTGAATCACTGTCTTGGGTTTCGTGAGTAACATTTGATTGGGTTCTGACTAGTCTGGGAAAGCTTTTCAGCTGCCCCACTCCCACCCAAACCCACACGGAACCAGCACTGGTTGAACAGTCCAAACGCCACGGAGCTCACCGTACGGAGTTCCGCGGACACGCTTCTCTACCAGACAAATTCTGATGCCTGGGGCACCGTTCCTGCTGAGGAAGGAGGAGGGGAATTCTCTCACGCACTGAGCACCTACTATGTGGCGCGCCCTGTACCATCAAACATGTGATGTGCACGCATTATCTATGCACCACTGTGTGTAAGCGCCAGGCACGGTGCCTGGTATACAGTAGGTGCTTATTGCGGTATTTCCTCAGAGCCCAGGATCCCACTGACGGAGATGCACGCCCTCTTCTGGCCACTAAGGAAGAGGAACACTGCCATGCAAACCTGGGCCCCAGCCAAGGCACTGAGGGGGGGACCACACTCCAGTCTCAGAGGTGCTGGACGGAGGCAGCAGCCTTCCCAGTCAACAGATGGGAAAACTGAGGCCAAGAGAGTGAAAACCAGCCACGTGGCGTTTGGGCTCTTGCTATTATGTGACCTGAGGCACAGGAGGGCTTATTACTGAGTTCCACCCACCGTGTACCCAGGGTTGCTTTGGGGAAAGGACACGTGCCTCGGTTTCCCTGGAAGGCTGCTGGTGTGGCCCAGCCTGTGCAGCCTGGGGGCCAAGGGATTCCTGAGGGCGGGGGCTTCATTCTCTGCGCCTCCCCACACTTGACCAAAGGCAGGCACGGTCGGTCCGGAGCGTTTTCTTCAAAGCAAGGTGTAGAGATTGGCGTGATTTTGAGGCCTGGAGGCCTGCGCTGAACCCAGGACCTCCCCTCGGGCAATAATTCATTATGTGAGGATTTTTCACAGACAGCACTGGCCTTGGAAGGCAATGAGCTCATGAATATGCATAGGCTCATCCTCATAAATTATGCATTGGATACCAGGGCTTCCCGGGGCGGCTGGGAGGGCTGCAATGGCTCAGTCCCGCGACAGAAGGCTCATGCACAAGGGCCTCTCACATCCCTGCCCGCCCGCCCTCCCGTCACAATGACTGCGGAGCGCGGCTCGGGATTCTGGTCCTCAGAGCATCTGGGTCTCCCTGGCTGGTGCAGGGTGGGTGCGCCTGGAGGGCGCCGGGGTCAGGCCCGCTCTCGCAGCGGGAAAACTGACGCCCAGACGCAGGATTCACGTGTTTAGATTTCGAGCTCACGTTCCTCCGAACTGGAGCCTACTCGGGTCCAGGTGGCACTGACATCACCCAATGAGCACGGGGCAGGGAGTCAGGGCGGGGCCCAGGTTCTAGAAGGAGGGGAAGGGCGGGGTTCCGTTGGACCCACCACAGGTGTCGGGCCAGCCTGGGCCTCCCGGAGGTGCTGCAGGGCATGCAGCGGGCGTGACGGTCAGGGTTGGGGGTCCCTGCAGGCCTGCTTGGCTGGAGGTGGCCTCTCCCCAGGGGCCCTCCCTCCTCCTGGCCAGCTGCTGCCACACCTGCCCACCTTCCTGGCCTCACTGGCCCTGGGTTCGGCGGTGGCCCAGCGCCCCCCGCAGCCACGCCTCCGCCCGCCTTGCGTGCAGCCGGGGCTGCTTCTCCGTGCGTGTCCTGTGACTGCCGGCGCCGTTCCTGCTACCCACAGCCACCACGCGTGGGCCTGTCAGCCTCCCTCCCCCCATGCCCCCAGCAGCCCAGGCAGGGATCCGTGCATGTCTTGCGGGCCGGCCTCAGCCAGAGAGGGGCCCTGAGGGTGTGGAGCGTGTCGCCCAAGCTGAGTCACTGTCCCAGCGCGGTGGCTCTGGGTGGAGCCCAGCTGAGCCTCCCCCGCCTCCCCTGCCGCAGGGCCCGCGGAGCCACCTCAGACCCCGGGAATCTCCTCGGTCAGCAACGAGGGCCAGGCTTCGCCCACTCGGTCTGCAAAGCACCCAAAGGGGTGTGAGGAGCAGCCGCTGCGGAAGAGGCAGCAGGCGGAGGAGAGGCCCCTGGAATCAGCGGCGGTGGCGTTTCTGAGCAGAGCTGCCCGATCAAGCCGCCCAGACGCGGGCATCTCCCGTTTCCCCCTTCTCTCCCTGACCAGGTCGCACGTGGTCCCCACATCGCGGCATCATCCCCATAGTTACGGCGTTCACCGACTGCCCAACGTCACGCATGCACCATTCCTTACCGTGGGCGTTGCTGTGCAGGGTTTTACATCACTGTTCAAGGGAAATGCCTTTCGACCTTCTGCTCACTTAATTCTGACGTCACATTAGCGGGGGTGGGGGTGGGGGTGGGGGGGTTCCATGGACCCCTCCTCCACGCAGCCAGCCTCCTGTGGCACAGACACACTTTTCTTCCCAGCCTCTATTAGGGCTCAAGCCCCAAACACAGGCCGCCAGCCACCAGCCGCCAGCATCGATCATGGTCTCATCAAGTCCGCACCTCCCGGGCTGGACGGTCCCCGTTCGGGCCTCCCCGGCCCCATCACAGGCTGAGCAAACAGTACCAGCTGGACCCTTGCCCTCAGCCAGTGCCCAGCAGGGATCGCCTCACGCGGGTGCCTCCCGGGTGCATTTCGCTCTCTGCTGCCCGAGGGCCACAGAAATGACCCAGGCCTGGCCCTGGGGGAGCCGCAGCCAGACGGGGCAGGGAGGGGGGAACTGAGGACTCCCAGGTAGAACCCAGAAGCCCTATGTTGGCAGCCCCGAACGTCCACCAAGGCTGTAGAACACTTTCTCTGTGTGAAGAGCTTTCAAAGGTCCCCTCACTCAGTCCTCACCACACTCTGAGGGCACCATCATTATCCCACCTTCCAGACGGGGAGACGGAGGCTCAGAGAGGCTGAGAGTCACACCGCTTTCACGGCAGAGTCAGGGTCTGAACTCGGGCCCTCTGGCTCCAGAGTCCGTCATGAAAACCACCTCGCTCCCGTGGGCTCCGTGCGGGCCAGCGTCAGTCCACCTCTCTGCCCTTCCCGTGGCTGGCACAGGCCTCCCGGGGAGGTGCTCAGTCAGTGTTTGTCGAACGGAGGACCGTTGGCCCGATACGCTGCTTGTGGGTAACACCGTCGATCACCGTGGCCGGCGGCTGAGCCGTGGGGGCGGGTGGAAGCTGACAAACAGCCCAGCATCGCCACTGATGCCTTTGGGCCCCAAGGCACCGCATCCTGCTTCCGAGGGCTACAGCCGGGTGGAGCCCGTGGCCTTGCAGACGGGGGAGGGGAAGGAGGGCCCGGCAGGCTTCCTGCGGGGTATCCCACAGAGGAGCTGCTGGAGAAAAGAGGGAGGAGGCTGATGGGGGAAGGAAGGAGAGAGGCCCGCACCGGCGTCCCCGCCCAGGTGCAGAGCAGAAGACGCAGGGGGACTCCCCGAGGCCCACAGAGCCACGCCCGCTTGGTGAGCCACGGACTCAACTTTCTGATAGACCTTTGGCTTGGCCAGGAGTAATCCAAGTCCGTGTTCAGGGACCCCAAACCACTGCCTTGCTCAATCCCCAACATTTTTATTGTTAATAAATAAATAAAGTTTTTATTGTGATAAAATACACATGGAAAATTTACCATTTCTTTTCCAGATATATTTTTATTGACCTCAGAGAGGAAGGGAGTGGGAGAGAGAGACAGAAACATCCATGAAGAGAGAGAATCATTGATCGGCTGCCTCCTGCACACCCCACACTGGGGATCGAGCCCACAACCCAGGCATGTCCCCTGACCAGGAATCGAACCGTGACCTCCTGGTTCATAGGTGGATGCTCAACCACTGAGCCACCGCGGCCGGGCCCATGTTAACCATGTTTAAGTGTACAGGTCGGTGGCATGAAGTACATTCACATGCCACCATCATCTGCAAAACTCTTTTCATCTTGTCAACCAGAAACCCTGTCTCCATTAAACACTCAGGCCCCACCCCCTCTCCCCAGCCCCCGGTATCCGCCATCCTGCTTTCTGTCTCTATGCCTTTGACTGCTCTAGGGACCTCACGTAAGTGGAATCATACAGTATTTGTCTTTTTGTGACTGGCTTAGTTCCGATAGCGTAATGCCCTCAAGATTTCTCCATGCTGTGCATGTGTCAGAATTTCCTTCCTTTTGAAGTCTGAGTAATATTCCATTGTGCGGACGGACCACGTTTTGTTTATGTGTCGGCTGTCCATGGACACTCGGTTTGTTTCCACGTTCTGGCGACCGCAAATACCGTTGCTATGACCACGGGCTGTACAGAGATCTGCCTGAGCCCCCGCTTTCCATCGTTTTGAGTGTTTAGCCAGAAGTTGGATTGCTGGCTCGAACGGTAATTCTGTTTCTGTGGTGTGTTTTGTTCTTTCCTGAGCAACTCAATCACTATTTTTTATCGCACCTAGACTAACTAACCATTTAAAGGAAACTTACCAATAACAGGATAAGCCAGGCATCACACATTCTACTAGTGACACTACTTAGTGCTTGATGCATAGCGCCATCATTCTCGACTCAGAAACCGGTTTGAACTCTTCACCATTGAAATTCTCTTGGGCAACGTTGCGTATCCACCAGAATCAACACCAGTAATTTGTTCCACTTGGCAAGGAAAAATGTTTGAAATCGAGCGAAGCCAGCAGATATCCACAAGCCCGTGTTGCCAAGCAGCGATCATGCTCATAAATGGCCAGTGCTTTTCTTGAGGAAAGAGGCGGCCAGGGTTGGCACGGAGACAGCGGGCCTGTCGCTGATGGAACAGGGCTGGCCGCGGGGTTTCTGTAGGAAGCAAAGTGCCATCCATCATCGCGGACTGGACGCTTGGAAAACGCGGCGAGTCCCCTGGGAGCCACAGTTTTCCAAAGGTCCTTTTGCTGGTTCTGCTGATTCATATTCCCATAATTCCTCCCCGGCATAATATTTTCCCATCGCCATGGCGACTGCGTGAGAAGAAGGCGTAGTGAGAAACCTCAGGGTTTATTCTGATTTCGCAGAACAGAGGTTAGACCTCTGCGGAAGGGTGGGGGGTTGTGTGTTCGTATTTTACAGGGAAAAGCTGGGTCCCACTAGGCAGCGTTTACTCTCTGGGCGGGCAGGGACCGGGGAGCGAGACGGTGGGCAGCGGGTCCCAGCTCCGGCACTTTCTAGCTGGTGCTGGCTCTTTCTACCTGTTGACCGCGGGCAAGACTCTGCTTCCGTGAGCCTCCGTTCCTTTCTCTGTAAGATGAGAGGGACAGTGGGAATCGGGACTCTCTGTGGACCTGATGGAGAAACCGCAAGATGTTTAAAATTGTAAAACCTTATCCCCTTTCCAAAAAAAAAAAAAAAATCACACACAGAAAACAATTGCACAGCCCCTTAGTCCAGGGCAAGGTGCTGTTGCAGGTGGCTGTGTCTCACAATATGTCGGTGGCTTTCCTCATGGCCCACCCCAGCCCCTCATTCACACACACACCTGTGACCTGGAGGGCGAGAAACGTACTTTGTATTTATCCCAAACCCTCCACGTTGCCCAGCTCATTAGTTCGTTCGGAACAGGCCTCAAGGGGCTCTTGAATTCAAATGTGAATCCAGCAAATATTTGCCGGGTCCAGTCTGCACCAGGCTGCGGGGTCACGTAGATAACCCCGGGGAGACCTGCCCTGGGTTTCCTGGGGGTGAGGGCCAGAGAGAAGCACCCTGACTCTCAAGGGCATCGAAGTAAGATGCCCTTTAAGCCGTACCTCAGAGGCCTTCAGGAGCAGAGGGGTGTCTCGGAGTCGAAGAAGGAAGTGCGGTCATCACATTGCCCACTTTCAGCGAAGTGCTTGGAGGGCAGAGGTGATATGGAGGAGGGAGGGAGAGTCCCAGGGGGCAGCCCCCTGAGTCCCAGGGTGATGTCCGAGCTGGAGGGCGAAGGACCACAGCGCTGACGGAGCTCGACGCCGTTCAGGGAACTCAGTCATTCCAGGTGGCTGGAGTGTAGACAAGGGAGGAGGCGGAGAGAAGTCAGACAGGCCCCGGGCCAGGATTGACCACATCCCGCAGCACCGGGCTGGCAGGCACACAGAGAAGCCGCACTCCGATCGTGTGCACGCCCACCAGACAGCTGGTTCAAGGGGGGGCCTCAGAAATGCCTCTACAAAACCCCCAGTGCTGCATGTGTCTTTTTTGGCAGCAGTTTGGGGCTCCAGGATGACCCCAACTGGCACTGGTTCGTGGGTTGGACATGGAGCTAAGATAGCCAAGGACTGCAGACCCCTCCCCCCTCGAGGGAAGCCTTGCTGCTCCCCCCCCCCCGCCCCCAGCCGGCCTCTGGAGACTCCCATTTGCCCGGGACTTGCCTGGGAAGCAGAGGGGGAGCAGCATGAAGCGTCACTCTGGCACGGCAGCCAGGCAGGGTTGGCAGCACGCTGGGCACTTGGGGTGCTGAGAGGTGTCAGCATGCAGGCAGCAAGGCCTGCTCTGCAGGTGGCACCGTAGGCACCTGTGGGGACCGTTGGCCCAGGGGCAGGTCCTCTTGTGGAAAGAACTTGCTCCCGAGATGCCAGGGAAAGTACCGTCGTCCAGGGCGTGGCTCTGGCCCGGGGCCGCGGCAGAGGCAGCAGCAGGTGCGGCCCGGGAACACCTGCGGAGGCGGCCCCTTGGAAGGTCGGGCGTGCACTGGAGTTCCACAGAGCTCACCTTCAGGGCTCGGCGCTGGCCCCAGGCCTCGGGAACGGCGGCCTCCCGGCAGTGGGCAGACAGACAGGTGCCTCTCTCATCTCTGGGGGTTCCTCTCTCTCCCCGGCCATGCATGGAGCACAGCTCCCTTGGTGACGGTGGTCAGTGTGATGTCACTCCTTCTGGGGTCTCACATCTAGTGAGTGGGAGGCTAATTGTGTGCACGTCTCCCCACGTACCCGTCCCATCCTTTATTCATTACATCCGTCTGGACCAAGGGCGGGCCGTCTGTGTTTCAGCATTTGGACAGGAGCCATGATGCCCTCGGGACGTAGCTGCCTGTGATGGTCAGGTTTTCTCAGGCGATTACACTGGGGACACTCAGTTTAAATGTAGGGAAAACGACTCCGAGGCCACATCTCCCAGATCAGCCAGCCACGCAGAGGGGAGATGAGCAAGACCCCAAGTCCTCTTTATTCCGTTACCGCCTCCCTCTCTCCCTTTGCCAGGGAATAGAAAGGGAGGCTCAGTTGGACTTGATCCAGCCCCTGTCAGCCCCTTGCATTTCCCATCAGTCCCTCCTGTGTCCTCCAAGTTCCTGCCACATGACATCCATAAATGTCATACACAAACGTTCCCTCCTCCTCACGTTTGTTCACAACATTGCTCTTTTCTCCTCACCCACCCAGTCCCAATAATCTATAATCATAAAAGCGTAATATGCTAATTAGACCAGATGTCCTTCCGGACAACCTGCGAGTCCCAGGTGCCAGAGGGAAGCCGGTGCCAGCAGCCGGGGGAAGGAAGACTTGCTCTTGCACGAATTTCGTGCATCGGGCCTCTAGTACCTAAATGTTGTTGTACCATTCTTCCCCGTTTTCCTCCCAAGCAAAGGATTACATGGTCGTTTTGCAGGAGTCAGAGCTAGTTCAAATTCCAGTTGACACTAGCCCAGTTAGTTTATCTCCATGAGCCTCAGTCTCCCCATCTGAAAAACGGGGGTGGCAATACCACCTGTCCAAGTAACAAGAATTAGTTAACTCTGTAACAGGTTGAACACAGGGTCTGGCGCATAATAGATGCTCAATAAACATTAATTCCTTCTCTTTTTTATAGCAATTTCCATTCGTATTATAATGACCTGCCTCACCCACTAGATGTTGAATTTTACGGGGTTTTTGATTCAGTCCTCTGTGTTTGCCCTAGAAGAGTAGTTTTCCAACCTTTTTCAGAAATGAGTCACAATAAAAAAATGTTTTACATTATAACCCGTATGTATAAATATCAAGTAGGTCAAGATACTCTCTGTCATTACTGATTTTTTGTTTGTTTGTTTAACTGTTCTATAAATTGCTGAGAGAAGAGTGTGATTGTGGATTGTCTATTTCTCCCTTTTAAAACTGCCAATTTCTGCTCTGTATATGTTGAGGCTCTGCTATTTGGCACATATACATTTACTATTGTTATCTCTTCCTAATGCATTGATCTTTTAATCATTATGAAGTATCCCTCTTTAGTTCTAGTAGCTATTCTTTGTTCTGAAGTCCATTTTATCTGATCTACACTAATAAAAGAGTAAGATGCAAATTGGCCATACCTTTGCAACACACACCAGCCAATCAGGAGTGAGTATGCAAATTAACCCAACAAAGATAGAGGGTTAATTTGCATATGCAGGCGCTGAGCGGCTGGGGTGGGGACGGGGCGGGACTCTTGATGCAGGCGTTCCACACCGCCCCAGCCGCTCCAGGCCTCTGGGCAGCATGAAAAGGCGAAAAGGTGGCTCTGGCCAGGGCAAAGGCGATGCCGGCAGCCATGGGAAGGAAGGCTCATTCTTGCATGAATCTTCATGCATCAGGCCTCTAGTATTAATATATTCACTCCAACCTTGTCATACTCACTGTTTGCATGTTACATCATTTTTTATTCCGTTTGCTTTCAATCCACATATATCTTTATATTTAAAGTGGGTCTTTGAGGGCAGGATATAGTGGTATCTTACTTGCTTTTACTATTCCAATAATCTCTGCTTTCTAACTAGAGTGTTTATTTTGCCCGTTAACATTTGATGTAATTATGGCTTCACTGAATATGGGTCTATAATTTTATTATTTATTTCCTGTGCGTCACCTCTGTTTTCAATTTCTCTATTCACCTTTCCTGCCCTTTATGGGGGATTCTGTTCATTTACCAATTGACTTTTCAGCCATACCTCTTTATATTGCCTTTTCAGTGTTTGCTCTAGGGATTATACATCTTAATTTTCACTGTTTTCTTAAAGTTAATATTACACTACTTTACATAAAATGTAGGAACTTTGCAACCAAGTAGGTCCATTTATCCTAATTTCCACCACCCTTTACCCATAAAACAGCGTGATAGTTATTGCTTCAAACAGTCACAGGATATTTTTAAAATAAGATTTTATATTTCTGAAAATACTACTTACTATTTTTTATGGTTTTCATTCATTCATGAAGACCTGAGTTTCTCTTCAGCATCATTTTCCTTCAGACTGAAGAACTTCCTATAGCATTTTCTATAGTACATGTCTGGGGTGAGGAATTCCTTTATTTGAAAATGTCTTTAATTCATCTTCATTCCTTAAAAAATGTTTTTTTAATGTTTTTATTGATTTCATAGAGAGGACAGGAGAAGGGGAGAGAGAAAGAAACATCAATGATGAGAGAGAATTATTGATCAGCTGCCTCCTGCACGCCCCCTACTAGGGATCCAGCTCGCAATCCAGGCATGTGCCCTGACCAGGAATCAAACCATGACTTTCCTGGTTCATGACACTCCACCACCTTGCCTCACCTACTGGCTCATCTTCATTCTTGAAAGGTAATTTTGTTGGCTATAGAATTCTGAGTTGACAATATTTCTTCTTTCAAGTACTTTAAAGATGTTGTTACACTATATTCTGACCTCCATGGTTTCTGATGAGCTGTCCACAGTCATTCAAATCATTGATCCCCTGTATGTGATGTATGATTTTTCTGTCTGCTTTAAAGATTTTTGTCTTTATCTTTGGTTTTCAGCAGTTTGACTATGATGTGCCTAAGGCATAGTTTTCTCCATTTATCTTACTCAGATTTTGCTGAGCTTCTGGGAACCATAATTTATGTTTTTCTCCAAATGTGGAAAGTTTTCAGCTAGTATTCCTTTAAATACTTTTCCTTGCCCCATTTTCTCTTTTTTTCTCTTCTGGCACTTTTAGGCTTTTTGGGGTTGTTTTACATGTCCCCAAGGCTCTGTTAATTCTATTCTACCTTTTCTCTCTCTCTCTCTTTTTCAAATTAGAAACTTTTTATTCATCTCTCTTCAAGTTTACTGATTCCCCCCCCCCCCCCCCCGCCCCTGTGTCATTTCCATTCTCATTCTGAGTTCATCCAGTGAATTTTTTTTATTTTAGATAATGTGGTTTCCGGTTCTAACTGTTTTATTTGTCATTTAAAGTGTATGACTCAGTGGTTTTTAGTATGTTCACAAAGTTGTGCAATAATCACCACTATATAATTCTAAAACATTTCATTACTCCCAAAAGAAATCCAATACCCATTAGCAATAATTCCTCATTTCCCCTTCTTCCCAGTTCCTGGCAACTACTAATCTACCTTTTGTCTTTATAGGGTTTCCTATTCTGGAAATTTTCTGTTAATGGAATCAAACAATATGGGGTGTTTTGTGCCTGGCTTCTTTCACTTAACATCATGTTTTCCAGGTTCATTCACGTTGTAGCATGTGTCAGTACTTTATTCTTTTTTATGACTAAATAATACACTGTTAGATGAATACACAATATTTTGTTTACTCACTCATCAGTTGCTGGACATTTGGATCGTTTCTACTCTTTGGTTATTGTGAATAATACTGCTGATCAGTTCATTCTTATATTTTACATTTATCGACTGAGATGTCCTACTCTTTATATGGACATAGTTTTCTTTACCTCACTGAGTAAAGTTGCTTTAAAGTTCTTTAAATGTTTTAGTAGCTGCTATAAAGTTCTTTTTAAAAAACGTTTTTATGGGTTTTTCAGGGAGAGGAAGGGAGAGGGAAAGAGAGCTGTGCATGTGCCCTGACTGGAAATGGAACCATGATCTCCTGGTTGATGGGTTGACACTCAACCACTGAGCCACTCCAGCCGGGCTAACGTTCTTATGTCATAATTTCAATACCTAGACCACCTTAGGGGAGGTATCTGTTGATTGGCTTTCTCTTGAGAATGGGTTGCATTTTCCCGGCCCTTCCTGTCTAGAGGGATTTTGAATTGTATCCTGGACGTTGTGAACGTTCTGTTGTGCAACCTGGATTCTGCGATACAGTTTTGAAGCGTGTTGATGGTTTGCTTCAGTGGGCAACTCACTTGTTAGATGCAAACTCCAAACTCTGTGACACTGTGCACAGAATGTGGGGTTCTCCTTCCCTGGCTGTCTCCTTTACGAGGCTCCGTCTCCAGCTATCATGATGGTCCAAGGCTCCTTCCCCTCGTCCAGAGGGACCACAGGCCTCCTCCTGGAAGGGACCACCTTGCGCCCCCACCACAAATGTGGCTGCGCTCAGGGCAAAGCCACCCAAAATGGGATAGATTCTTCCAGGTTTTGATGTTGCTCCAAAACCCACCTGCTTTTGTTTATTCTCTAGGGCCCCCAGGGTGTTGTTTCTGTTATTTGGTCTGCAGTTTGCAGATGTTGCCTGCTGGAGGGTTGATTTGTGAAGAATTTACTTCTCCATACAGAGAGGAATATATACATTATACACGTATTGAATATATATATATTTTGTTTCAAAAACAAATACACATATATTGGAAGCAAAAGGTTCATGAATGAATACATACCCTCCTGCATATGGACATATGACAAGCCCAGATGTTTTCTGCTCTGCTCCACAACATTTCATTTTTAAGATGCGCCCCAGAGGGTCTCTTGCTAAATTGATGTCATGACCCAGGAGTGGGGCACGGCCCACAGTTTGACCCTTGGCGCCCTAATGGCTGGTTGACCAGGAGCAGGTGCTCTGTCCACAGGCTCATTGAAAAGATAAATGCTAGCGCTTCCCCGCCCCCACCCAAGGCTCTGAAGGCTCTGGGTCCTGGACATTCTGCGAGCAGGGTGGCCACAGTGCTGTCCCCACAGATGGGGTGCACATCTGTGTCCCCTCCCCCAGGCCCCCCTCTGGGGCCTACAGTGACCAAAGCCCAAGGGACAGTCCTTCAGGGGCCCGGCCTCACTGCTGACCGTCACTCACACCCGGGGACTTGTCCCTGAGCCCCCTGGGCGCCACGTAAGGCTGCCAACTCCTTCTGGTGCTAAGTAAGGCATTTTTAAAATGACGACTCTCTACCCTGGCCACCATTTCATAAAAGCAATGCTAAGAAAATGTCAGGTGGGCAATCTCAGAATTCGGCAAAGCCCTAAAACCAAATTCATTTTGTGCCACGACCAACGCAGTTCCCATTTTTCTCACCATCCTTCCCCCGCTACCCCCCTTGCCCCACAGGTGTTGGGAGCCTCGGGGCTAGAAAGATCCTGGGGGGTCCCAGAATGCTCCTCCCTCGGGGTCGGGCCCAGAGAGGCGTGGACATCTGCCCAAGGGCACACATCTGGGAGAGAAAGAATGCTTTCCAGTTTTCCCACAGGTAATTCACCGAAATCTCAGGGGGCCCCCGCCTGCAGAGCCCTGGACACGTGTTCCCCGACCCCTTTCTGCTCCTGGACTCACAGCCACTGAGCTCATCTCACTCACAGCAGTCGGTCCCCTGAGGAGGCCTCCTCTGCCTACTTGCCACCACCAGACACGCAGGGTCTCGGGGCAGAGAGCAGAGGTGGATGGGAAGGGATCCAGCCAGCGAAGTGGGTGCTGGTCCCCCCTCACAGCCCACCCAGCTAGCTCCCCAGGGCGCTGGAGCCCGAGACCCAGTAGTGCCTGCATCGTGCAGCCCCTTTCCGCCTGGCAATCACCAGCCCTTCTAGCTTAATGGCCACGAGAGAAGTCAGACGCAGGCACTCTGGGCATAAGGCTGGTCTCTGCCTCCTCATCTCTCCTTGGAGGAGGGGCGGCCTGGCTGCTTGCCCAGGGAGGACCTGGCCTGGCGTCCTCCTTCTGCCGAACGCTGGATGAGCATCTCCCCCTCCCACCGTAAGGCATGCTGCTGCAGGGCTGGGTACTGGGCCATGGGGGCCTCTGACCTGCACTGGGGGGGTGAGCAGGGAGAGCCCTCAGTAGAGCTGAAGGGGAGGCAGATGGGAGGGTGAAACCAAGTCCCAAGCAAAGAACAGGGGGCCTGGAGGTGAGAGGATGGGGTTCTATGGCGGGGAGGGGGGATTCCGGCTGGTTCTCAGAATGACCCTGGTCAGTGGAGGCAGTGTGCAGGGGGCGCTGGTATGCTACCCACTGACACAGGTCCACGCCCCTTACCATGATGCTCTTAGGCATCTTTGGGGCCTGGCAGGGCCAGAGTCAGCTGGTACACCCAGGGCTTGGCCATGGCGATTGTCGAAAGATTCCAATGTGTTCAAACACTGTTTGTAGTGCTCAGTATTTCTGTAACGTTACCCGACCCCCAGTCCTCCCTCAACGGCACCCTTTTCTCCTCCTCTAGGACTCCCCCCGCCAGACCTCCCCATGTTCAGCAAGAAAAATGTTCCTGCCTCACACATCAGGGGGTCTCCAGGCCCCTGCTCCAGCCCTGGCCTTTAGGTTGTTGCAAATTTTTAACAGCTGCTTGGAGCAGCCCAGGTTGGGGAGAGGCTGCGGGGAGGAAGGGCTGGAAGAGGGGGGTGCGTTGCCAAGATGCCCTGAATGGGAAAGAAAGTTGAGAGGGAAAATTTTACTTGCAAATCCCACTGACAGCTTGACTTGAAGGGAAAAGATGAGCTAAATTTAACCTAGTTAGTGAAAGAGCCAAAAATGCAATTTACTAATTAGCTTAAAATGGAAACTAGCCCAGTGATCAGAAGGAGCTTTTCTGGTTGCAAAATAAAATCAATAAAAAAAAAAAGTAAAAAAGAAAGAAGAAAGCAGTTGTTCCTCTCTTCGCACGGACACACACTTTACATTCTAATGCTGTTTTATAATTAGGAATGCAGCTTGCTGGCATAGTGCCCGAGACACAGGCAGAGCCTCCTTGAAAAGTTACAAGAATTTGTCTCCAGGTCAAATCTGTCTTCTCATCGCAGAGCATCGGAGGGACCCAGTCTCTGTCGTCAGGGAGCGCAGAGCCCACTGGGTGGACAAGGCAGGGCCTCGAAGGACCCGCGTTCACCTGGACAGAGGAGGGGCGGGCCATAAGGCAGGGAGAGTGAGGCGGGTCCCCGGAGGAGGGGGCGTTTGAGTAAGTGGCATTAGAGATGAACCAGGTGGGTGGGGTGTACTTTACTTAATAACAGCTTTGTTCCCATTTGAAAGGCGTGCCTAATCCACGGGGATAACCGAGGAACCTGCTCTATGGCCCACAGTACGGGGATAGCAGCGAGGACTTGGAATAAAACGTTTGGTAGATTCACCCAGGACAGTATAAATAGTCGCGCACACCAGGCTATATTTGGGAGAAAGAGCATTTTCACAGCAAGTTTTCTTTTTTATTTTTTAAAAATATATCTTATTGATTTTTTGCAGAGAGGAAGGGGAAGGGATAGATAGTTCGAAACATCGATGAGAGAGAAACATCGATCAGCTGCCTCCTGCACACTCCCTACTGGGGATGTGCCAGCAACCAAGGTACATGCCCTTGACCAGAATCAAACCTGGGACCCTTGAGTCCGAAGGTCGACGCTCTATCCACTGAGCCAAACCGGTTAGGGCTCACAGCAAGTTTTCATGGTGCCGTTAACGTGTAGCCTCTTCCAATGAAAACACGTGGTTCCTCCAAATGATGGCTGTCTTTTAAGAATATTTTCCTGTACAGCTGGCATGGCTCAGTGGTTGAGCTGTCGACCTATGAACCAGGAGGTCATGGTTCAATTCCCGGTCGGGGCACATGCCCGGGCTGTGGGCTTGATCCCCAGTGGGGGGCATGCAGGAGGTAGCCAGTCAGTGAATCTTTCTCATCATTGATGTTTCTTTCTCTCTCTCCCTCTCCTTACCTCTCTGAAATCAATAAAAAAAAAATTAAAAAAAAGGATATTTCCCAGCTGCTCTCCGCGGTGCCATAAAGTGTCTCACAGGCAAAAATAAAGTCCTAGCGGGTGACACAGCTGCTGCACATGAAATACAGAGAAGAGATTCTCCTGGGTGCCCCCGTGGATGAAGCTGTACGTCTGTAACAGATAGAATAATAATCACAATCCTGTGGAGTCCATACCTGCAGAACCCCGACGGGTAGCTGGCATTTTACTATCCCGTTGATTGGATATGGATAGTTTTTAATCATTACATGACGTCATTGAGAATGTCTGTCGTAATGTGATTGAGCACCATGTGAATTCTAATCTGTTGTCATTACTAATATTGGTCATAAAGGATTCCTCTCTTCCCACCTGGCCGGGTGCCGCCCGTAACTGCGTGGTCAGACTACCTTTCCTGCTGCCACATTTGTTTCTCACCCGAGGGTTCGCATAGATACGTTATGGGGGCCTTTTCCCCCATGAAAGATTGATCATTAGAGCCCTTTAAATCACAAGCTTCAGCCCCTCTTTGTCCCGAGGCTTCAATTGACTTGCAAATGCAGAACTTAGAGTTCTTCGGGAAATCCAACTCCTAGGCAAAACAAGTAAAAAGGCACATAAATCTTTAACCTCCTTGAAGATATACACTGAGTGGCCAGATTATGATGATCTCTGAACGCATAATAATCTGGCCACTCAGTGTGTATCCTATATAATAAAAGGCTAATATGCAAATTGTCCCCTAGACCAGGAGTTCACCCAGCAGGCAGGCCAGCCAACTGCCCATGTCCCCTCCCCCTGGCCAGGCTGGCCGGACCCCACCCATGCACGAATTCATGCACCGGGATCTCTGGGCCCATTTTCCTGGGGATTCTTTTCATCTCTTTCCAGGGTTTGATTCCTCATTTCCAGGATCCCATGTCTTTTTCTTTCTGGCAACTCCCTCATTTTGGTGGAGCGCATCCTGCAGTAGCTTCCTGAGAAAGAGCTATGTTTTTGAGACCTTCCATGACTGAAAATACCTTTCGTCTGCTCACACACCTGAATTGTTGGTTTGTCTGGGCCTGTGATATTATTGGTTGAAAATCGGTTTTCCTCAAAAACTTAACTTTTTGCATTTCTTACGGTCTCCTAGCTCCTCTCATTGCTGTTCAGAAACCCAGTGCCATTCTAAGTCTTAACCCTTTGTCTTAAACCTGTTCTTTCTCTTTGGACGCTTTTTGAATGTTTCCCTTCTCTCCAGTGTTCTAAAATATAACGGGGATAGAAATGTTTCTTTCTCTCCGCGTTGTGCTAAGCACTTAGTAGGCCCTTTCAATCTAGAAATTCATGTCCCTTTGTTCTGGGGACTTTTCTTGGATGATTTATTGGATGGCTCGCCTCCTTCTGTTCACTTCCTTCTTGCTTTCTGGAACTCCTCTTATTCAGACATTGAACCTCCCAATATGATTATTGAATTTTTTCTCCTGTATTCTATATTGCTCTCTCCTTTTGTTCTATTGTTCTGAGGAATTTCCTTAACTCTGTGTTAGAGTCTTCCGTGGAGGTTTTATTTCTACTGTCATAGTTTTCATTTCCAAAAACTCCCTTTTATCATTTAATTTTAGCACCCTGTCCCTGTTTCGTGGCCGCAGTGACTTTGACCTTTGAGGATGTCAATGATAGTCTTAGTTCCTCCTGTTCTCTGTTAACTCACAGTCCTCCTCCCTCTTCTCCTTTTATACTTTCCCAAGTGTTTAGAGATTCTTGGCTCTCCCTTCAAGGTGTAGAGAGGAGCATTCAACAACTGCCTCGAAGCTGTGAGTCCACAGATGAGATTTGTCAACCTGAGGATTTCCTTGTGATTCCTGACCTTCCACACTCCAGGCGTTTTCCCAAGCGTCTGTCATATTCCCTAAAAAAGGGTCCTCACAGTCTTGTCTGCAGAGCAGACACTGGCAGCCAGGATTCCACGAGCTGCGGTGGGAAGGGGCTGGGGGATGTGTCACCGTTCTCTGACCTCTGGTCAGAAGACCCTCGATCTTTGCCTGAATAGGCTGCCCATTGTCCTAGGCTCAGGATGGTCCCCTGGTATCGCTTTGTGCAGAGAACCCCTTCGTTCACCTGTTTCAGAGATTGAATCTCCAATCTTCTGCAGGGAGAGAAAGGAGACGGGGGAGGGGTCGGCCTGCCTCTCTAGTAGTGACCTCAGGGGCCATCACAGAATGTCACAGACGGGGGGCTGGACCACCAGAACTTTATTTCTCACAGTTCTCCAGGCTGGAGGGGCACGGTCAGGGTGGCAGCATGGTGGCTCCTGGTGAGGGCTCCCTTCCCGGCTTGCAGACAGCCACCTTCTCGCTGCGTCCTCACATGGCAGAGACGGGGAGAGAGACTGGACTGGAGCGGTTGCTTGGATGGTGACTGCCACGCTCCCCCAGTGAGCTCTTGTGTGCCGGGGCCCTCCTGT
The DNA here is from genome assembly GCF_951640355.1 of Cnephaeus nilssonii. Classification (NCBI taxonomy): domain Eukaryota; kingdom Metazoa; phylum Chordata; class Mammalia; order Chiroptera; family Vespertilionidae; genus Cnephaeus; species Cnephaeus nilssonii. Next base: position 103,909,397 of record NC_137075.1, on the reverse strand, counting down.
GGGTTTTGGTGTGTTTGTACATGTTTTCTCCCCTCCTGGACCCCAAGACCCTCAGGGGCAGGCTGGTGCTTTATTCCCTCTGTGCCCCCTCTTCCCAGCACGCAGTGGGCACTTGGTGTGTGTGAACAAGTGAAGCAATGTCAGCCCCAGCCTGTGAGGAAGAACACCGTGAAGGAGCCATGACTGCGGGGGGAGGCGGGGGGACAGCGTCTCACCACTGACCTCTGATCAGAAGGCCCTAAATCTTTGCCTTAAACCAGTGGTCGGCAAACCGCGGCTCGTGAGCCACCTGCGGCTCTTTGGCCCCTTAAGTGTGGCTCTTCCACAAAATACCACGGCCTGGGCGAGTCTATTTTGAAGAAGTGGCGTTAGAAGAAGTTTAAGTTTTAAAAATTTGGCCCTCAAAAGAAATGTCAATCGTTGTACTGTTGATATTTGGCTCTGTTGACTAATGAGTTTGCCGACCACTGCCTTAAACAGTGGGAGAACTGGAGACTGGACTCCACGGTCCCAAGTTTGAGCAAGGTTCCCGGATACTTGGTTAATTACAGATGAGTAGTGTGTATCTGGACTGCTTCTGAGGTTTTCCTTCCCACCACCTCCAACACGGGCAAACCTCAGAAGCAGGGCTTTTACGTGACTTTCCTGATAACTACCCAAATTTCCAGCAATTTCTATTTCTTACAACGCGGATGCTATGAGGCAGCGTAGGATGGCTTTTTAAATACACCTGTATGAACCTCAATCATTGTTTCAATGTTCCAGGTCTTTCCGTCTTAGCTAGGATGACCACAGGGTTTGTCATCCAAACCAGAATACTTCGGGGTCAGAGGGGGTTGGCTGGCGAGGGCCCCGGATGCCGGCGTACACCCAGCTGCCCCAGCACAGGGATGAGTAGTGGACCTAATATTAGCGTATTTACTCTGTGGTCGCTGGGTGGTAAGCCAAGAATGGCCAGAAAACCTCACAGGCAACACGATGGAGCAAATGAACAAAAAAATGCCTGAAAGTGACATTGTTGGGTGGAGAGCCTGGGATGGGCCTTCTGTCTGCGGTCTCCGGAGCACCTGCGTGACGGTGTGACTCCGAGACCATTAAAACGTCCGTTTTTACAAGAGAAAACCAACGGAGTGCTGCTTTTAACGTTTCACTTTAGACACTTCCAAAGATGCCAGTTCTTTCAATGGAGGCAAACCATTCAGAACACGTTGGAGTGAATAATCTACGTGGGGCAAAGCCACCGATTTCTTAGCTATTCAGGCGCTCTCGTAGCCATTGGGACTACGAACAGGTTGCCTGGGACACTCAGTGATGGGATAAAGCGGCGGGCAAGCCCCCTGAGACTGTGCTCATCACAGCGCGTCCCGTCCAGCGCCTCTCACGCCCCCAGCCCACCCAGGGCCGGTGGTGCCAGCTGGGCAGGCGCCGGGTGCCTCGGGCTGGGAATGCCTCACCTTTGCGAGGTGAGCTGAGGGCCTGCCTCCAGGCCTGAGGCTGAGGCTCCCGGCCGGGGGCCAGGCCAGGGAGACCCTGGGAAGCCGCCACGCTGGCTGCCGCGGCAGGATGAACGCACACGCGGCGAAGAGCACAGCTCTGCCTCCGTGGTGTCGGCAGTCCGGTGTGTACAGGGCTTCACAGGCAGGTTGGTCAGCACAGGAGCCAGGCGCTGGCTGCCATTGGCACCCGAGGGGGCAGCGACTCTGGCAGGTCAGGGAGGCGGCGTCTGGGCTGAGCACGCAGACTGAGTGGAAGGGCATTTCTGGTGGAATCACACAAGCGAAGCCCCAGGGGCAGGCAGCTGCGGGGGGTTCGGGGAATGAACAGTGGATTGACGGGGGTGCTGAGGAACGGGGGTCACGAAGGACTCTGAGCGCCTGTCTGCATATTTAGGACGTTGCTGGGTTCTTTTTCTCCAGTAAGGAGAATAATTTTAACACTGGGAAGAGTTGAAGTAACGGCCTTTATGAGAAATTGTCACGAGCCCACGACAGCGAGGGCGGGCGGGGGCCGCTGAGCTACTGCGAACCCATGCTCGGGGCCTCGGCACGCCATCTGGGATTTTGCCAGATGGGAGTCGCAGAAAACTGGGAAGGGAAAAATGTCATAATTTCCAAAAAGCAGACAGAGTTGGGTTCCGGGGACCAAAGACGATGAGTTTGATGTTAATGTGGGTCCTGAGCACAAATGTGTGTACGTATGACTTGGAAGGGAAGCTGGTTACCAGGAGCCAAAGCAACCAGTTCTCTCTTTCCGCGGCGTTTGCAAAGCGCTGGCGAAACTCCTTCCCAACCCCCCGAGGATGAGAGAGAGAGAGAGAGAGAAGCTGGGCGAACGCACCATTGGGCTGATTTCGTAGTTAGTTGGACAAGCATATTCAGAGTACTGACAGATCGATGGAGTTGCGGGGGTCCGGGGGAGGGGCGTCCTGAGGTTGTGCACCGGGCTCCCGCCTCCTGCACTGCTAACTGCTTGTCAGTTGCGACATGAAGGAGACATTAAAGGGTTTGCTGTGGCACATTGGCTGCTGTCAAAGGCTGATGTGTTAGACGCCAGATTTAAGAGTTTAAAAGATTTTGATTGGCTAACAGGATGGACTGAAACCAACAAAATGACATTTAACAGGGATAAAGCTAATCTTGTCTTTAGATGTAAAAAAAAAATCAAAAAATCAATTAGCTCAGTACAGGATGGAGAAGACCCAACCGCAGTTCATTTGCCAAGACTGATCAGTTTGTAATTGATGGGAAGTTTCAAAGGAGCTGACAGTATATATCCTGGCGGCTCAAAAGACATCGATACAAACTTCAATTGCATCAAAAGAAACATAATATCCAAGTTATTAAAGGGAAATGCCGCCGGGCTCAGTCCTCCAAGGTTATTGTTTTCAGTTCTGGGTACCAGGATCCAGTAGAAAAGAGGTCCATGGCGTGGGGTGGGCATCTATGCAGATGAAGGCGGGGCCGGGGGGGGGGGGGGGGGGGAAGGTCTAGAAACTGTCACACGATGGGTAGGGAGGAAATGGAGAACTTTACCTGGAGAAGACAGGAGCTTTCTAGGCAGTGGAAAGCCTGTTGTGTTGTAATGGGCAACTGCTTTTGTCCCGAGCAGTGGTTCTCAACCTTTCTAATGCCGCGACCCTTTAATACAGTTCCTCATGTTGTGGTGACCCCCAACCATAAAATTATTTTCGTTGCTGCTTCATAACTGTAATTTTGCTACTGTTAATGAATCATAATGTAAATATCTGTGTTTTCCGATGGTCTTAGGCGACCCTGCTAGCGGTTCTCAACCTGTGAGTCACGACCCACAGGTTGAGAGCCGCTGCTGTAGAGCCTAAGACCATCGGACCATTAATCTACAGCCGATGCTGTAGAGCCTAAAACCATTAATCTCCTGGAAGACACGCGCACACACACCAGTTCCCCCAGGCAAGGTGGGTTGACACAGGGCTGACATAGGGGTACAGTAAAGTGCCAGCAGGTGTGGGGGTGCAGCAGACAGCATCGCTCATGACCACAGAGGCCGCCAAGTTCATGCCGATGATGGGCAGCTTCTACGCCGGCGGGCGGGAAGGCGGGCACTCAGGGCGGGGGTCCCCGGCATTCGAGGACATGGCGTGTCTGAGCATCGCGAGGAGGCGTTGCTGGTAGCGCGGCGTGGCAGGAGCGTGGCAGATGCCAAAGACAGCATTTGCGGCAGGAACACAGACTTGAAGTCTGAGCCAAGATGCTTGCGCTTCGTGGGGTAGGCGACAGAGGGTGAAATGACCTCATTCAGCCCTCTTCGGGCGAGTTAACCGCCCAGGGCTGTGGAAACCGGGACACGGGCTGTTCCCGCAACGTTTCAGAGCAGACCAAAGCCCGCACCAGGACCGAGGGAGGTGAAATCGACCCGACAGAAGGAGGATCCGGGAAGGGTGCTTTGGGAAGGACGGTTTGGGATAAAAATACCCAACTACCTTCTTAACGATGCAGGCTCTTCAACTCGGCGCCGGCCTGCGTGCCCAGGCGCCAGGGAGGCTGCAGCCATGCACAGCTGGGCGGGCTGGAGGGCTGGGGGCCACTGGATTTCACGTTCTCTACTGATGCTAGGAGTCTGTGATTACCTCTCATTTTATAGAGTGACGATCTTATCTCGAGAAAGCAGACGCTATCTTTTACCGTCGGTAACGAGCGGTGTCCCGACGCTGTGACAGAGCCAGACTAGCTGCATTCGTCTGCGAGGGCTGCTGTCACACGGGCCGCGAACGGGGAGCCTTCAGCTCAGAAACGCCTTGTCCCACAGAGCTGGAGGCTGGGCACCCCGCATCAGGGTGGGGTGCTGCCTTCCGAGGGAAAGATCTAGCCCAGGCCAAGCTCCTTGGATGGCCGTCCCCTCCCGGCGTCTTCACGGGTCATCCCTGTGTGTGTCCTAAATTCCTCTCGTATTACACCAGCCATGTTGGATTAGTGCCCGCCATAGGGACCTCACTTTAACCAGATCACCTGTGTAAAAACCCCATTTCCAAATCATTTTAAAGGACGAGGGGCTAGTGCTTCCACGCATGAATTTGTGTGTGTGGTGGGGGGACAGGGCGGGGAGGACACAATGTAACCCCTAATATTAACGAAGGCAAGTTCCCTTTGCTTTTAGAATCAACTCGGAGCCCCCTCGCGAACAGGCCACTTCCTCCTTAGCCTGTCTTCTCCCGGGTCCCTCAGCTAGGCCGGCGCTGCCTGTGGCTCCTGCTCTTTGTCCCCTGCTACCTGTTCCCCCTGCCCCTGCTCAGCCCAACCCAGACGCCCCCCACTCATCTGAACCCCTCTCTTTGGTTTCACTACACTACAATGTGTAACGACCCCCGTACTTGTATGACTCTCTACGCCTGAATGTTTTCCCAGACTCGGGGACCCATAGGGAGAAATGCACCTGACATCACCGCGCAGCGCACAGACATTTCAAGTGAAGACGATCCTTCGAGCAAAATACTTGTTCTTACTCTGCTCCGTGCACTCTGACGTTTCCTGTTACAGTTCTTCTGTGTGTGTGTGTGTGTGCGTGTGTGTGCGTGTGTGTGTGTTAAACTATAGATAGCATAACGTTTGCTATTTTAACTCTTTTTTTTTAAATGTCATTTTATTGATTTCAGAGAGGAAGGGAGAGGGAAAGAGCGATAGAAACATCAATGATGAGAGAGAATCATTGATCGGCTGCCTCCTGCGCGTCCCCCACTGGGGATCGAGCCCGCAACCCGGGCATGTGCCCTGACCAGGAATCGAACTGTGACCTTCGGGTTCATAGATCGACGCTCAACCACGGAGCCACGCCAGCTGGGCTTTCACCATTTTTAAGTGTGTGGTTCAGTGGCACCAAGTACATTTGCCTTTGTGGTTTTTTTTAAAATTCTTTTTTATATATATATATTTTATTGATTTTTTACAGAGAGGAAGGGAGAGGGACAGAGAGCTAGAAACATCGATGAGAAAGAAACATCGACCAGCTGCCTCCTGCACACCCCATACCGGGGATGTGCCTGCAACCAATGTACATGCCCTTGACCAGAATCAAACCTGGGACCTTTCAGTCCACAGACCGACGCTCTATCCACTGAGCCAAACCGGTTTCGGCACATTTGCCTTTGTTGTGCCACCATCACTACCATCATCTCCAGAACGGAAACTTGTCCCCACGAGCCCTCCCTCCCCCAGCCTCTGGCAGCCACCTCTCTCCTCTCTGTCTCTATGGGTTTGACAGCTCTAGGATCTCATAGAGGTGGAATCGGACAGGATCTGTCGCTTTGGGACAGCTTATTCCATTCGGCACTGGGTCCTCAGGCCCATCCACGTTGTAGAACGTGCCCGTTTCCTTCCTTCGTGAGACGGACCAGTGCCCCATCGTGCAGCTGGAGCGCCTCTTGCTTACCCATTTCTCCATCCGTGGGCACTTGGGGTGGTCCCACAAGTTGGCTATTGCGACTAGTGCTGCTATGAACATGGGGGTACAGGATATCTTTGAGGCCCTGCTTTCACTTCCTTTGGGGAGGGACCCGGAGTGGAATTTTCTATTTCATTGTTTAAAGTGCTGATGCGACTATTTAAATCGACTTCACAGCCACCTGCCGGGAGTGTATCCCAGCCCCACGATCACTGGGCAACTATGTTTGGAGGAATGTTGAGTTAAACAATAGACGATCGATCATGCTTCTGGGCAATTGTATTACTTCTCGGTGAATGAAGGCGACAGGGCCCCCACTTCCTTTTCTCCTTTCCGCAGGTTGCACAAGGGTGCATGTCGTGCATGGAACACTGTGGTCATATTGTCCCAGAGAGCTCACGTTCCTTGTTACAATGACAACGTTCTCTGGACTCAGGCCATAAGTTATCTCAAAATGATGTAGACTAACGATCTGTTAAAATGTTTGGACAAGCCTGGCCGGCGTGGCTCAGTGGTTGAACATCAACCTATGAACTAGGAGGTCATGGTTCTATTCCCGGTCAGGGCACATGCCTGGGTTGTGGGCTTGGTCCCCAGTGTGGGGCGTGTAGGAGGCAGCTGATCAATGATTCTCTCTCATCATTGATGTTTCTCTCTCTCTCTCTCTCTCTCTCTCTCTTCCTTCCTCTCTGAAATAAATAAAAAATATATTTTAAAAAATGTTTGGGCACAAAATCTCACATTATTAACTAAGTTTTCAGGGATTTTTCTTGAACTTTCTCCATAATTTTTTTTTTAATGCTGTGTAGATTATACCTAATTGATTTAACATGCATATCCTTATAATTATACTAAATCTTGCTGTTGTGTGTGTGTGTGTGTGTGTGTGTGTGTTTAGAGTACACTTTTACTATTGTGGGGAAAACATAGTTGTCCAATACTCTAGGTTAAGAGCGTGATAATGATCTTTATCGTCTCAAAGCAAGTGGACTGAGTTCTTAATTGTTATTTGTCATCTTGCTCTAGTGGACGTAAAACCTTCTAACGCAGTGGTTCTCAACCTTCCTAATGCCGCGACCCTTTACTACAGTTCCTCATGTTGTGGTGACCCCCAACCATAAAATTATTTTCGTTGCTACTTCATAACTGTAATTTTGCTACTGTTAATGAATCGTAATGTAAATATCGCGACCCACAGGTTGAGAACCGCTAGCAGGGTCGCCTAAGACCATTGGAAAACACAGATATTTACATTACGATTCATAACAGTAGCAAAATTACGGTTATGAAGTAGCAACGAAAATAATTTTATGGTTGGGGGTCACCACAACATGAGGAGCTGTATTAAAGGGTCACGGCATTAGGAAGGTTGAGAACCACTAAAGAAATGCCCAGCTGAACTTTTCACCCTGTCCCATTTATGAATTTTCTTTATTCCCTCGCCTCTTGTAGTTGGGGGGGGGGGGTGTCACCAAATATCTACCTTTAACATTACAAACCAACAATACCAACATTCTTAAAGAGAACCATCGCCTACTCATTTACTCATGGTTCTCATTTCCTTTCCAAGGTCAAGATGCTATGTGGTTCAGCTTTTTATATCAATTATCCAATGTTTCCTGACACATAAAATCATCAAGTGGAGTCGGGAGAGTGTAAAGATCGGACCGGAAGCGGAGGGGTGCGGAGTGAGAAAACAGAGAAGGGCCAAGTTCAAATGAGTCGCTGTGTTAAGTTTCACCTTTCAAAAGCCCCTTCTCCATCACACATGCCTCTTGCCTTCGAGGTGCAGGGGGTCCTTCAGTACTCTGGGGGGGGCACCTATGTAACCCTCTGGCACCCCTGCCCTCTGTGCTGGGCCCATTTCCTTTCCTGCCAGAAGTTCTCCAATGTGCATATGCGTGTACCCCCCCTTCACTGCCCGGAGGCCCTGCTCCTGAGCCCAGGGCCACTAAGATGCTCCAGGTCACCGGCAAGCCCCGGCCACCAGGCGGAAGGGCCTTCCCCGGCCTCGCCCTCCTGGACTGTTCCGTGACAAGGCCCACCTCTTTAAAAAAAAAAATATATATATATAATATATATATATATAGTTTTCAGAGAGGAAGGAAGAGGGATAGAGAGATAACAACATCCACGATGAGAGAGAATCAAGTCCCCCACCGGGGATCAAACCCACAACCCGGGCATGTGCCCTGGACCAGAATCGAACCTGGGACCTTTCGGTCCCCAGGCCAACGCTCTATCCACTGAGCCACACCGCCTAGGGCAAAGCCTGCCTCTTTGCAGCTTTCTGAGCTCTTAGCTTACTGGGTTGCACCCGTGGCTGACTCCCGTGCCCCTCTGACTGTGCCCTCTTCCCTTTCCCAGGCTCTGCCCAGCTCCTGCCGACCTTCCTCCGTCCTCCCCCTCAGGCAGCCCCCTCACACCTCTTTGCCAACAGCGCCCAAGTCCCCTTTCTTTCACTGGGGAGCGGGTCTGGCCCCTCCAGGAGCCACAGGGCATTTCTAATGGGCGGCTGCTGTCCCCTCTCTGCCTTTCTGACTCTCCAGCTGTGTGGTCCTCTGGCTCGGCCCTCAGTCCCTCTGGCTGCCCGTGCCTCCGTGCCCCACTTCGGGAGCGACGCAGACACTCGGCTGCTCCGGCTCCGGGCACTGGCCCCTGCAAGTCCAGCTCACACTCACACTCATCTCCCCAACAGTGCTCTGCTCAGCCACGTACCTGCGTGCAGACCGCCTGCCTCCCTCCACCCGCTGCCAGGCCTCCCACCTGACCCCGTCTCTCTGTCCACTCTGATTTCCCGCTGCCCGCCAGACAAGCTGTCCAGTCCTGTCCCATCAGCCCTTGGCCCTCAGCAGGCCCTGCTCCCTTCCTTCGCCATCACTAACATCGTCCTTCCAATACCAGGCCACAGTCCAGCCAACGGCACCTGTAGCCCTTCCGCCTCCTACATGTCCCTTTCTCCTCCACAATCCCTCTTGTCTTCTGGGCTTGGTCTCTCTGACAAGGACTCCCACCATTCCCTCTGCCTTCGGCATCCAATGGCAGACGTGGCCAACCCGGGAGCCAAATGTGCCACACAGGGCCACAGAGCCCCGGGCCTCACCCTGCCTTCTGCTGGGGAACACAGGCCTCCCTCCATCTCGGAACCACGGGGAGGAGCACAGATTTTCCCAAGAGGAACTGTTGACTCCATCTCCATTTCACCTGTGTCCAACCTACAATTCGAAGCCACTCCGATTTGGCTGTGCGGCCAGGAGATGGTCCAATCCGCGGACTCTCGGATTCCTTGTTGCCAGCGCCTTGACTCCAGGCCATGGGCAATGCAACTCACAGGGTCGCCTGTGCATGGGTGGACTGGAAAAGTTACACACCCGTGCGCGTGTGTGTTTCTCCTTCTGAGATAGAATCAATCCTGATTTCCTGGGGTCCCGTAACAAGTTAACTAGTGTGTAATGTAGCAAGTCCCCCCCCCCCACACCCCGGGGGCTGATGGAGGCGGAGCGCACAAAGCAGATGTTTTCACTCCTGTGAAGGCCCAGACTTGGTGCTGTTTAAAGTGGGAAGCCGCATCCTTTGCCACTGGTGAGCGAAGCTTCCAGCGGAGTTAGGAACCCGGCGCTCCCTCTCCCCGGAGGCGGGCCCTGCTGCAAGGAAGACCGTGGGGACCGCGGGGCCCGCCTCGCAGGACGCGGCCCAGAGCGGAGCTGCTCCGGGGTGGAAAGGCAGCTGAATTGGGCTGCAAGTTGTCCATGTTTGGTCCTGCAGCTGCCAGAGGACAGCGCCTCCAGGGAGCGCGGGCTTTGGCGTCCGCAGGAGGGGCTGCCCTGGCCCGAAGGGAGTGTAGGGTCCGCGGGAGGGTTCCCCGCCCCTCCCGCGTCGCCGCCGCCGCCCTCCCCGCTCGCCTTTGTCCCCGCGTCCCCCACGCTTCGGCCTCCCTGTAGAGGAGGCGGGCCTGGCCGCGGAGCCCCCGCAGCATCCCCGCCCGCCGGCCCCGCGCCCTCCCTCCTCTCTGGGCACTGGACCGGCTCGACCCCGACCCCGACTCCGCCCCCGGCCCCGCCCGCCCGGCCCCGCCCGGCCACGTCCCCGCCGCGGGCGCCCCCTGGCGGCCAGAACTCGCGCTGGCGTGCGCGGCGGCGGGCCCGGGGTTGCCGTGGTAACCGGCAGCAGCCGCCACAGCAGGGCCGCCCCAGCGCCAGCGCTGGCCGCGGCTCGGGCGGCTCCGTGTGGGGTGATCGGCGGCGGCGGCGCGGCCGGGCCGGGGGAGCGGGCGCTGCCCGGCGGCCTCAGCATGGAGGACGGCTTCTCGAGCTACAGCAGCCTGTACGACACGTCCTCGCTGCTCCAGTTCTGCAACGGTGAGCGGCGGCGGGGGCGGGGGCGGGGGCCGCGGCGGGGCCGGGCCGAGGGGAGAGGCCGGGCGGCCGGGGAGGAGGCCGCGCAAAGTTGCGGCGGAGGGGCGCGCGGTTCCCGCCGCCGGGACGCATTGTGCTGGGCCGCGGGCCCGGGCCGCGCTCCCCGCGCCCCTGCCCGCCGCCGCCGCCGCCCGGCTCCGGCCAGCGCGCGCGGGACCGGCTGGTCGGGGCGCCTCCCGCACGAGCGCACCCGCCGCAGCGCGTGGGGAGGCCCGGCCGCCCGGGGGCTCCGGGGCCGGTGGCGTTCGGCTTCCGCGCTCCCATCTGGTTGGAAAGGTCTAGATGGAGAACTCGGCAAACAAATCACTTAATAACACGACAGTGCCGCGGGGATGCACGCACATTTGTTGCGGATGGACCCTCAGAATCCATTCGGTTCCCCGTGGATGAGATCATCCCAGCTTCATGCCATCTAGATGCGCAGGCAAAGCGGACCTGCCTTAAAAGTGTTTCCACTTATTTTGCTCACACAGTGATCGATTTTTAAAAAAAAATTTAATTCTTTTTTTTTAACAGGAAGTAAACATTAATAGCTACCAATATGGCATCTTTAAAATGTTTACTCTCCCTGGTAAGGTTGAGAAAGATGCCCACGGCACACCACCTATTTTATCAGAACACGATGTGTGGTAGTTCATGCACAAACGACATGATTTTTTTTTATACATATCTTGGATTGATTGCTTTATCAGAGAGCCCCAAAAGTTTGTAAAGGAAAAAAAGTGTGTATTGTTGTTGGTGTGTGTGTGTGTGTGTTGTTTTTTTTAGGATTTGTCTGGAGTGCAGTTGGAATCTTTTGGAATTCTAGATGCTTTGACAACTCAAGCTATTTATTTTGCAACTGTGATTTAGGGGAATTTTTCGAGCCATTTAACACCTGTTTGCAGTAGGGGGTATTAGCTGTAGCGGTTGATATTAGTGAGTGTGCTGATGCATCCTCTATAATGGTATTTTCATCTCTGGTGGGATATCACCTTTTCATGGAAGCGGTTTTGGCTGCTTATAATTTTCATATGAATCCCACGGGGCCTTCCCTACCTTAGTAACGCCCTCCCCGCTACAGTGGGATGAAAGTGTTGACTCCCTTCCAATTGGACACCCGTTTCCCAGAGCAGAACCCCCGTGTGTTTTGATCCTCAGAAGGTGGGAAGGCAGATGGAGGGTATTTGGAACTCAGCTGGCCGCTGGAATCCCCCATAGTTTAGTCACGCGAACGGTGTTATTCTCCAATAGATTTTGAATACTTTTCTTAATCGACTTATAATCAATCATATTTGAATTACTGTATTTAATGTAAACGGTAGTACCCCCTCCTACGTGTTTATGGTAGAATTCCCTCTGTGTTAGTTGTGCAAGGCATGCGGCTGAAAAATTATGTTAAATGATTTCCAGGCATAGAGGTTTTGGAGTTTGGTTGGTTTTTTTTTTATCATTTCCCACCCACCCACCCTCCCCCGCCTCCCCTCTGAGATTCGGCAGTCCAGGCATGGAGGCTTTTAAAAAATTACTGTGTGGTCATATATGTTGACAGTTTGATTTAGGTTATGGAGTGAGCCTCGATGTTTTTATTGGAGCCGCTGATAGGGAGGCCTGGTCATATTGTTCCTAAATAGTTCAGTCAGAGGGTTGACCTAAACATACATATTCATGAGTGTTTTTTATTTTATTTTCTGCCCTCTCATGTTATTTGCTAGTTTAGAGATATTGGTAAGATATTTTACTGGTAATCCTGTCTAAGAGAAAGTAAAAACCAACTCTTACCTATTGTATGTATCCGTTTAAAGAAAAATCACCTCAGCCAGAGGCAAACAATAAGATCACTTCAAAACACAAGGAGTGAATCGTGACTGTTGAATTACTTTTCTCAAAAAGTTCATAGCTCTTGTTATTATTTTTGGGTTACCTTCTGAAGACAGCTTAAAGCCAGAGTCGTCTGTGGGGCAGAAATGAATGCTCACGGGTGATGTCTTAAGCAACAGATGTTTTGATGTGAGATTATTCATTTTAAGAGGCTCCCATTAAGTGAAAATGTAAATAAATACAATTCAGTTAATTACTATGGTGATTCAATTAAGACATTGGATCGCAGAAACACCATTCCACCAAGAGCTAAACGGAACATTTGGATTTTTTTTTTATCAGCTGCATTGAAACACTTTTTAAAATAGATTTACATTACAATGGCAAGACTACACAGCATACTGTATGAACTCATGAATTTTCATATGTTGAGTACAGCTCCATGCTTTTGGTAGTGACAGGAACTAAAAAGTCATAGTTACTTATTAGCTTCAGACAATACAACCCATACTTACCGTTTGGACAACGGGCACACTGAGCATGCTCAAGATAGAAGATCGTATCTAAATGAGACGGGAGCAGGAGGGAATTTTGTCCTCATGAATGACATTTCTGTCTTCGCCTTGTGCTCTTTTCCTTGCTATTTCTCCTACTTCCTTTGTCATTGATGCTCCACGTAAAGTCTGGCAGCTTCTCGTCTCCCGAAAGACTAGCCATTCTCAGCGTGTAGATACTAGCTTTCTCACAGAAGCAGAGAGTCTGTGCGGTGTTTTTCTTCCGTGTTTAGAACTTTGTCAAGTGAGCTGGAAATCACAAACTTCCTTTATTGCTCTAAGAAAACCGACAGCAGTTGAAAAGTGGAAAAAGCTATCATTTGTCAGCCAATTTACAGCTTGGAAAATACCATCCTTTCCTCCATACTTTCTTCAAGGCCTCCCTTTGAGGGAGGCAGTCTCACCATCATTTTTTATATATGAGGCTCAGGGAAGTGTGTAAATTTATAAGGCCACACAACTGCTAAGGCTTAGATACCAGTGTGACTTTGTTTTAATAACAGCATATATATATATAAAAGGCTAATATGCAAGGTGTCCCCTCAGGAGTTTGGGAGACCGGGAGCTCGATTGCTTGCTGTGACATGTGTTGACCACCAGGGGGCGGCGCGGAACGAAGGAAGGCCCCGGCCGGCAGCTGGCAGGCCCCAATCGGCCCTGATGGCCGGCCAGGCCTCGGGACCCTACCCATGCACGAATTTCATGCATCGGGCCTCTAGTTGTTGAGATAGTCACATACCATAAAATTTCACCCCTTTAAAGTATACAGTGAAGTGGCTTCCAGTATATTCACAGCATCGTGCAAGCATCCACATTTCTAATTCTAGGACATTTTTTATCACTCTGGATAGAGACCCCAGTACCTAGGAGCAGTTACTCCCATTCCCCCATCACCTTAGACTCTGATGACCACAAATCTACTTTCTGTCTCTAAGTTAGATCCTGGGTGTTTAATGTAAATGGAACCTTGCAATCATTGGCCTTTTGTGTCTGGCTTCTTTGACAGAGCATCTTGTTTTCAGGTTCATCCAAGCTGTAGCCTCTTGACGTGAGTACTTCATTCCTTCTTCTGGCCAAATAACCTCCCATCGGATGGGTCGGCCACATTTTGTTCATCCTTCGTCAGTCGATGGACATGTGGGGTGATTCCACTTTCTGACGATCATGAATAATTCTGCTAGGAACGTTCGTGGACAAGTTTTTGTGTGGACGGATATTTTCATTTCTTTTGGGTTGATACCTAGGAGTGGAATTGCTGGGTTATATTGTAACTCAGGGTTTAACACTTTTGAGAAATCAGTCTGCAGTTTGTGAAATCTAAATACCCGCTCTTTGTATTACACCTTGCTAGTAAAAAGAATAGGGAATTAAGGCCCTGGATGAAAGAGGAGCAGGTGGGAAGAACAAAATGTTGCCATTCCGTTTCACTTTCAACACTTACGTGCCCCTGTCACAGCTCACCAAAGTGACAAAGCACACCCTTGCTTCGTTGCCATAGGTTATAAGACTCTCAGCATTTGAAGGGCCCTAACAGATCATCTCATCTCCTCGTTTACTTTAGTTTTTCTTTTTTAATCCTCACCCAAGGATATTTTCCCATTGATTTTAGAGAGAGTGGAAGAGAGAGGGAAAGACAGAGAGAAACATCGATGTGAGAGAAACACATCGATAGGTTGCCTCCTGCACGTGCCCTGCACCTCTGGGATGCTTAAGAAAACCAAAAACTGCCTGGCTGGCATGGCTCAGTGGTTGAGTGTCAACCTATGGACCAGGAGGTCACAGTTTGATTCCCAGTCAGGGCACATGCCCAGGTTGCGGGCTCCATCCCCAGTGGGGAACATGCCAGAGGTAGCCAATCAATGATTCTCTCTCATCATTGATGTTTCTGTCTCTCTTTCCCTCTCCCTTCCTCTCTGAAATCAATAAAATTATATTTTTAAAAAATTCCCCTCAAGACACAGTTTTAGATCCTTAATCACCCTCGTTTGCCATAGCTATACTTTTCTTCTGTCTGTAGGCCTTTTAAAACTTGACACAACCGATTGTGGTATCCCAGGTAGGATTTTTTTTTTTAAATATATTTTATTGATTTATTACAGTGAGGAAGAGAGAGGGACAGAGAGCTAGAAACATCGATGAGAGAGAAACATCGACCAGCTGCCTCCTGCACACCCCCTACTGGGGATGTGCCCGCAACCAAGGTATATGCCCTTGACCGGAATCGAACCCGGGACCCCTCAGTCCGCAGGCCGACGCTCCATCCACTGAGCCAAACCGGTTTCGGCCCAGGTAGGATTTTGAAACAGAGCAGAGGAGAACAGGATCCTTCACCTCCCTTATTCTATAGTTTATATTTCTACTAATGCAGCCCAAGATCACATTTGCTCTTTTGTCGGCCACCTCACATTCTTAACCTCCTACTGATTTTCATCTAAAATTCTTGTTTGTTTACATGTACCATGGCTAAACCCTTTCTTTTCTTACTTTTCCTTTTGAGCAGAACCCTGTCAGATTATAAATAACACAATGGTAATCTGTACTGTCATGCTGTAAATCACCCCAGCCCTCCTGCAACACATTTCAGCATTGCAGTAACTTGGAAGTTGGTCATTGCCTTAAAGGGTATGAGTCTGACTAATCACCTCTTTTTCCTTTGCCTTGGAAGGCGCCATGAGGGACTTGATTATGTTCCTTCCAACGCCTGTCCATCGTGTATCTAGACGTTCCCTGATACCCGCCTTCTCCTGCAGGTGCTCCTCGAATCACCACGGCGGGTCAAGTCCCGCTTCCTGCTGCTCTCAGGCGCATGTTGAAATCACTTCCATCATCTTTTGCGCTATTGGCCATTGACTTATTTCCTAGTTTTGAAATGGAAAATAGTGTTCGTTTCCAAGCACTTCTGTGTGGGGAATTGGGAATGATGTATTTAAAATCTTAAACAGCGTTTGGCATCTGTAATACAGATGACTTCCTCTTAACGCGGGGACAGACTTTTCAAGTTGGCAGCGAGTTGGATGGAAAGCAGGGTCCAGGAACTCGGGGAAGGCGGTCCTCTGAACTCAGCCGCAGGGAGTGTCTTCACCCCCCTCTGCACCCGCCCTGGTGACGGGAGGCCCCCCGGGCTTTGCGAGAGGGCAGACTCGGGCAGGGCCAGCGCCGTGCCGGGCGGCCGCTTCTCACTGGTGCACCTGGTGCTCCACCCGCAAGGAATTTATTTTATAGCCAAACCACAAGCATTTATGACATTGTAAACAAACCCGGGCATTTTGGTGGAAAGTTGAAGAAACTGTGTTTAAAAAGTAACCATTCGTTGGTTATTGTTAATTTCTGAGATAGTATAAGCCTTTCCCTATAGTCTCTTAACAAAATACACATTTTAGTGGAGTGGAGGGTGGGTCAGAAAAGAGAAATAACCTCTCGTTTCTACTGTTACAGTCTGTTGGCGCTATAAACCTGGTAGCGTGAAAGCCTTAACCACGGAAAGCGTGGAAAAGTATTGCTTTACCAGTAAGGAGTTACTTTCTCCTAGCACTTAAAATCAAGGGTATTTTGTACTACATGCAAAAAATCTTTTTCAGGAGAAATATTATTATTCCCCTTTTAAAATCCTAGCTCATTGATAGAGGCTGTCTAGGATTAGCAAGATGTTTTAAATGACGTCAGAAACATCGGTAATAAAAAGAAGTATGCTGTAAATTCTAAACGCTGTAATTTTATTATCAATAAAACCCTCCCAGAGCTTCATGTTTTTCTCACTGGACTCTGACGTGAATTCAGTAGCATGCTGACACAGCGCCTTTGCTGCGAGGCCGGGCGGGCAGCACCGGGCGTCCGAGGTGCCAGGAGGCGCCAGGCACACCCGCTTGGTGGTTGGTCTTAAAGGAAGAGTTCTTTAGAAGAGTTTCTCTTTCTTCCGAGTGCTTACTTTGTAACTAAAGAGTTAGATGGGCATCCTTCTAACTTTGTTTCCTCGTAAGCTGTATCTTTACTGGAAAATACTGTGGGTTTGGAAAACCACATTTCTGCAGAGTACTTAGTTGTGTCCTAAAAAAATAAAATAAAAAAATGCAGTAGCATGGCTATTCGGCCAGCTTTCTGGAAAAGATCTAAACGCTCTGTCTTTTATAAACTACCCGCACTGTGTAGGCACGGATTTGACTCACAGGCTTGGATGCTGCCGGAGGGCAAGCGCTCTGAGCCCAGAGCCTGGCCCGGGGGAGTCTGCCAGGAGGCGCTGGGCACCTGCAGGAGGGAGAACCGGCCATGCTGGCCTCAGGGCGGCGGCCAGATGGTGCGCTTACTGCTACGTGGTCCAGGACCGGGTGTGTCCTTCATCCTGGGCACCGTCGTCCTGTGCATCACCGTCCTGGACTGCAAACGGTCCCCACACATCACCTGCAAGGACAGGGGCCCGCTCACAGTGAAAAGGACTGAGGATAGGAACGGTCAGGTCAGTTTTAAGGCCTGTAAGTCCAGTTGGCGGATGGAACCTATTTCCAATGAATCCCTGCAGTGTAGAGCAGTTAAGAATGTTCAGCCCTGGCCTGTGTGGCTCAGCAGGTGGGAGCGTCGTCCCGTGCACCGAATGGTCAGGGGTTTGATTCCCAGTCAGGGCTCATACCCAGGTTATGGGTTCAATCCCTGGTCGGGATGTGTAATGGGGAGGGCAACTGATTGATGTTTCTCTTTCACATCAATGTTTCTCTCTCTCTCCCTTCTTCTCTCTATAAAAATCAATAAAAACATAACCTTTGGTGAGGATTTTTAAAAAATTGTTCAAAACATGGGCTTCCCAGGAATCATCCCAGACTCTGCTTCCTCACACATGGCCCATCTCAGTCGGCTGGGTAGATTCTACTCCCAAATCTCTGACATCCATGCTCCTGCTTTATTTATTTACTTAATTTTAATGTAAGACATTTCCTGAGTCACTTATTTGTACATCTACATTTTGCTATATTTCTGGTAATTTCATTAGCTTAGACTCCTAGCAGTGGGATCAGAGTCAAAGGTCACAGGTGCATCGCTACACTGCGTTCCAGCTGCCTGTCATACTAGGTCCGTGGTCGGCAAACTGCGGCTCGCGAGCCACATGCAGCTCTTTGGCCCCTTGAGTGTGGCTCTTCCACAAAATACCACAGCCTGGGCGAGTCTATTTTGAAGAAGTGGCGTTAGAAGAAGTTTAAGTTTAAAAAATTTGGCTCTCAAAAGAAATTTCAATCGTTGTACTGTTGATATTTGGCTCTGTTGACTAATGAGTTTGCCGACCACTATACTAGGTATACCAGTTAATAATGCGGATTTTTTTCAATAGATGGAGTTACACATATGTTGATACATATGCAATTTGATATGTATGCTATTTTGTTGTATTGACAGCAAGCTTCAAAACTTCATATGTCATATTTTCTGAAGGTGTTAACATCATAGATATTTTTACACTTAAAAATGTCGAATTTCATGCCAAAAAAAGAGCACTTGCGGGAAGTTTTAATTCATTACTTAATATTGAAGAAAAAGTTATCGTATACTTCGGGAAACTTATGGTGAACATGCTCCATCTCAGGATATGTGTGAACGCTGGTTTAAACGCTTTAAAAGTGATGATTTCGATGTGAAAGACAAAGAACATCCAGGTCAACCGAAAAAGTTTGAAGACCAACAATTACAAGCATTATTGGATGAAGATGTGTGTCAAACTCAAAAACAACTTGCAGGAAGATTAAATGTTGCTCAGCAAACAATTTCCGATCGTTTTCAAGCAATGGGAAAGATTTTAAAGGAAGGAAAATGGGTGCCACATCAACTGAATGAAAGACAAGTGGAAAACTGAAAAGTCATCAGTAAAATGTTGCTTCAACGGCATGAAAGAAAGTCTTTTTGCATCCAATTGTGGCTGGCAATGAAAAGTGGATTTATATTGAGAATCCCAAACGCACAAAATCATGGGTTGATCCAGGTCAACCATCAACATCGACAGTAAGGCCAAATCGCTTCGGAAAGAAGACAATGCTCTGCGTTTGGTGGGATCAGGAAGGTGTGGTGTATGATGAGCTTCTAAAACCAGGTGACACCATTAATACTGATTGCTACCGACAACATATAATCAATTTGAACCACTCTTTGATTGTAAAACCACCAGAATGTGCCAGAAGACACGGCAAAGTAATTTTGCATCATGATGACGCACCATCACACACTTCAAAACCAGTTAAAGACACGTTAACAGATCTTGCCTGGGAAGTATTAACCCACCCACCATATTCACCAGACCCTGCTCCTTCAGATCACCACTTGTTCCGATCGATGGCACACGCACTTTCTGAGCAGCACTTCAAAACGTACGAAGAAGTGGAAAATTGGGTCTCTTGTTTGTCTCAAAACAAGAAAAGTTCTATTGGGACGGTCTCCACAAATTACCTGAAAGTTGGGGAAATGTGTAGCTAGTGATGGACATTACTTTGAATAGAGCACTTTTGATGTTTCTCTTGAAATTATCGTGTTTTCTTTGATTACAAAATCCGCCATTATTAACCAGTACACCTAGTACTCTCCCTCTGCACACGTTGAATGTTATGTCTATTTTAAATATTTACAATCAAATAGGTAGGCTTGAGGTGTCTTACATGTACATTATTGTTGTTTTAATGTGTATTTCTTCATTATTTGAGAATTTGAACATTTTATGTTTCTCAGCCATCTCTACTCCCTCTTTCCTGAATTATTCATTCATGTCCTTTGACCATTCTAGAAGAGAGGCTTAATGTTTTCTTTGCTAACTTATACATTTATTATAAATATATCTACACTAATAAAAGAGAAATATGCAAATTGTCCGTACCTCCGTGCCCATGAGCCAATCAGGCGTAAGTATGCAAATTAACCCAACAAAGATTTCGGGTTAATTTGCATACGCAGGCCTGGAGCAGGCAGGTGGGGTGGGATGCCTGCTATGAGAGGGAGGGAGGGGGGCGGAGGGAGCTACAGGAGCGGTGCTCTGCCAGGAGCGAGGACTTGCAGGCTCCCGGGCAGCCAGGAGCTAAGCCAGGGGAAGGAAGGCCTATTCTTGCACGAATATTCGTGCAACGGGCCTCTAGTATATATATATATATATATATTTACCTTCAATATTAGTTTGTATTAGTATCAGGTATACAGCACAGTGGTTAGACAATGTATACTTTACCAAGTGTTTCCTCTGATGTTCCCAGCACCCACCTGGCACCATTCATAGGTATTACAACACCATTGACTATACTCCCCATGCTGTACTTTACATCCCCGTGACTGTTCTGTAACTGCCAATTTGTACTTTATAACCCCTTCACCTCTCTCACCCAGCCCCCACCACCCCTCCCCTCTGGCAGCCCTCAGTCTGTTGTCTGCATCTATGAGTATTTTCAGTTTTGCTTGTTCACTTATTTTGTTCTTTAGATCCCACATATAAGTGAAGTCATATGTTATTTGTCTTTCTCCCACTGACTTAGTTCACTTAGCACAATACTCTCTAGGTCTGACACAAATGGTAAGATTCCATTCTTTTCTTATGGCTGAGTAGTATTTCATTGTGTATATGTACCACATCGTCTGTATCCACTCGTCTGTTGTTACCAGACCAGCAACTTGGGTTGCTTCCATATCTTGGCTATGGTAAATAACACTACTCGTATAATGAACATGGGGTGGCATATATTGTTTTGAATCAGGGTTTTGGCTTTCTTCAGTTATATACCCAGAAGTGTAATCTCTGCGCCATAACACAGTTCCATTGTTAATTATTTTTTGTTGTTGTTGTTGTGATCCTCACCCAAGGATATGTTTAAATAGAGGAAGGGAGAGAGACAGGGGTGGGGGGGTGGGGGGGGATATATATATAGAGAGAGATCGGTTACCTCCGGACAGGGATTGAACCATAACCTAGGTATGTACCCTGATCAGGAATCAAACCTGAAACCTTTTGGTGCACAGGACGACACTCCAACCAACTGAACCACTTGCCAGGACCATTTTAACTTTTTTGAAGAACCTCCATATCATTTTCCACAGTGGCTGCACCCGTCTGCATTCCCACCAGCAGTGCACGAGGGCTCCCTTTTCTCCGCATCCTCGCCAACACTTGTTGTTTGTTGATTTGTTGATGACAGCCATTCTGGCAGGTGTGAGGTGGCTTCTCATTGTGGTTTTAATTTGCATCTCTCTGATGACTAGTGATGTTGAGCATCTTTTCATGTGAATACTGGCCATCTGTGTGTCCTCTATCAGGTCCTCTCTCCATTTTGTAATTTATTTATCTTTTGGTATTGAATTGTCTGAGTTCTTTATAAATTGTGGATATTAATTTTGTGTCACTAGCAAATATCTTCTTCCATTTAATAGGTTGTCTTTAGTTTTGTTGATGGTTTCCTTTGCTGTGCAAACACGTTTTAGTTTGATGTAGTCCCATTTGTTTATTTTTTCTTTTGTTTCCTTTGCCCGAGGGGGTATGTCAGAAAAAATATTTCTAACAGAAATATCAGAGACTTGACTGCCTATGTTTTCTTCTAAGAGTTTTATGGTTTCAAGTCTTTAATGAAAAGAGTCCTTTCTTATATGTGGTGTAGAAAGGTGGTTTAGAAAGGTGTCATTCTTTTGCATGTATCTGCGCAATTTTCCCAACGCCCTTCACTGACTATACTGTCATTACCCCACTGTAGGTTCTTGCCTCCTTTGTCAAATATTAATTGACCATCTAGGCCTGGGCTTACGTCCGGGCTCTTGCCATTGCTCCTGCTTTAGCTCAGACCCTCGTCAGCTCTCATCTGGGATTTTGTTCTAAAAAAAAAACCAAAATAAAAACAGCAGCTCCTGCCTTAGCCGGTTTGGCTGAGTACATAGAGCATCAGCCTCCAGGCCAAAGGGTCCCGGGTTCAGTTCCAGTCAGGGGCACGCATCTCGGTTGCAGGCTCTTCCCCGGCCATGGCCCTGGTCCAGGTTGTGCAGGAGGCAACCAATCGATGTGTTTCTCTCACATTGATGTTTCTCTCTGTCTCTCCCTCTCTTTCACTCTCCCTAAAAATCAATGGAGAAATATCCTCGAGTGAGGATTAACTAACTAACTAAATAAATAAATTAATTAATTAAAAAAAATAAAAACAGCAGCCCCTAACTAGACTTTCTGCCTCCAGCCTCAGCCCCTTCAGGCCACGCCCTTTTTTGAACCCAGCCGTGAGAGCCCGCTGTGCCCAGTGATCTGGGTTCCAGCAGCGCACAGGCGGCCCGCGTTGCCGTTGGGACCTAGACCTTCCCCCTTTGCCCGCGGTTGGGTATTAAAGACCCCAGTGGGGGTGGTCCTAGCGGCGGCGTGTGGGGCAGTGGTGGTGCTGCCCGCCGTGGGCTGGGCTGGTGCTGCCGAAGGAAGACCCCTGGGAGCGCCGCCCTGTGGGATGAACAGAAAGGGGCTGGGAGGGAGCGGGAGGCCATTCCAGTCCCCCAGGGGCGTGTGTAGGAAGCCCCGAGGCAGAAAGGACCTTTTGGAAACTGAGCCGTCTCCTACGGTAAAAGAAAAAGGAGCGAGTGGCCTGAAATGAGGCTGGTGTGGGGGGTGGGTCCCAGGGCTCCTCGGCCACGTTAAGGAGGTTGGTCTTATTCCGAGGAGCAGAGGGAATGTGGGGAGAATTTTGAGGCAAGGGAGTGGCGTGGTCAGATGTCCAGGGATTCTCTAAGGAGGCTGGGCTGGGACAGTGGTCGGCAAACTCATTAGTCAACAGAGCCAAATATCAACAGAACAACGATTGAAATTCCTTTTGAGAGTCAAATTTTTTTAACTTAAACTTCTTCTAACGCCACTTCTTCAAAATAGACTCGCCCAGGCCGTGGCATTTTGTGGAAGAGCCACACTCAAGGGGCCAAAGAGCCACATGTGGTTTGCGAGCCGCAGTTTGCCGACCACGGGGCTGGGAGATCAGGGGAGGGGGAGGCGGGCGTCTGTTGCGTGAGTGCAGGGGAGAGGCCACAGCGTTTCCCCTGCTGGGGATGCGTAGGGCTCCCCTCGCCTGGACTGTGTCATTAGGACCTGGGACAGGGAGGATCTGCCCCGCCAGGCGTGGCTCATTCTCCTGCGTGGGTGCCGTGTGCCCAGACAAGGGAGTAGGAAGGATGGATGGGGCATCGGGGCCTGTGGGACATCAAGCTGGGGGGCCAGCAGGCTGTGGGAGGCAGGGTCTGGAGCCCGGGCGACGTCTGGACTGGAGATAACAAACGTGAGCGCCGTCGGTAGATAGATGGTGACTGGTCCCGGCCCGCATGAGCCCACGGAGGCGAGCCGGGCACTTAGCGTGCTCCTCCTGGGAGACAGACCCGAGCCTGCCAGCCTCCTGTTGGAAGTCCAGCGTCCCTTCCTCCCAGGTTGGCACGCGGGCCCTGCAGCGGGCGGCTGCCTGTCTCAGCAAGTCCCAGCTCCGTGCCCTGCCACCGGCCCGCTCCCAGGGCAGTGAGGCGTGCTTCCTCGGTGTCCACGGGGTATTTCGTGTAAACCTCTGTCGTCACGATGGCCCCAGGGGCCGTCGCTGTGGCTTATTTGCACATCTCCCGGAAGACTCACCGCCTTCCCGGCAGAGCGCCTTGGTGTGGGGGTCAGGTACCGTGATGGGTTCCCATGAATGTCAGAGGAATGAAAGCAGGGACAGTCTTTTCCTTGTAGCGGCTCCTCACACGCACACAGCGGGCAGAAGGCGCCTGGAACCGGTGTGCACTGACCTGCTTATAGAGGGAAAGCACTCCCGCCACCCTTCTGTATGCTGGAAACAATGTGCATATACTCCTATGCTAAGTATCACATGTGCATGCCTACACATGTACACATACACGCATGTTATATGGGACGTGCTCCCTCATCAGAGAACTAGCAGACGTGGGCACTGAGAAGGGAAGGCTCTCCAGGCGAGGAACCCGGTGGGTGAAACTCAGAAACGTATGAAGAGGGGCCGTGAGGAGCCAGGCCTGATGGAGTCAGAACTCCCCTGCACACACATGACAGAGCTCCCCCCCGCCGGACACGGGGTCGCTTGAATCGGGAAGTGGAAACATTTGCAGAAAGCCTTGGGTGATTTAAGCCCAAAACAATTATTCGCAGCAAAGTAGTTGACACAGTAAAGTAGTTGTTGGCAAAACCGGCCTGTTTAGCACTAACAAAGGTCTGACTGTGAGATCAGCCCCCGAGGTCATGTGTGTGACGGGGGTAACCGTTCTTAGGAAACCGTGCTCCAGCGGAGAGCCCTTGGGGGGCTGGGACTCGCCTGCTCCCCAGCATTAGCCCTGTCGCCCCGTTACAGCCCCATAGACAGGAACAGGCCGAGTGGGCTCCTTCCTCTGTTATCAAGTCGCCTGTGACGCTACCTCCCGGGTAAACCGTGGAAGCTGCTCGCTGGTACCCTGTGGGCCCTATGATGGAGACAACGGCCTGTCAGCAGGGCCTCGCCGACCTGGGCCTTTGCACAGCGGTGACCTGCAGTGCCCGCCCTCCGCTGCTCGCAGACTGAAATCTGGCCTGTGCGGCATTTCTTTGCCTGCCTTCAAAATTTTATCGAGTTACTATAATTTTTTTAAAAATATGCTTTTACTGATTTTTAGAGAGCGAGGAAGGGAGAGGGTTAGAGAGAGACATCGATGAGAGAAACGTTGATAGGCTGCCTCCTGCACGCCTCCCTGGCTGGGATTTCATTTAGGCGCCGTGGGTGCACGCAGTGGGTGCACGCAGTGGGTACACGCAGTGGGTGCACGCAGTGGGCGCACGCCATGGGCGCACGGGGTGCCCAGGCCCCAGGCCGTGCCTCTCACTGCCCTGCAGACCTACGTTTCCCTCTGAACCAGCAGCGCCCAGAGGACCTGCCGTGGGCCTCGGTGCCTGTGTGCTGAACCAGGGCTGGGTCAGTTCCGAGTGGAAACGCCGAGTGGTCACTTTGGTCTGGAAATGGCCTCTGGGGCAGGTATTCGCATCCTCTGTCGGCAGCTTTAATGAAACTTCCTCTCTGGTCAGCAGTTCTGGTTCTCTCGGTTTTTCTCCAGCGGCCTTATTCTAGTCATTAGTCTCCTCCTTTCTCAGAACATTTTTATACTTAATTATTACAAAACATACCTAACATAAAATTTGCCATCTTCACCGTTTTTTTTTAATCCTCACCTGAGGATATTTTTCCCATTGATTTTTAGAGAGAGTGGAAGGGCGGGGAGAGAGAGAGAGAAACATCAATGTGAGAGAGACACATCAATTGCTTGCCTCCCACATGCGTGACCCAGGCCAGGGATCTTACCGGCAACCCAGATACATGCTCTTGCCCGGGAATTGTACCGGTGACCCTCCTGTGCACAGGTTAACACTCTAACCACTGAGCATCACCAGCCAGGGTCCATCTTCACCATTTTTAAGCCTACAGCTCAGTGGGAGACGTACATTCATGTTCTGCAACCACCACCACCATCCATCTCTAGAACGTCATCTTGCAAAACTGAAACTCTTCCCATGAAACACTAACTCCTCTCCCAGCCTGGCAACCCCCATTCTGTGTCTGTCCCTGTGACTCTGACTGCTCCCAGTCCCTCATGAGAGTGGAATCGTAGCGTTTTTGTCCCTCTGTGACTCGTTTATGTCCCTTGCAGAAGCTATAGTTTGGTGACGCTCCAGAATCCAGAGTGAACAATGTCTAAGTAAGGGTTCGAAGCCAGGCGCAGAGTGGGCTAACCACCTTAATGTCCGAGGCCATCAGGGCTCTGCCGAGGCATCCCCAGGTCACACCCACATGTCCTACCGGCGCTCTGCTCCGCCCTGTGAAGTCTAAGCATCTTATCTCTGGAATCCTTGTAATACAAAGCATGTTCTCCTCCCCCCCTCCCCCCCCACCCCCAAGCTGGCGTCAGCACAAGGCCGGCCGGAGTCCTGGAGCGGGGCTCAGACCCCGCGATGCCCTTTACGCCCAGCGAGCAGCCACAAAGGGCCCCTCTGACGCGCGGAGAATGGGGACCAGTGTCTGGGCGCTCGGAGGAACGGGGGAGGTGGGAACCATGCAGAGCAGTCTGGGAACATGATGAGGGGGGTGCATACGTTTGCTGAAGAAATTCCACGGAATGTGCCTTCTGATCACCAATAGCGCATGCTCCCTCGCAGCCAGCTAACGCACTAAGAAAGGAAACAGCAGATGTGGGACCCGTGACGCAGGCGCGATGTGGGCCGGAGGCTTGGAATAGCTCTGGCTTTCTGTTTTGGTTTTGTTTTTGAAGCTTGCTCTTGCACATGGGCACCGTCCCCTGACAGGAATGTCTGGCGGGGACATCTCCTTTGCGGGACTTTTTGTTTAAAAAGACAAGCAGGCCCAGGCTACACGTGTCCAAAGGGAACCAGCTCCCGAAAACCAGCAGAAAAAATCGCACACTTGCCTTTCAAGACCCGCTGGAATCTTTCACCAACGCACTTCCCCCCAATGTTCAAAGCGGGGGCTTTGGAGCAGGTCTGGGTTTGAATTTTGATTTTGCGAATTACAGAGAAGCTGGGAAAACAAATGCCCTGGCCCCACTCTCTTCCAGCTCTGTGCCCTGTTGGGCACACCCAGAGGAAAGCGGAGAGCCAGGGAGCACGTTGCGGGTGGTACTGGGTGGCCCCCCAGCACGGGGGACGCGGCAGAGGAGGGGGGAGAGGTCTGGAGAGCTAACGCGAGAGGTCGGCCATGTAGTCTAGAATGCAGACGTTCCTACTGAGTCATACATGTTGCCTTCACCTTTTCATGGTTGCAACCACATTGACCTATCCCAGTTCCTGTGGCCAAGTAGGTACCCCCTGAATGCTGGATCAGGGGTCCTAGCACATCCCTCTGCCTACTGTGCACATTGTCCCTCCAGTAAGCCGGGAATGTCATGGCTCTGCGGTCACGCCTCATCGATCCTCGCCCCTCCTGTTTCCCCCTGGGACACAGCCTGCAGGAACCGCCCCCATCCACCAGGGCTCCGGGCTTCCTCTGCATTTCCACAGTGGACACGAGCCCTGCACTGTGGCGAGCTGTGCAGCCTTTGCCTCCACTGCCAGCTGGTAAGTTCCTAAGGGCAGGGACCCTGTGTTGTCTGTACGTGTGCTCCCTTCCATTGCTCCACATGGGGCCTTGCGCAGAGTATGTGCTTGGTAAATGCTTGTTGAATGACAAGTCAAACACGAACACCACACCAAGGGCCGTGCTACCTTCAGACGCTCGTGGAAGGCAGGGGAGGCCCTCGGATGCTGGGAGCCCTTCGGGACCACCCAGGACACGTTTCCTTGTTTGCATAGTGAAATCACTCGTAGGCAAAGCCCTTCGTGACCGTAGAACGGAGTGTACATATTTGCATGCGTACCTGGTGAAAAGCAATGTATTTTTCATAGCAGTTTGTTTTTTTGCTTATTTACCTATTTCTTTGCTTGAGGGGGCCTCCACACACAGGCCGACCGCTGTAATCTCCTCCAACACTGGAGGGACTTACTGAGGGATGCTACAGCTTACTCAAGACCACGCATGCTGTCCAAGGGTAATTTTATTTTTTTTGCTATTATAGGTGTTTTTTTAAAAAACAACAACGAATTCAATATTATTTTGCATTAGTTTCAGGTGTATAGCATAGTGCAGTGGTCGGCAAACTCATTAGTCAACAGAGCCAAATAAATATCAACAGTACAACAGTGGAGATTGGTTTAACTGGGATTATGTACTAAGTAAAAGAAAGTAAATGAAGTTAAAATAGAGAGTCCCAGTATGACTCCTGAGAGTTCCAGTCAAGAGGGTGGAGAGGGTGAGCACTGTGCTCGCCACGCCCAGGACCACCTCAAATCACAAGCAAACCGCAGGACCACCAACCCGGAGAGCCCCCTGGAGCCGGGCTGAACAGAGCCCGTCGCTAAGGATGTAAAGACGAAGCCGCGTGGGGAAGGGTAGGAGAGGCAGAGACATGGAAAGGGCTGGCCCCACACCCCCGTGTGGCGGCTGAGAATCAGGAGGGTCAGCTCAGCTGCAGGGGCCCCCCTGAAAAACGAGGGGGCCAGGCCCCATACCGAGCTCCCCAGCCAGGAACACCAGCATCGGGAAGAGAAGCCCACAGAACATCTGGCGTGAAGGTCAGCAGGGATTCTGTCTGTCCAGGTGAGAGGAGAGGGAAGGATGATGGAGACCCGGGTGTCCTCCTAAAGGGCGCTCACAGACTCGCGCTTGCAAGCACTCACCCTGGGCTCTGGCCTTTCTCAGGGCGGAGGCGTGAGGGCCGGTGCTCCCCAGGATGCCCCTCTCCGTCTGCAGGTCCCAGGCCTGTGCTTTCCTCTCCTGCTGCCTCCGAGGCCCCCGAGTTACTTGGTGATTAGGACCAAGTCTCTACCTTCCAGGACTCAGCCGTGCAGCCTCCGCGCTAAGTGAGCAGTGAGCCTGCTGGGAGTCGCACCCCGAGATGTGGGTGGGGTGCCAGTGGTGGCCTGGTCTTGCTGACTGTGCCTCAGCAGCCATGGCCCCCTAACCCCCCGAGTCACACGTGTCTGACACCCCAACAACTGGGTGTGGACGGAGAAAGTCAAGCAAATGAATGTTTCACCTTAAACCTAGGACGGTCGATTTCAGGCAACATCCAGCAGTGGCTGCTGTTTGCGATGCTGCAACGAGGAACAGCCCGTGGGCGGCTGGCCGTGGGTTAAGAACCTCGTGGCTTTTGGAGGAGCCACACGGCACTCAGGTGTTTCTCACAACTCGTCCCCTGCTAGGTGCCTCGGGGTGACCCTCCTCGTGGCACTGTGCACCCCAGGCTGCATCGGCCCTCCACAGGGTGCCTGGCTCTATACCAAGAGGCTCGGTGTCAGTCAAGATCTAGGGCCCTCTGACGTGGGGGTGGGGGGGGTGGGAGGGGGACGCAGGCTTCCCTGCAGGGTGGCTGCAAGTTCCAAGGGTCAAGGAAATCATGTAGACCTTTGAGTAGAGGCTCCTGAATAGGAGTTTGTTTGGAGTTCCCAGTGGCTAGCATCTCTGTTATTAACGGCTTTGTCACAATTTGCTTTTCTGTAGCCAAACATTATTACATGGTTTTAAAAGCAAGTGAAGGGATAAAGTGTCTCTAAGTGTAACAATTATCTTTTCTGATCCACTGGGAGAGTGGGCAGAGGGGCTGTAAACCAGAGAAAGGACCTCTGGTTTACTCTGCCAAGAATGCGGTCCAGCCCGGCCGGTGTGGCTCAGGGGTTGAGCTTCAACCCATGAACCAGGAGGTCACGGTTCGATTCCTGGTCAGGGCACATGCCTGGGTTGCAGGCTCGATCCCCAGTGTGGGGCGTGCAGGAGGCAGCTGATCCATGATTCTCTTTCATCACTGATGTTTCTCTCTCTCTCTCCCTCTCCCTTCCTTTCTCTAAAAAAAATAAAATAAAATAAAAATCAGTAAAAAAACATTTTTTAAAAAGAATCCGGCCCACAGCTCCCCATCTTCCTCCTCAGGGATGAATACACTAGATGCCTCCCGGGCAGCGGAGTAGCCCGTTTGGCCCAGGAATCTCCTGAGCTACCTTTCCTGAGGAAGGAGATGGAGCTGTTAGGCCGAGAAGGGCTATGGCCGAGCCTGTGCTGTGTGCTGTGAAATACCAGCCTGTCGATTTGGTTTGAGCAGCACATGACAGGCTTGTGCAGGAGAATGCTGGCTTTTGAGTTAAGCTGGGGGCAGGGGGAGGGGGGAATAAAACAGTCACTTAGCTTTCTTTCTTTCTTTTTTTTTTTAATCTTCAAGGCAAAAGCTTAAATGCCTTAGCATAGACATTTATGTGGTCTTTTGGTTGTAGAACAGGTAATCTGGTAGATTATCAGAACTGACAAAAATAACTAAAAAAACATGTAGAGACGTAAGAAGACTGTAAACTTTGCGTGCACAGTCATGACCCACAGGCCGGATATGCAAGGTGGTCTCCTAAGAGTCGGCGGGGCTGGGAAATCCCTGCGGCCTCGTGGCGATGCGGCTGTGAGCGCTCCTACGGGCTGCCACTCGTGGAAGGGCGGCCGTACCGCGGTGTACAGGACACAGCACTCGGTAATGAGCGCCAGCGACCCCCCTACCGGTTAAGTGCTCTATGGCTATTCGAGCGCACGCTTTCCACTTATAAGAGAAGTTTCTGTAAAAGCGCGTGCGGCGCCCCAGCAGCCTCGCACGGGCGTTGGCTGTGATTGCGTCATCCCCCGGCTGCGCCCAGCTCCCATCACGTCTGTTCGCTCGTGCGCGATCTGACTGTGTGTTGTTTTGTACAGGGACGTGCTGCGCAGGCGTCGCCTGGCGCGCTAGGCGGCATCACAGGTGTGTCACAGGCCAGGCCACCTCGGTGTGCGTGCCCGAGCTCTGACGGTCGCACAGCGACCGCGTCCTCTAACGACACGTTCCTCGGAATGTGCCCTCGTCCTTAAGCTGTGCGTGACTGTAATTATACCAATCCAAGTTAATGACTAGCTACCAGCCAACATTAACTAAAACGTAGATAAGTGGAACACTTACGTTAATGCCCTGGACACTCGGACCCCAGCCCCTTTCACGCCTGCCTGGCGGTGGCCGGTGCCGAGTCGGCCGTGCCGCCTGGAGCCTTGCTCAGCTCCCTGCTCTGCAGACCGCACGCCACGACCTACGCCGACGTGACGGCCCAGGTGCCTGACACACCTGCAGCCTCCCGCAGTGTCCGCCTTACCGAAACGCTGAGCGCTGGCCCTGCTCTTCCCCCAGACACGGAAGGGAAGGGGTGGCACTGTGCTCCTTCTCACAGAAACCTGGAGCTTAAAGGGACTCAGGGCTGAGCTCACCTTCTTAAAAAAGGAATCTGAAAAGAAGATGAAAGGAGCCCATCTTATTATGAAGCAGTTTTTGAACGAATAGGTCACAGAGCTGTGAGGCAGAGTGGATTACGGAGTGGGGTGCGTTAAGAGGTGAGTTACACAGAGGCTGCGCGCCGCTCAGCGAGCCCCCTCCCGCCCCCTCCCTCCCTCGGGGATCCCGCCCCCCATGGACCAGTTAGCTCAGAGCCCAGAGATGACCTTCCCAGGCCGCCATGCAGGTGTGTCTCGGTGGCCACTTTCCCAGGCCGCCATGCAGGCGTGTCTCGGTGGCCACTGTTCCTGCGAAGCCAAACCCCGAGGGAGGGCCTGTGCTGGGTCTGTGCGCTCCTTCCTCTCCCCAGGATCCGGTGGCAGGCAGGCTGGGACTGCTGAGGCTCAGAGAGGCAGAGGGACCTCCCCCGGCCACACAGCCAGGGCTGGCAGAACCAGTACTCCAGCTCCAGTTCCTGGATTCCGGAGCCGTCCTGTGCGGCCACAGCCCGCAGCTGCGGCTGCCTTGTCCCTGGTATGCGAGCTTGCATTTCCCTCCCTGCTCACACAGAGCGAGGAGGCTTTGTCTCAACAGCAAACGTACACCTTCTCATGGGGTACCGACTGTCAGGTTAACATGGGTTCGTTGGAGAGAATTTGGGGGTTAGACGGGGTGTCTGTTGAGACGGGATGAGGAGATACTCACTTTGATGCCGGGTCGCAGCCGTGAAGCTGCCGCGCTGGAAGGACGGCTTCGATTGATGGCTCGTTAGTGATCACGGGGGACCCTGTGAGTGGCTCTGGGGTTTGTGACATTTGTGTCTGCTTTGTGATCTGAGAGGGAGAGCACGCGGGTGACTCTGGTGTGGCTTCCGTGGCGGAGACGCCTCAAGCTGAGCACTGTGTTTGCTCAGAGGTCAAAGGTGGCTCCTGCAAGGCGGACCCGCCAGGAGGAAGGTGGGGCTCCCTGCGAGGCAGGTGCTCCGACCTGCTAACCGCTGACACCGCAGAGCACAGAGGGAGGTTCCGCCTCCTTTTACTTGTCCTCACGCTTCCTCTTGTCCCACCCTTCCTCTCGGGGGTGACCGAGACCAGACCCTGCGGGCGAAGCGGGCAGCGTGGTCCGGGAGCGCCTGTGCCCGCTCTGACGGGGCAA
Organism: Cnephaeus nilssonii; assembly: GCF_951640355.1. Taxonomy (NCBI): domain Eukaryota; kingdom Metazoa; phylum Chordata; class Mammalia; order Chiroptera; family Vespertilionidae; genus Cnephaeus; species Cnephaeus nilssonii. Next base: position 103,877,758 of record NC_137075.1, on the reverse strand, counting down.
GGGGGGGGCGGGGGGGCGCCCACCCTCGCGCTTTGTTCGCCTCCCACACACTGTGGGCAGACAGTGTTCCTCGGGCCGCAGGCAGGACACTGCGATCGTGGGGCTGGGCACTTCGCTCGGCTCGCCGGCCGGCACCGGTGCCCCCAGGTGACAGCTGGAGGGCCATTCTTAGGATGCCTGGTCCGCAGGTGTCTCACGGGCCTCTCGGTTCGGTCCAGCTTGAAAAGTTGCGTGCTTTGTTGGAAACGAGGAAAGCGTGGGTTCAGGTGGGGCAGGGTGAGAGGAAGTCCCAGCTGTTTCTCACCGCGGGGCCCGCGCCGTCCCTGGAGAGGGGAGGGCTTTTCTGGTGGAGGTCGGTGTGCCCGTCTCTCTGCCTGGAGTCCTTCAGGTGGACACGGGAGGTCAGGGGTCTCAAACCTTGGAGTCCATCCTGCCTTCGAACGCTCTGACCCACGTGCGATTTTGCTCGAAAAACAGGGACTCACTGGGCAGGTCTCACTCATATTGACACGGTTCGTTACACAGTATCGGAGTCACAGGGGCTGTTGATGCCCCACCGGGTCGTCCGAAGGGCCTGGAGGCCTCGGGCAGCATCCGGCTCCCGGAGGTGCTGCCGTGTCCCAGGCCCTGGTTTTTCTGGAAAGCTCCCATCCTCTCATCGGCGGCTAATTCTGTCCCTTGTTTTCTTGAAGTGACGGCCTCACTGCGTTCGCGGCTGGGGACGCGATGCCAGGCCTCGCGGAGTGAGCTGCCTCCGCAGTGGACGCGGTTCCGCCGGCAGCTCGGGGCGCAGGCTCCGCCCGCAGGCAGTGGGCTCGCTCCGGCCAAGGTGCTCCGTGAGCGCTCCTGTTCCTCCCACAGAATATGAAGGCACGTGTTCGTGAGGATTGAGTTTTAATGAAATTAACATGTTTTGCAGCTTCGTCAAAGACCTTCTTACACGAGCCGGGCATTTTTACCGTCAGTGACAGCAAAGAGCACAGGTTCTTGTTGCCCTCCCACCCCCGGCTACGCTCCACGTCAGCACAGGGTCAGAAGCAAACAACGTCTCGGTATTATTATGAAATCGTTTTGCCCTCCTGGACTTCCGGAAAGGGCTCAGGGATATTCAGGGGTCTTGGGACCAGACTTTAAGAACTGCTTGCTGCCCGGGTGGTGCGGCTCAGTGGTTGTACATCGACCTCTGAACCAGGAGGTTGAGGTTTGATTCCCGGTCAGGGCACATGCCCGGGTTGTGGGCTCGATCCCCCGTGTGGGGCGTGCAGGAGGCAGCCAATCAGTGATTCTCTGTCATCATTGATGTCTTATCACTCCCTCTCTGAGAGTCCCGTCCAGACTCTCCTTCATCCCCCCCCAACCTGCCCCACCCCTACCACCCAACCTGCCCCACCCCTACCACCATGGAGAGAAACTGCCAGCGTGTGCTCCCGACCCACAGCCGTGTCACCCACGACGCCACCAGTCCCTCTCACGCCCCTCCCTGTCATGGCCAGCCAAGGCCCAGCTCGCCCGAGCCCCGTGTGGCAGCCGCACTTGTCACGTTACCATCCCCACGCTGGCCACCAGGCATCATGAACATAGTAACTCCCCAAATCAGCAGCAGGCCTTATGAGTATAAAGACGGAACAACATTCCTGAGAACTGGGGAACGTGGATGGAGAAAAAGCCACCCTTTTTTAAAAGCACAGTGTTCAGGAGCGTGGGGAGGAGACGGAAGCCGAGGCTGGCATTTCACCATCGCCCACCCCCCAGCGCCGGTGCCCGCTCGGGGCGGGATGTGTGTGAAGCCGGCTGTGCTCTCAGTAAGCGCCCGTTCAGTGGGGCGTTTAAAACACTGGCCCAAAACCAACATGTAGCTGAGGGGCTACAATGTGACAGTTTTTCTCCACTCCCTTCTGTGGGTGAGGACCAGGGAGACCTGGGTCTCGGGTGTCCTTCTCCCAAACCTGGGGACCAGCAGAGGCCTCTCTCTGGCTGGAGCCGCACCACCTCCCCACCCCCCACGTGAGCTTATTAACTCGGGGCTGCAGCGACAGCCTCTGTTGAGACCTCCAGCCCAGGCCGCCTCAGTTCCAGATCTGACTCCTCCGCCCACTGTTCCTTCACCCGAAGACCTGGGTATGCACCGGGGTCTACACGTGTGCGTGCGCGTGTGCTATGTGGGTTCCTGGGCTCCCTCACCTTGTGAGTGCACCCCTGTGCAGCCCATCGGTAACCCACAAACCTCAGGGTATCTCTGACCGCTCCCATAGTTCTCACCCTCAACATCAACTCAACCATCAGCTCCAGCCGCTCCAGATGTCTGAATACTCGGAATCCGAAACCCCTTCTCCGTGTCAAAGATCCGCGCCCATGGTCACCCCTGGCCCTGGCCATTGGCTCTCTGGGCTCCTGCGACAGCCGTGGCTGGCTCCCCCGCCACAAGCTGACAGACCCCTCCCCACTCTTCTGCAACATGGCGGAGGGCTCTTTCTCAAACACGGAGTCCGTCGCATCCCCGCCTACGTCCTGTGCTGGGTCTCCCTGTCTTTGGGACGAACACCCAGCACCTGCCCTCTGTACACCTCTAGCCCCATCGGACACCTGGGCCTCCTGCCCCCGAGCCCTCCCCGAGCCATCCCTCCTCCCTCTTCCTCACCCGCTGCAGCACAAGCTCCTGGGTCAGGCCACCTCCTCGAGAAACAGCCCTCGTCGCCAGCACTGGAGAAGCAAGCTGGGTCGGCTGACCCTCTGCACGGGCCCTGTCACCCCCGGGGCTGACCATGACCATGGCCCTTACTGCCAAGTCCTGCAGGCACCCGCCGCCTTGAGCCCTCCTCCCCCCGACTGTGAGCTCCTGCCGACAAGGCCTGCGCGTCCGTTTTGGAAGCCTCGGCCCTGGCACATCACCTGGCACCAGGCCGGGTCTCCCGAAGGTGCCCACTGAAGAGCTGTTCCTCATCCTTCTAGCAGCAAGCAGCTCTTTTTATTTATTTGTTTTTAAGTATGTCTTTATTGATTTCAGAGAGGAAGGGAGAGGGAGAGAGATAGAAACATCAGTGATGAGAGAGAATCATTGATTGACTGCCTCCTGCATGCCCCCTATTGGGGATGGAGCCCACAACCGGGCATGTGCCCTTGACCGGACTTGAACCTGAGACCCTTAAGTTCGCAGGCCAGTGCTCTATCCACTGAGCCAAAGCAGCTAGGGCTGTCCTGCCCTTAAATACTTGTATTTAAAGCTTTTTTCGCTTTACCTCTGTACTTTCTTTTCGGAGGAGGAAAGGGGTGAACAGTATTTTGCTTTTGGTTCTGCGCTTACTCGGAATGTGCGGATGCTGCTCTGGCCCAGCATGAAAGTTGATGAGCCCTCGGCGGGAGGGGAGCAGCGCACTGGGGGAGAGGGAGGGGCTCTGGGTTCCTCCGTCACTGTCAGGGCCCGCAGCTGTCTGGCAGAGGCCTGTCCGGATGTAGAGGAAGAATCCCAACCCCGCAGCCCCTTCCCAGGGTGGTGGCGGCATCGTAGTTTTACTGTTTGGCTTGAAGCAATTTCTTAGAAAACCAGCCCGGGCGGGTGGATGTTCACCAGCGGTGACCGAGGTCAGCATTTTCCTGTAATAAGAGGCACACGAATCCCTACCTGCAACAACGCCGCACCCCGACATCAGATCAGGAGCGGGGTGGGCCCAGAGGGAAGTGCGCCTTCCTTTAGCTCCGCCCCGTTAACAGCGCTAGGTGTGCCGGCCAGGCAGCGGCCTCCCAGGGAACGGAGCAGCAGTGACAGGGCCCAGGACGCGGAGGCAGCATGTGGGGCGCCTCTCACAGGCCCCGTGGCGGAGTTCAGCTGCGAGTTTTAAAAAGCCAGCACAGCCCCGCTGGCGTGGCTCGGGTTGAGCGTCAACTTATGAACCAGGAGGTCATGGTTTAATTCCCGGTCATGGCACAGGCCTGGTTGAGGGCTCCATCCCCAGTGCGGGGCGTGCAGGAGGCAGCAAGCAGATCGATGATGTTTCTCTCGCATTTCATCGATGTTCTCTCTTTCCCTCTCCCTTCCCCTCTGTCTAAAATAAATAAATATATAAACACGTAAATAAAAACACTCCTTTAAAACACCAGCACACTTCCTAACCGTGGAGTCACTGCCTCGGAGGCACCCTGCCCCGTGTCGGCTGCTGGTCGGAGCAGAGGCCGGGTGGTGAGGAACACGGTCCTTGCAGAGGGATTCTCACTGACTGTGCGTTCCTCCCGCCCCGGTGAGAGCTGTGTATGTTGGAGGCTCGGCAGTGACCCCGTGAGGCCAGGTCGTTCGTCCCTGTTGTACAGATGAGGACATTGGGTCCAGGGTTAAAGGACTTCTTTGTGGCAACGGGACCCTCGCCCGGGTCTTCTAAGCGGCTCTCTGTTCTTCGCCCTGGCTGCCTCCTGGACGGGAAGAAGGAGACACTGGTTTCTGCCAACTCCGGGCCGTCCGCGCCAGGTGACAGAAGAGACGAAATGGAACGGGAGCCGCTCCAACAAGCACGCAGATCCGCGTCTGCCCTTGCACTCCTGCCTGCTGGCATGCCTGTCGGTCTCTGATTACGTCCGTGGCTAACCACAGCCATCGCCAGTCTGTGTGTCTGCGGTTAGGGAACCAGCGTGCGCGCTGCCCGCCGAGGCAGGGAGTCAGCCGTGCAGCCTCCAGTGATGCCACGTCGTCGCCATGGAGTGGCCGGAGCAGACGGCCAGCCCGGCGCGCGCGGCCAGACTCGGCTGCTCTCCTGGGCACGGAGGCGCTCGCAGCCTGTGCGGTGCCTGCAAGTGATGGCGAACGGAGGTCTGGCGCCTGAGCAGAGGGCGGCTGCCTCCTCTCCAGTGCGGTTCCCACTATTAGCACTCTGGCCTCCCCCGCCCCCCCCCCCGCACACACACACCCCTTTCTGGGCCATAGTGCTGTCTCTCAGTGGTGTTTTTGAATGTCAATGGCAGGAGCCTGTGTGCCCAGAGCGCGGGGACCCTGGTAGCCGATGAATGATCATGTCACGACATCCAGCTGTCGGAGCTGACGCTGGTAATGATCCCGTATAGCTACAAGGTGCGGTCACTGTCCAGCGTGCTCTCACAGACGTCATTTGCTAACAGGGCTCGTGTCATTCTTGTTCCCATCAGGGCTCTGAGGAAGTTGAGCCCCCAGCTCGGGGGTGGGGGGTAGAGTTCGGCTGTCCCCTCGCCCCTTCTACCTCCTGTTTGAGTGCTTTGACTCACACTCGTTCATAGAATGCACCCTCCTCCCTTTCCTTTCTCCGCCTCCCTCGTGTCTGCTTCGTTGAAAAACACCGTCTCTTTTCCTTCTGTCGCCCTGTGTTCCCTCATGCAGGCCCTGGAGCTTGAACGTGCCGCTCGGTCAGCGGTGGAGGAGGCTCGAGGTGGATGCCCGGCCAGCCCTGCTCTCTTCTCCCTCCTCCCACCGTGTCTCCTATTTCCATTCCTCTGGGCCCCGTTTCAGGCAGCTGACACCTCTCGAGCCTTGTCGTATTCTAACACTCCCTCTTCTTGGCCTGCGTTGCCCTACCAGACATGCTGGCTGTCGCCAGTCCGGTCCATCTGTGCTTTCTGGATTCACAGTGGCGTGTCAGCGCCTGGACAGGCCGGGTCCCGCATGCCTGCATGCCGGGCCCTCTGAAGCCGCCGCCTCGGGAAGGCGACCAAGACCCCCCTCTGCCTTTCCAGTTGGAGCCTTGCCATCCTGCCATGCCCCTCAGTTCCAGGGGGTGGGGAGGGGGCCGGCTTAGGAAGTGTAACTAGCGTCTTTTACACCGGCTCCATTTCTTGTTAGAAAATTGCCACTTGGAGCCCCTGCTGCCAGCAGAATGGCCTGGCCCCGCGGGAGCCTGGCCCGGCTCGGGCCTCAGGGCCAGTCCTTCCTGGGTGTGTGGGGTGGCAGAGGGTCAGGGCCGGCCTCGTGACATCTGCATGAGGCCTCGAGTCTGGATCCTCTCGGAGCCTGAATTTCCACCATCTGTGAAACTGGATCAAGTGATGGAACAATTCCTGAAGCAAGTGAAACAATGTATGCGGACCACACAGGCACCGGAGACGTGGTAGTTGGCTTATTCCTCCAAGGTGTGCTTATTGAGTGCCTGCGCCAAGCCACGCCCTCCTCCAGGCTCTGGGGACACAGGTCCTTATATCCTACTGCAGGGGTGGGGGGCGTCCAGTCCAGGGGCTATATAAGGGCCGAGAAATCCTTTGGTCTGGCTCTGCCAAGGCATTAGGTGGGAGCTAATTAAATCTTTGACCAAATATAGAAGGCTATTTTTTTCTGTGCTTGTTTTCTTTTTTAAAATATATTTTAATTGATTTCAAAAAGGAAGGGAAAGGGAAAGAGAGACACATTAATGATTAGAGAGAATCATTGATCCTCTGCCTCCTGCACATCCCACACTGGGGATCGAGCCCACAACCTGGGCATGTGCTCTGATATTCCGCTGGCACATGTCTATGAACTGTGATCTGGGCACAGGCTAATTTTTGAGTTGATAACCTTGTATGGCCCGTGAATGTTGTTATAAGATCCAAATGGCCCTGGGCAGAGGGAAGGTTCCCCACCCCTGTCCTACTGGGAGAGGGACAGAGAACAAGTGAGCAAAGTCGATGAACAGGTCCTTCTCGCTGGAGCCGGAAGAAAATGAGTCAATGACTGAGTGACTCAGATTGGTGGCCCAGGGTATTGCCAGGGTTAAGCACCACATCCTGCCTGGCAGGTGTGGCTCAGTGGTTGACTTATGAACCAGGAAGCACCCAGCACCGCTGGAGGAGGGCAGGAATTCCACCTGACCACTCCCGCCCGAGCCTGCAATGCCGCCCGGAGCATCGCTGGGAGCATCAGCATCGTCACTTTAAGCCCCAGCAGCCCGGCTTGCAGTCCCCATCGGTCTCGGGAATGAGCGCTGTGGCTCGGGTCCCGCCACGAATGGAGACTTTCCCTTGTTCTCTGAATCCGTCGTCTCCACCACCTTAAACACAGGGTCCTGTCCGATTTCAGTATCACCCTGCTTCTTTAAAAAAAAAAAAATTAGAGCAAAAAATGACTCCTAGGCTGTTTGAGGACCCTGTGAGCGTTACAAATGCAATTCCGTTCTAGAGGGAAAGGCTGGAGTCCACGTTGGTGCCAGAGGGAAGGAACTAGTCGGGAACAGAGGGGCATCAGGACCCTGTTGTGACCAGGAATGTTCTACAAGCAAAGGCCTTCGTGTGGCAAAGACAGACCCGCACTGCGGCTGTGAACACTGGGGAGACCAGTCAGGGCGGCTCCAGATACCGGTTTCAGCCCGTGGACAGTGTCAGTAAACCCACCCTTCCTGATTCATTCAAAACCAGGCGTTGTGCACATAGTAGGTGCAAAATAAATGCAACAGTGACGGTCCTGCGCCACAGGGATCCTCTCGGGGACTGCAGATCCCCTGGCGGCCGCGGGAGCCGGGAGGCAGCAGTGCGTGCAAATCCCTCGCAGAGTAAGGCCTGGGTGCCGTGAACACCGTGTGTTAGGAGCCAAATTGTGCACACACACACACACACACACACACCCCAATATGTTGAAGCCCTAACCCTGTAACTCAGAAAGTGACTGTCTTTGGAGATGGGTCTTTAAAGAGGTCGCTAGGATGGGCCCTGGTTAAGTAGGACCGGTGTCCTTATAAGAAGCGGAGAGTAGGACACACAGACGCGTTAAGAGGGAGGACCAGGTGAAGACAGAGAAGGCTCGAGGAGAGACAGAGGCCTGAGGAGAAGCCAGCCCTGCCCACACCTTGGTCCTGGACTTCCAGCCTCCAGAACTGCGAGGAAAACGTTTCTGTTGTTTACGCCACCCGCCTGTATGGCTTTGTTATGGCAGCCCTAGCAGGCTCACCCGCCCTCGGAGAGCGCCTGGACCCAGTAGGCCGGCGTGCGTTTGTGGTGTGTGAATGTGCTGTAGACACTCGGTGTGTCCCTCCTTGGCCGTTGTGATAACACACGGGTGTGTAAGTCTGTTCGAGTCCCTGCTTCCCATTCTTTCGGGAGCGCACCCTAGGGATGGAATGGTAATTCTATGTCTCACTCCCCGAGGAACCACCACACTGTTTTCCCCAGGGCTGCGCTGCCCTACCTTCCCCCAGCAACGCATGAGGTCCCGTTTCTCCGCATCCTCGCCAAAGCTGGCTGTTCTCCATTTCGTTGATTATAGCCATCCTGGTGTGTGTGAGGGGGTGTCTCGTGACTTTGATTTACAATTCCCTAATGTCTAACCATGTCCAACATCTCCTCGTGTTCTTACTGGCCATTTGTGCATCTGCTTGGGAGAAATGTTCATTCAAGTCCTGTGCCCATTTCTTAAATTGGATGATCGTTTTATCAATCATTGAACAAAAGGTGTGGAACTTTAAAAAGTGGGCTCCCTAAAAGGCTGGACCCTCCTAACGCCTGGCTGTCTAGGAGGCTTCTTCTTTGCGGGTTCTAGATTGACGAGGATGTTGTAATTGTCTCCTGTGCCTCCCCCTCCCACTTTTTTACTTTCTCTCACTCACTCCCCGCCCCCCCATACTGTATTCACATTTCAAATTAAACTTCAAATGATACTCGAAGAATCATCCTGCAGAATGTCACGTGGGAAATGCTCCGCGTCAGTGCCCAGGGACCCTTCTCAAAGGGTGTTTGAAGGCTCCTTAAACTGATGGTATGGCGACGTAGTCCGAGTGGTATTTCCCATGCATTTTGCACGGGGTTGGAAGCAGGGAGAGAGGCAAGGTCCTCCTGGGTAGATCTGAATATCCAGCCGAGTGGCTGAGTTGGTGGTTAATCTCAGCCTCACTCCGAGCTCGAAGGGGAAGAGAGCGGGTGGGGGAAGCTACAGCCCCCCTGGAATGGGCACCATCAGCAGCTGTGACGGGGGAGGGGGAGCGGCGGGAGGGGAGGGGTGTGGTATCTTTTGTGGAATTTGGAATTGGAAATTCCCAGTGGGATTTTCAAAGCTAGTCTAAGTGAGTAAAACTGAGGGGTGGGGGTGGGGGTGGGGTGGGGTAGAGTGGAAACAAAGTTTTGCTATTACTGTTGTAATACGTAGCACTGGCCTTGATTTAAAATATTTTAAGGTCTATTAAGAAAAATGCTATAAGCTGATGTCTTCCTATTTTTTTGTATCCTGTCTCATTTAATGAAGAGTTTTTGATATCTTGTGACACTTGAGTAGGTTTTCTGAAATAATTTACATATATATATTTGGTATTGTTGTGTGGGTTTTGTTCTGCTTTCCTCTCCCTTTTTTTAAAAAAAATATATTTTTATTGATTTCATTGGTTGCTTCTTGTATGTGCCCTGACTGGGGATCAAACCCACAGCCTTGACGTATTAGGACAATGCTCTAATCAACTGAGCTACCTGGCCAGGGCTGATCCTTAACACATTTTGTTTATTTCTTTTATCATAATTTTATAGTTAGCTGCATGTATATCCTATACACATATGTTGTTGGATTTGTACCTATGTATTTTTCTTTCTTTTTTTTTTTTTTTTTTTTTGGTGTTATTGCAAATGGTGGTGTGTTTTTAATTTCAAATTGTTCATTGCTGGCACATAGGAAAGCAGTTGACTTTTGTATATTAACATTGTATCATACAACCTTGTTATAATCACCTATTCTAGGAGTTTTTCTTATCTATTCTTTGGAGTTTTCTACCTAGATAATTGAGTCATCTGCAGTTTTATTTCGTCTTTCCCAGTGTGTATATTTTACTTTTCTTGTCTTCTTGCACGAGCGGGACTTCCAGTAGATGCCGAACAGGAGCGATGAGAGGAGGCCTCCTTGCTTTGCTCTCGTTCTTAGGGGGAAGCGTTTCCCATTGTGGAATAGGTGAGGGGGTTCTGTGTCCCTAGTTCGCCAGACTATCTCTTCACCACTGGTCCGAAGCAGTTTGATTCCTCCCTGCCTTGGTGAAATTTTCTTCATGTTTCTTGTGCTTGGGATTCATTGAACTTCTTGATCTGTGGATTTATCACTTTCTTCAAATTTGGGAAATTTTCAGCCATTATTTTTCTAATGATTTTTAAAATTCTCCTCTCTCTTCCCCTTTGGGACTTGAGTTATATAGGTATCAGGACTCTTAAGGTTATCTTACAAACTCCCTGGTGCTCTATTCTTATTCATATTCATCCATTCATCCATCCATTTATTCTCTCTCTCTCATATTTGTTTTCTCTCAGTATTTCATTTTGAATAGTTTCTGTTGCTGTTTCTTTATGTTCACTAATTTTTTAGTTAATCTCATCCAGTGCATTGTCGTCTTCTAGAAGCTTGACTTTAAAAATCATGTAATATGCATATATAACATATATATAAATAAATGTATCATAAAATGTAGACTATGTAATATAAATACATAATATAAAATAGGGTATATATGTAAAATAAATACATACACGCATACTTTCATACCTCTACCTTACATACCCAGCCTTTCCTAGGCTTCGTTAACAGACATAATCCACTTAAATTAAGTGTCTAATTTTCCTTGTCTCATCATTTATTATCCGTGTCATTTCTGGGTTAGTCTTGCTTGGTTGATGCTTTTCCTGACTGTGGGCCATATTTTCCTGCCTGGCCATTGTGACTGGGTACCAGGCCTTGTGAACGTTAGCTGGTTGGGAGCCGGACCTTTCGGTATTCCTGTGAACACCCCGAGCTCTGTGCTGGGCTGTGGTTGAGGTCCTCGGGAGCAGCTTTGTCAGGGGACCAGCGTGCGGCCTCTCTCCCCAGCCTTTTGGCTTCTGTGTCTCCCTCCACTCAGGCTGGTGGTGGCAGGGACTCTTCCAGCGCTGTGTGAGGCCTGGTATTTGTCTCTTCTCTGCTGATAGCTCTTCCCGCTCTGGGGAATGTCCTCCCGCATCCTGCTGGTCAGTTCTCAGCTGAAGGCTCATTCCCGAAGTTGCCTCTCTTTGCAGCCCCCTCCTCTTCAGTCCTCTGTCCCGCGAACTCTAGTCCTGGTGGCTTTTCTGGGCTTCCAGCTCTGTCTCCCCAGCTTAGGGGGGTCCCCTCCCCACATCACTTCCTGGGAGCTGCCTCGGGGTCTCCTCTCCTGCTCCCCACCTGGGAGCAATCGCTGTCCCACCCTGTCTGTGTTGTGTAGTTTTCTTTTCATTGTAGCTGTTTCAAGTAGGACAGCTGTTACTGCATCTTGGCTAGAAGCAGAAGTTGATGGCACTTTTTAAGAAGTAGTTACACAATGTCCCTGAGAAAAGCCGAGAAAAGGGTTTACCATAACAACAGCCACCACTGAAAAGGGATGGGGGTGGTGGGAGGGTAGGACCCGGGCCTGCCTTTAGAGTCTAACCTTAGCATGTGGCAGCTCCACTGTTTTGGTAGGAGCCTAACAGGTGAGCTGTACAACGAGAAGCCAGGTGTTTTCAGGGTTACTGTCTGCCATGAGCCACGTACCCACTGGATTACCCCAAAGACGGGCCACCAGCATCAATGAGTGTTAGGAAGTTTTGTCCTGGGGAACCAGTTATCTGGCGTTGGCCCCATTGGTGGATTTTGAACATTTGAACTATTCTTTCCTGGTTTTTATTTTTAAGATGTGGTCACTAGCTGAGGACACATGCACTGATTTTTTTAAAATATGTTTTTATTGATTTCAGGTTTCAAAGAGAGGAGAGGAGAGGGAGAGATAGAAACATAAATGATGAGAGAGAATCGTCGATCGGCTGACCTCCTGCACACCCCCTACTGGGGATCAAGCCCACAATCTGGGCATGTGCCCTGACCTGGAATTGAACCATGACCTCCTGGTTCATGGGTCGACACTCAACCACTGAGCCAGACTAGCCGGGCATGAGTTTTCATCTCAACTATCAAAGGACAAACTTTCATGCGAGGGAATATTGTCTGAAACTAATCCGAACTGTTCAGTCTAGAACAGCGGTCGCCAACCTTTTGGACCTCACGGACCACTGGTTGGAGACCACTAGTCTAGAAGACTGTCAGTGTTTTGATAATGTAACTGCATAGTACTTCAAACAGAAAAATTTTATACTAATGGAAATTAATAGAAAAATTTAAGATAATAATAGCTTTTATTTTATTCTTCTTTCAAAACCCTTACCTGAGGACATATTTTTACTGATTTGAGAGAGATAGGAAGAGATAGAGAGAGAGAAACATCAATGTGAGAGCGAAACATCAATCCATTGCCTCGGGAACAAACCTGCAGCCCCGGGGTGTGCCCTCAGTCAGAATGGAATCTAAGACGCTTCCGTGCTCAGGATGATGCTCCAGCCAACTGAGCCGCACCAGCCAAGACGCATGTTCTTTTTGCTGAAAGGTTTTGAAATGATGTAGCAAACAAACTTTTCTTAAAGCTACCTTTTAGATAACTCTCTGTTAAGTCAGTTAGGAGCCGATGACATCTTATCCAGAGGTGTGACGGGCGAATGTTGCAGTAGCTGGTCTCCCGGTGAACTAGAATTGGGACTGCAGCGGCCAGACCTTTTTCAGTCCAACCCTCATGCTCATCTTTCCTTCTATGGTTAGGACTTGGCAACCCTGCCGGGCTTGCCAGGAGTGCTGCTCAAAGGCTGTAGTCTTTTTCCTCTCTGACATCCCAGCTGTCCCAGACACCGGATGCACCCTTCCCGCCTGTGGCTCCTGGTGCCACTGAACCCAGCGCAGGGGCCACGCTGTAAAGCAGGTTGTGTCACGCGTCACTGGGGGCGGCTTTCCTGCTCAACTGCAGGCAGGATCCCGCGTTTGCTTTAAAGCCGCGGGGGAAAGGGTCGAACAACCTTGAAGTACCTGAGTCTTGTAGTTTCTCACAGAAACAGGAAGCAAGATAACTTCTGCAGAGGTAGAGGTGTGTGTGTGCGTGTGTGCATACATGTATGTGAGTGCACGTGTGTGTGCACATGTGTGTGCGTGGTATTAAAAGGACACTCCAAAGATTTTGAAGGCTCCCAGGCTTCCTTGGGAAGTCTTTGTCAGGCAAAAATGAAATGAAAGTATATTTCACAATAAAGTCATTAACAAGTTTCCTAAATACTCAACTCGAGAATGCCCAGGCTGTTCTTGCTGTGATTGTACTTATTCTTGCTTCATTCATGGAAGCTCAGATGCTCGCCTGAAACCCTGCTCTTCCTCCTCCGCCTGTGTTCTGATCTGGGTTTGTCTGGTCCTCGTGTTGCATCTGGAGCCAGACTTCTTGCTGAGGGGTGATCGGGGCGGTGGGGGCTGTGCGATCGCTCCCATTGGTTCCTCCGTTTCTGGGCTGGGTATCTGTGGGCCCGTCTCTCCCCTGGCAGACTGAGCGCCCTGGAGTTTAGAAGGTTGCACCGTCACTGCATTGCCCGGCATGAGGTCTAGCCCAGAAGGATGCTCAATAATATTTTATTGAATTGAACAAAAAATGTGTTAGCTTTAAACCACACCATGTCATCTGAATTCAGCATAGTCACGTGTTGCTTCTCAAGGTGATGTATGTGTTTCTCCTGGTCTCCAGTTTCACAACCAAAGACTCAGAAAAGGTCTTCATACCACTTACCCCCCTCTCCCCTCCTCCCCTCCCTCCCCCCCCAGTTCAAGAGGCTCTGCTGAAGTTCCTGTCATCAACAGGCAGAGGCCGCATCCGCTCCAGCCGAGGGCTGTTGTAGGATCCCTTCACAGTCAGGCGCGCGAACGGTAGCTGTCGAGACAGGTTGACCGCTGGGTAGGGTCTGTTCATGTGATTTTCTGTGATGAATCTCAGGGCTGGCGCTCACGTGGCAGGTCCAGCCCAGGGACGAACAAGGCTCAGGGTTCCTGACTGACCCACACAATCGGGAGAACAAGGAGTCTTAGGAGAGAGGCAGCGGCAGCCCCCCAGCCAGGTCAGGGGCTCAGAGCCGCACATCCGAGGCGCCGGTCCAGGCCCTGACACAGCAGAGGAGGTGGGGCCTCCCCACACGGCCTGTTTCAGGTGGCCCAGGTGTGACAGTGTAACACGGCTTTTCCGCAAACAGTGCGCACAGGGGAAGCCAGCTGTGATGAGATGTCCACCCGCAGGTTACGGAGAGGAAGGCTCATTCCTCACTGCTCACCTGACTGGGTCTAAGATACTAAAACCCGGTAATAAGATTCCCCCCTAAATACCTTTGTCTAATTTGGAAAAGGTAAAATGATGCATATTTTACTCAGGACCATGCAAGTCCCACTGGAATTAATGCCGACATTGGGTGGACCACGCGATACAGTGGGAAGAGCTGAGACCTTCCGCTGGTCCCCAGCTGGTCACTTTCTGCTGCATGAATCATCTGTGCGACGGGAGGAAGCTGTGTGGCCTGGAGAGACTCCGGGAGGCGAGGCGTCAGGCACACAGTGGGGATAGAGGGCAGCTCTTCTTGTCTTAAGGAATTAGAGAGAAGAAAGTAGGAACATCTCAAGACGCAGGGGCAGGTTCTAAGTGACCCTTTTTAAACTGATAGGCCCCTTGGACGCCGGGACTCACTTGGCAGCCGCAGGTCTTCGTATCACCAGATCTGCAGGGCGCAGAGCTGTTTATCTCTACATAGTGAGGCGGTCTTGGGAATGGAGAAGAGTGCACCTCCCTCGCCTGTTGAATACAATGAAACAGACAGGTTCCTGGAAGATCTTTTTGTGCCACTTTTTACCGTAAGGTGGTAATTCAACTTAAAAGTCATAGCCACCGTAGCCACCTGCAGATCCAGGGTAAGGGCAGAGCCTCAAGGTCATCCTTTTCCCTGTGGAACCAGAGGTGACGTAGGTGCTACCTGGACCCATGACATCACTTTAAATTCGGAAGGAAGAGGCGTTTGGCTCGGTTCTCACGAGCACCAAGTCTGAGACGGAGCCGTGGATGTGAGGCCCGTTCCGTCCTTTGCCCACGAATCACGTGCTGCCAGTGAGGGGGGGCGGGTATATGGAACTGTCCTCTCCCTTCAGGTCACTGTCACATCTCCTGGACTGACCAGAGGCGCTCCGTCTGCTCTAGTCCGGGCCTCCCCGGGGCCCAGCACGCACAGTTCTCGCAGAAGGTGCTCAGTGACTATTGTTGATGTTGATTTCACCGAAGGTCAGAGTTTGCCTTTCGCTGTTATGAACAATAATAGTAACAACAACGAACTGGACGAATGCCCACTGCCGCCTGTGCTGAGCATCTGCCTGCCGTCTTTGTCTCAGATGTCTCATGAACATTAACATTATCCTCACCAACCTCAGAAAGCAGGTGGGGGTGTTCCCGGGTGGTCAGCCACTTGCCAGGGTCACGCGGCTAATGAGTGGCAGACCCAGGAACCGGCCCTGCCCGATCTGGGTGCCACGTCAGTGCGTTTCCCGGGGCCCCAGGCCCAGCCGCCCAGTGCAGGGGGGCCGCTCACCAGCCTTCCCGAGGACTGGCTTCCTGAGCTGTGCCTGCACCTCGACAAGATGCCACGAGGCTGGCATTGCGCCCCAAGAAGGTCTGCTGCTGGCGGGGGAGGCAGAGCAGCTTCCAGGGCCGGTGGCCGCTGGGACGTCTGCATCGGGGGCCTGGCACCCGGCGGCTGGTTCCTGCCCAGATTAAGTCCTGCCTGCCCTTGCCAGAGCACCGGCTGGTGCGGCTGGTCACTGAGAGAGTCCCCGATGCTGAGGTGCGGGACACTGCCTGACGCGTGTAAGCGGGTGCCCTTGGCTTCCTCAGGAAAGGAGCGGGTGCCCGGCCCCAGCCAGTGGTTCTAGTTCAGACAGAAGTTTAAAAACCCAACAGGTGAGAAGAGAGAGAGAATGTTCTTTTTTTCCAAGCCCCTCCCGCCCCCCACTCCTGAGGTTAGGGTGCTTGACAAGGATGTGAAACTTGGAGGAAAAGATGGAGGCTGGATTGTTAAAACTTTTAACGACTTCCTTGGATCAACTGGAGAGGTTCAGGAACGAAAACGACTTGAACATAAACAAGGGTTTTCTCTGTGTGGGATTCCCAGTCCCATGAGGTTTCCTTGGATGGAACTCGGGTGAACTCCCCCGTCTTGTGCTGTGGAACCCTGTGCCGGGTTCAGAGGTGGGAAAGGGGGTGTCGTTACACCAGGCTTTGGGGTTTGCCTTTCATTATGCGAGTCAGCCCCTGCCCGGCGGCCCTGGAGGGTGAGGTCGTTTGAACCCCTGGCCTTGCCGTGCACATGAGGGTCAGAACGCCACGCGCTCACACGCCCCGTCCGGAGAGGGGCTGCCGGCGGGGGCGGTCGGTTCCCAGGGTCACACGGAAAGCACCGGGTCGTGTCTTAGGGAAAAGCTCAGCCAGTCCCATAAACGGAGGGTCTCTTAGCGGGCCTGACATTCGGTGTAGAATCACTTGTATTTGAAGGCAGGTGTGTTCAGGAGGTTCGGGTTTTGTTCGTTGGGTTTGGGGTGCGGGGTTTGTTTTTTATTTTGTTTTTGTTGTAAAATTTTAAAATGAGACTTTTTTTTTTATACAAATTTCACAATAGAATGAAAGCAGAGTCCGGTGCATGCAGTTTTAGTAAAGCCGTCTGCAGGCCAGACTGAGGCCACACGGATGCTCTTTGCACCCTAAGTTTTTAGAACTCAGAGCAGGCCTGTCGTGCTTGATACGTTGTTGTGATTGTTTTGAAAACACAAGGTTGCGCCATAGAGGCTGCCGTGCATTCCTGTCAGCGCCGTGCTGGCCCCACAGCCTCGTGCTCAGGCTCAGCCGTGAGCAGGCGTGCCCTCCCCCGGCCGCTGTCTGCTCAGCCCCAGGAGAGGACAGGAACGCGTGGGATTCTGTGTGCCAGGCTCTTTTATGACATGGAAAACACCTACCATTAATAAAGCACCAATTTCCAATTAATTTTTCAGTACTATTTTGCATGTCGGTGTTTAGACAGCATATAGGAATTTTCAAGGAAATGTTCAACTTGAATTTACTTTGGTAATTTTTATCAGTAATGATGACAATCGCTTAATCATAGCTTACATTTATAAAGCACTTACTACCTGCAAAAGGATAGCCTAAGTGCTCTACATATATTAATTCACTTCCTATTATAACATTAGATAACTGTTGTCCCTGTTTTACAAATGGGGAAACAGAGGCACATGGGGATGAAATACTGTGCCTACACCACACGGCTGGCAAGTAGTGGGCGGATTTGAACCCAGAGTCCGTGCTAAGAATGACCACAGTATTTGCCTCTCCTGCAAGTCCTCTCCGACGTGGGCTTAGCTCAAGGGGACCCTCCCTGCCTTTTTCCTGCAGCCACGGCCTTCCTGGCGAGGTGTGCGGTGGCCCAGGATCCCACGTGGCAGCTGTCACACAGACTTGCCCTCCCGTCTTTTGCTCACACGTTGGAGGGTTTCATCCAGCTGTTCAGCTCCTCAGAGGGAAGACAGATGTAACATGCCCTTTGGTCCTCCTCACCCCCTCGCTCTTGACGTTATGAAGGGGGACTTGCCTGTTTTCCCAAGGACAACGCTGGCCCAAGGGCAAGTGGGGAAATCCCACAGGACCTGTCCATCCACGAGATGTGCTGGAGAACTTAAGGACGGCCTCTCGCAAATGAGCCACAAGGACTCAGTTTTCATTGAAACGTCCCTTTGCTGAGATGGTATAAGAGCAACCAACCTCAACAAGCAAAAGTAACCCCTGGTTGACGAAGCCAGTAGGTAGACCTGCTGTTGCTTGGACTCTCGAAAAGTTATTATATATATATATATATATATATATATATACACACACACACATATATATATATACACACACACACACACACACATATATATATATATATATATATATATATATATATATATATATATATATATTTGTATTGATTTCAGAGAGGAAGGAAGAGGGAGAGAGATGAAAACATCAATGATGAGAGAGAATCATTAATCAGCTGCCTCCTGCATGCCCCCTACTGAGGACTGAGCCTATAACTCAGGCATGGGCCCAGACCTGGAATCCCACCATGACCTCCTCGCCCATAGGTCAGTGCTCAACCACTGAGCCAGGCTAGCTGGGCTCCATTGATTTTTAAAGAGAATGGAAGGGAGGAAGGGAAGGGAAGGGGGGAGAGAGAGAGAGAGATTGATTTATTGGGAATTCCTATTCCCCTATTTATGCATTCATTGGTTGCTTCTTGTATGTGCCCTGACTGGAGATCTAACCTGCCACTTTAGCATATCCTGATGACACGCTTACCAACTGAGTTACCCAGCCAGGGTAACTTCAAAAAGTTATTTTATTTTTTAGCTTAACATTCAACAAAATTCCCACTTTGAGATAACCCTGTGTATGTTAACACAGTCTTGATGCATGTAACTGCCACCTCCACCAGGACGCAGAGCTTGCCTATACTCTCCCAATCTCCCTGTGCTGAGCCCCTCCCCCAGCCCTTGGCACCCACTGACCTGTTCTTCCCTAAGCTCTGTCTTGTGGAAAGCTCATACATGGATCGTACAGTGTGTAAGACTGGCTTCCTTCCCTCAGCGTCATGCCATGAGAGCCGTCCAAATTGTTGCCGGTACCCATCGGTCACTCCTTCCTGTCCCGGTGCGGTACTCCACTGTGTGGGTGTGCCACGCCGGTCCATTCACCAGGGGGAGCACACCTGCGTTGTTCCCCATCTACCAAGTCTGCGTGGAGCCACTATACTGCGAGCGTTCGTTTCTCTCGAGTCCGTGCCTGGGGATTGCGAGGTCACATGCTAAGTGTATGTTTAGCTTTCCAAGGAACTGCACAACCTTCTCCCGCGTGGCCAGACCGTCACGTGTGCCCCGCAGCCCTGTAGCAGAGCTCCCGTCGCCCTGTATCCTCACGGCCTTTGGTTTTGTCAGCATTTTACATTTGAGCCATTCCTGCAGGTGTGCAGTGCGGTCGCACTGTGGCTTTCATTTGCATCTTCCTATGGCTGCTGACATTGAGCCTATTTTCCCAGGCCTGTTGGTCCTTGAAGGAAGTGGATATCCACGTGTCTTCTGTTAGTGCCCATGTTTTGTTCATTTTGGGTCTGTACTCAGCTTACTTTCTCTTCTCCTGAGAACGTGTCCCGTGTCTTGATCCTTCGATGTCCTGTGTGTCCTGGGATTGCCCCCGGGCGTGATGAATGTTCGGTGGCGGACATCCTGGTTTCTGCTCTCTCTGACGAGCACTCTTTCCTGTGTCCCGTGGGGACCTTTCTCGTTGGACTTGAACTGCGAGCTCGGTTTCTAGGCTGCAGCTCCAGCCCCAGCCGGAGCTTCTGTAGGTAGTCAGCTGGATGGCTGAGTCCGTGGGGCCCTGTATGTGAACAGACAGTTTGGGGATCCCCTCTCTGGCCTTTTCCTTCCCGGGATTTCCCCGCTCTCTTCAGTGTTCACCGTCTTCGGACTTCACTTCTGGGTTTCCTTAGGGGTAAAACTGTGACGGGTTTTCCACACGGACCCTCCCCCGTCGTGCGCACTCGGCTCTGGCTGAACACCACAGAAAAGGGCTTCGTTGTCCATCTGCCTCCGCCAAGCGCACGTAAAGCCCCGTCGGAGTGTCTGTGCTGCTGGGCCCACTTCTAGAACCCTCAAGAAGCTGTTGTGTGTGCTTCCAGGCTTAACACTTGCTTTCTGCAGCGGGTGCCGTCCCACAGGGTCTGCTGTGCCTGGAAGCGGAGCGACTCTGCCCTGTGCACGTTTCAGCCAGGAGACTAGACAGTAAGCAGGCCCGTGAGCCGTCAGAGTTCGTAGTGAAGCTGTGAAGGAAGAAATGGGGTTGAAGTATTGCCAGGTGGCAGCGTCAGTAAGGCTGTTTAAAAGGTTCCTGAAGGGCTCCCATTGAGTGGAGACGTAAAGATCGAGGACTTTGATTATGGGAAAAGCTGGTTGAGAAATGTTTTAAGCAAAGGCAACAGCAGGTACAGAACCCTCAGGTGGGAGGGAGGTCAGCACGACCACAATGGGGTGCCCAAGGGGAGAACGGCATAAAGGGGGGTCAGAGAGGCGGGGACGATCACGCAGGCCTGGCGCACCTTGCGGAGGAATGGGAATCAGCGATTCCTTACGAGAAAATGTGGTTACCATGGCTACGGGTACGCACACCGCACAGACTGACCCCTCATACTGCTTGGTCCACGTAGCCAGTCCCTAAAAGTCTTGCCCGAGGGATGGTGTGGCCTCGTGACTCTCTGACCTACCTGTGTGTTGGAGCAACAGCTGGAAGACGGTGCGCTGGATTGGGCAATGTGTGGGAAGTAGAAATAGACAGGTTCCCATATCCCTCTACCTCCGAGGTTCTCTGATCTCATGGACGAGATAAGGCGGCCTGCATCTAGAAAAATACAGCAGCAATGAAAACAGTTTAAAACATGAGACGCACTGCCCTGGCTGGTGGCGCAGTTGGTTGGAGCATCAATCCCGTACACCAAAAGGTTGCAGGTTCGATTCCTGGTTGGGGCACATATGGGAGATAACCGATGTTCTCTCTCACATCGATGTTTCTCCTTTCCTGTCTCTCCAAAAATCAATAGAAACATATCCTCAGGTGAGGATTAAAAAATAATAATAATAAATAACAATGAGGAGCACTCCCACGGCGGAGGAAGACTGTAGTAGAAGGAAGTGTAGCCCTTTGTATGAAAGGCTGCACGTGATTCTGCAGGAAGGCCGTCACCTTGGGGTTTAATTACTCCGTCACAGCGACGGCTGTGCGCACTGGGCTGGCCTCCCTGGGGTGCACGTGAGACTCACTTGCTCCTTTCCTTGGTTCAGATGACAGCGCCTCTGCGGCGAGTAGCATGGAGGTGACGGACCGCATCGCCTCCCTGGAGCAGCGGGTGCAGATGCAAGAGGACGACATCCAGCTGCTGAAGTCGGCTCTGGCCGACGTGGTGCGGCGGCTGAACATCACGGAGGAGCAGCAGGCCGTGCTCAGCAGGAAAGGACCTACCAAAGGTGGGTGGTCGCGTCACCAGGCGGGCGAGGGGGTCGGTCTCTGGGCGCCCCGGCCCGGCCGATGCACTGCTGCAATGTAGACAGGGAGCCCACCGCAGAAGAAGATGCACAGCCGCAGCGTGGACAGTCACCACGCGGAGCAGGCGGTTTTCCTTGATGCTGGTGACGTGCGGCCCAGAGGGGGACACAAATGAGGTCGGTGACCAGTAAATGCTCGGTGGGCCGAGGGATGAGGACAGTTGTTCATCCAGATTCTCTGCAATAGAGCTCGGATGCGAAAAACCCCGCCCTCCCGTGGGTGCCCTTGGGAGGCGTTGGCTAACTCCCGCCCCTTCTCAGTGCTCACCTTACACCTGAGCCTGGGCCGCATGCCAGGCTCGGAGCTAGGCCCTCCCTCCCTGAGGAGCTCAGAGCCCTGAGGTTTATCCTCGTCCCCTCAGACACGCACACGCACATGCACACGCACACACACGCTAGCTAGTGAGCTCCTTCTGGGCAGCCCCCTTTTCCTTTGAATCCCCTTCTGCCGAAACCGGTTTGGCTCAGTGGATAGAGCGTCGGCCTGCGGACTGAGGGGTCCCAGGTTCGATTCCGGTCAAGGGCATGTACATTGGTTGCGGGCACATCCCCGGTAGGGAGTGTGCAGGAGGCAGCTGGTTGATGTTTCTCTCTCATCGATGTTTCTAGCTCTCTATCCCTCTCCCTTCCTCTCTGTGAAAAATCAATAAAATATATATTTTTTAAAAAAATGAATCCCCTTCTCTGCTCTCCGTGAGCGCAGCCTACCCCAGGCTCCTGTGCCCCGTGGGCTTCTGGCAAATTGAAACACCGGTTTCATTTCCCCGGGGCACTGGGAACAACATGACAAAAGCAGTATTTTTGTTTAAGTCACTTGGTAGTGACCTTCTTTTTGAAATTTTGGGAATTGCCTCTTGACAGCTTCTGTCCGGCTAATTGGTGCCCTGCTGTCGGCTTCCAGCCGATAAGAGTGGCTCACCTTTTGCCAGAATGACTTCCTCGTGGCCAGCCCTCGGAAGCGGAATTCAATTCCTCTTGTCTGTGGAATTCCTTCGGTTAGAACATTTGAGATTGTGGCCTGTAATGTCCCTTCATTTTATTTTATTTTATTTTTTTAATTTGACTTCAGAGAGGAAGGGAGAGAGAGATGGAAACATCAATGATGAGAGAGAATCATTGATCAACTGCCGCCTGCGCACCCTGCACTGGGGATCGAGTCCGGCAACCCAGGCATGTGCCCTGACCGGGAATCGAACCCTAACCTCCTGGTTCATAGATAGAGGTGCCCAACCACTGAGCCACGCCGGCCAGGCTGTAATGTCCCTTTAAAACGGACTTCCTTATTTAATTTGGATTTGACAGGTGATTCAGTTCCCGTGTTTTCCTGGAGTCAGGAGGGGCCCTGTCTCCCGCAGGTGCGAGCTGTTCCTCAAGGACGTGGCTGCGTTCACGTTTCTGTGGAAGGAAGTCTGTTTCTTTGTCCTTTGGGTCATCACCGCCAGGCCCTGTGAGATACGCACGCTGGCAACATCTACATTTTGAATAATTCTTTTAAGTAATCTTTCTCTCCTTCTAAGTGGCAAAGCAATTGGGCGTTTTAAATAGAAACCGGGTTATTTTAGGTATTCTTGACCTACTCAGCTTTCCAAAAATAATTCTGATGACTACTGTATCCTAAAGGGTACATTCGAGGTAGTTGCTTCATGAAAAACTTCTGCAATGTCTTTATTTTTAGAAAATTGGGGGTGGTGGGGGGAGGGATCATAAGAGAAGGCTGTCCAGGAGTTATCTTTTCTTTTCTTTTCTTTTTTTAAATATATTTTATTGATTTTTCACAGAGAAGAAGGGAGAGGGATAGAGAGCTAGAAACATCCATGAGAGAGAAACATCAACCAGCTGCCTCCTGCACGCCCCCTACTGGGGATGTGCCCGCAACCAATGTACATGCCCTTGACCGGAATCGAACCTGGGACCTTTCAGTCCGCAGACCGATGCTCTATCCACTGAGCCAAACCGGTTTCGGCTGGAGTTATCTTTTCTTGATTCACAGTCAAGTTCGCCCTGGCTGGTGGGGTTCAGCAGTTGGAGTGCCAGCCGGCGCCCAAAGGATCTCAGGTTTGATTCCCGGTCAAGGGCACATACCTGGGTTGTAGGTTATATCCCCCCCTCTCTCCCTTCCCCCCTCCCTCCCTCCTGTCCACTCTCTCTAAAAATCAATGGAAAAAATATCCTCCAGTGAGGATTTAAAATTTAAAAAAAAAGTGAAGCCTGATTTTTATAAAACTCCTAGGAGAAATCATTGTTTTCATGGTTATGGCTGATGTTTCTCGTACCACCCTTTTTATAAGTGAAAGTAAATCAAAGCAGAACAGCCAGAAGGTCTCGTCAGGAAATGGAGAAAGACCCTAGAGGTGAGTGCAGGGTGGAGCCCTGAGGGAGGGCCTGGTTCTCCCCGCTCCCCTGCTGCTCCCTCCACACAGGACCCTGGAGCAGGGGAGGGGTGTCCTTCACCGGCGCCGGGTGCTGTTGCTCCCAACGGCCCGCGTGGGCCCCCACGTGCCCCTCTGCCTGGGAAGCTGGCACTCCGTAGCCCTGGTTTGGTTGGGGATCTTTTAGAGAAGATGGATTTTAGACAAACCTCCTTTGGCCTCTAAAAGGCCACATTATTTCACTTCACACTGGCCGGCCATCCTCATACAGGCCTGAACTAGACTGCACACGTGGCATTCTAACTTCTAAATATTCAGTGATCCCCCCTCCCCACCCCACCCCGAGGTGAGTGGTCAGAGCTGAGGGCTCTGTCTTGCGCCTGGGTGCACATCGCTGTGCTGTTCGCAGCGGCAGGGATGGTGGCTGGGTCGCAGTCAGCATCCAGCGCTCAGAGCAAGTGCAGGGTGAGCTGTGGCCTGCGCTGACCCGTCCCCGGTTGTTGGCCTGCCCCGTCCTCTCACTGGCCTCAGCGTGGCCTGCGAGGCCGTTGACCATCATTCTGTTCCTCTCCACTTGCTGGAGGAAAGGCAGGCCGTCTGAGCTGGGACTCACTTGGTCTTTCTTCGTAGGACTTAACCGGTGAGACCGTGAGAGCTGCGGTCTCCCGACAGCAACCCACTCAGGTCAAGTGCGAGGCCTCCTGAGACGGGAGACTGTGGCCACCCAAACGCCCGCGGGCCTAGTTTAAGTAGAGGGAGTGTGTCTCGGGCTACTCTCCTTTCTTTACAATGTTCTCCCGTCCTGAGAATGGCCTCCTGCACTCATTCGCCAGCTCTTCTTAACCCCGCCATACTGGCTCTTGGGCCAAACTCAGCCAAGCTCCCCACGCTGTGCTCTCTCTTTTTCCTTTTCCTTTCATGTATTTTTTATTTATTTATTTTTTTAATATATTTTATTGATTTTTTACAGAGAGGAAGGGAGAGGGATAGAGAGTTAGAAACATTGATGAGAGAGAAACATCCATCAGCTGCCTTTTGCACACCTCCTACTGGGGATGTGCCTGCAACCCAGGTACATGCCCTTGACCGGAATCGAACCTGGGACCTTTCAGTCCGCAGGCCGACGCTCTATCCACTGAGCCACACCGGTCAGGGCATCCTTTCATGTATTTTTTAATATTAAGAACTGGTTGCCCTCGCCTGTGTCTTTACTGTAGAGAACGGCTGCCTGCAAAGTTAGCTTTGTCCACGTTGGATCCACGGGCAGACGGGAAGATTTGCTGAACTGGGGTTACCACAGAGCGGAGAAGCGAGAACCACCCCGCTGGTGGGCATGTATTCTGAAACTCGCGCTAATACTCAGGTTTTCTGCGTGCTGTGGCTGCAGTGGGGCTGCACTCACTGCTGGGAGAATGGCATGAACTGACCCTTTATCTGTCGCTATTGTGAGTGTAAACACCGAAAGTGCGTGGTGAATAAAGGGGTTCATTGTGGCATTCTGCACAGGGGGAACTGGATGGGAAACAATAGGGGAAGCAAGCACAGGGCATGGCCAGAACACTGGCACCTCCTGACTGAACGCTGTGTGTCTTTAACACTATCTGATGGGTAACAACAGTGAAAATGCTCATGTATTGTGTTTTTATGTTAGGAGTCAAAAGCAGGATATCAGACTGTATACGCTGTATCATTCCGACGGCATAGACCAAATCTGTGCAAACATCTGAAAGAACTATACCAACAGTGATTACCGGTTTTTCCCCTCAGTGGTAGGATTATGATCTTTTTCTTTTCTTTCTTTTTTTTCTTTTTTTTTTTTACTTTTAGTTGGCTTCTCAATGTTCTTTGGTGTATATTCCTTCATAAGCAAAAGACATTTATGTCTAAAAGCGATTCCGTTCTCACCGAATCTGACCTTCAGTGCTCTGAGGCGAGCGGCAGGCTCTCAGCTGACTTCCGCGGCTGGAGTTGGCTCCCGTGCTTCACGAATTGGTTGAATGAATAACGGATCCATTGCACACGTGCTCGGCTAACTTCGTGTCAGTGCCAGGAGAGCGGCGTGGGGTTTTACATGTAAAATGTGGGCTGCAGTATAGGTGTTGCCCCAGCATCTGGGTTGTGGGCTTTGTTGACATTAACCAGCGAGTAGCTCCTGTTGCTCATTTTAATTTTGCTGTGATTGGACAGCTTGCCTTTTGTAAAACTTTCCTGTACCTTTGCAGGCTTTTTTATTAGTAGCCTCATTGGTGATCAGAGACTTAAGAAATATAACCAAACACCCCTGTTGGCGGTGTGGGTGATCTTTAACAATGTAGCCTCTGCTACCGGACACTTCTCCTGATGTTTAAAATGTCACCGTAGCTGCCACTCATTAGCCGGCCCGGGGCTGGGCTTTGCAGTAGATATTTGGGTATACCAGCTCATCTCACCTCCCCACAATCCTTTGAGGGAGGTATTAACATGCCCATTTCACAGAGGAGGAAGCAGCCTCCAGGAGACTGAATAATCTGCCCCAGGCTACACGGCTAGTGAGGGGGGGATCTGAGTCTGGACCCCAGGGCCCGCTGGACACATGAGAGGGTTCTTTCCGCCATCCATGCTGCTTTGCTGTGCTCACCTCTTAGCAATATTATTTAAATGTGCATTATTCAAATCAAGTCAAATATTTAATAAATGAATAACTATATGACTAGCAATGAGGGTTCTTTTCTCAAGAACTGATTTGATTTGCAAAGTATCCCAAGTACAGTAGATCATATTCAGCACATAATTGTGTGGAATACTATGCTATGGTCCCTTCACAAATTTTATTAGATAAATACAACCAGCAAATTTGCAGGGAGTTACATTAATGAATAATTAACTTAGTTCTTTATCCTGGTTAACCACAGTTACAGTGCAATTTTTCCCTCTCTCTCGTCGACTGTGCTTTCTCCTTTTCTCTCGCCTTACCCGTCGGTTATTAGAGAAAATCACTTCTGCTTCCTGTTGTGCAGCGCACACCACAGTTCCTTCCCTTTTCTCACTAGCTCCCTCCCCGGTTTAGGTAGGAATTCTTTAGTGATTTATAGAAAAGGCTTAGTAGGTATAGTCACATTTTCAGAGACTAAGGAAGATTGTTTTTAAACTTTGTTTTATGAAAATGTTCACATGTATATAAAAGTAGAAAGAAAAATACCTCTTATTTTTTAGTTGCTTCATTATATATCAACATGTAGTCAATTTTGTTTTATTTATTACTAGGGGCCCTGTGCATGAAATTCGTGCACAGGTAGGGTCCCTAGGCTTGGCCAGCAATCAGGGCCGATCTGTGGGGCCACTGGTGGGGTGATTGGGGGGCCCCCACTGGCACCCACCTTGGCTGGCCTGGGGCCTGCGGGCTAGGGGCAGCTCCTGTGTTGAGCATCTGCCCCCTGGTGGTCAATACGTGTCATAGTGACCAGTTGTTCCAACAGTCATTCCGCCGTTCAGTTGATTTGCATATTAGGCTTTTATTAAATAGGATTCCTCCCCCCCACCACCACCCCCATTCACTTCTCACCCCATTAGGACTATTTAAAGGCAAATCTGAGACATTACATTATTTTATCTGTAAATAAGTCACTATGTAGTTCTAAGATATAAGGATTCTCTTTTTAAAAATCCATAATACCATTATTACATTTTTAAAAGAACAATTAATATCAAGTCAGCATTCAGATTTTTCCCGATTAACTAATAAATGACTTCTTTATAGCAACCTTATCCTATATAATAAAGAGCTAATATGCCAATGGTCGTCACACCATAATGGCTCAGACACTCAACACTGGGGAGAGATGAATGGGGACCAGCCAGGCACAAATGAGCTCACGAGAGAGGAATGGGGACCAGCCAGGCTGCGGTCAGGGAGAGAGACAAGCCGCCCACCCCATGGTCCCAGGCACCAGTAGCTGCGCCTGTGCCTGCGGTCAGGGAGAGGGACAAGCCGCCCACCCTTGCAGTCCCGGGCACCTACAACTGTGGCTCGGGCGAAGCTGCCCGCCCATGGTCCCCTGCGGCTGAGGCCGGCCCGAGTGAAGCCGGTCCAGGTCCTGGGTGCCTGTGGCTGGCCAGAGGGAGGGAATCCTGGGTCCCAGGTGCAGGGCAAGGAAGGGGAGGTTAGGGGTGACCAGGCCAGTGGGGGAGCTGTTAGGGGCGATCAGGCAGGCAGGCAGAGGGGTTAGGGGCGATCAGGCAGGTGAGTGGTTAGGAGTCAGCAGTCCTGGATTGCAAGAGGCAGTCGGACATCCCCTGAGGGGTCCCGGATTGGAGAGGGTACAGGCCGGGTTGAGGGACACCCCTGCCCTCCCATGCATGAATTTTATGCACCGGGCCTCTAGTTGAAATATAATTCACATAACGTAAAATTCACCCTTTTAAAGTGTACAGTTCATTGGTTTTTAGTTTCACAAAGTTATATAGCCATCCTCACTATCTAATTGTAGAGCATTTTACCACCCAAAGAATACCCCACACCCATTAGCATTCATTCCCCCTTGCTCCCTCCCTCTACCCTCACTGCCAACCGTGAATTTACTGTCTACGTGGATTTCACTGTTCTGGACACTTCATCAACATGAGGCCTTTTACCACTGTCTTCTCTCACTCAGGGTTCATGCATGTCAAAGCATGCATCCGTATTTCATCCCTTTTTGTGTAATTTCCATTACATTGAATTTTCAGTGTTACAGGATTCTTGCACTACCAGCCCTATGCCTGAGAAGTCACATAAATAATCATGGTTCCATAGATAGCCTCAAGTATATTAAAACTTGAATCATCTGCATCTGGTAATTTCAAAATCTTTTCCAAATGATATAATAAGAGTTAGCATTTTAAATCTGCAGAGTTCTGGCACAGTAGGTAGGAGGTAACATATTTACACACTATTCCGTACCTTGCTCTTTTCACTGCCGTGCATAGAGGCCTCCTCTTTCCTTTTACACCATTGCACAGTACTCCACTGTGGGGATGAGCCATAGTTGATGCCAGTCCCTATTGGTGGTCCTTTGTTTTACAAATAATTTACAAATAATTGTACATATGGCATGTTGTATTATCCCAGTACATCTTTAGGGTGGATTCCTGGAAGTGGGGTTACTGGATCAAAGGTAGAAGCATCTGCAATTTCCCTGGGTATTGGTGACAGGAATCGTCCCCAGCACTTAATCAGTTATCTACTTTTTGTTGCAATTTAGCAAAACCAGGTAGCCTTCTCCAATTCCAAATATAGACATATTTTAAATTTTTTAAAAGATAATTGGGAATTCTAAGTCCGTACTGGTCAGATAGGCTAAAGTTAAACTAGATATCACATGTAATCACATACATAGTCGTGCTTTGCATAATTAAATTTATTTTTAGGCCTAGTGGGAAGTTTTATGTATTAAAAGTTGCACATTCAGTTGTTAATATCAATTCAAAGGGTTTCTTGATCTTAGATTATAACTTGACTAGAGGCCCAGTGTACGAAATTCGTGCACGGGGGCGGGGAGGGGGTGGTGTCCCTCAGCCCAGCCTGCACCCTCTCCAATCTGGGACCCCTCAAGGGATCTCCGACTGCTTGGATCGGGCCTAAATGGGCAGTCGGACATCCTTCTCACAATTCAGGACTGCTGGCTCCCAACTGCTCGCCTGCCTGCCTTCCTGATTGCCCCTAACCGCTTCTGCCTGCCATCCTGATCACCTCCTAACCACTCCGCTGCCAGCCTGATTGATGCCTAACTGCTCCCCTGCCAGCCTGTTTGCCCCCAATTTCCCTCCTCTGCTGGCCTGGTCACCCCTAACTGCCCTCCCCTGCAGGGTTGATCACCTCCAACTGCCCTCCCTTGCAGGCCTGGACCCTCTCAACTGCCCTACCCTGCTGGCCATCTTGTGGTGGCCATCTTGTGTCCACATGGGGGCAGGATCTTTGACCACATGGGGGCAGCCATATTGTGTGTTGGAGTGATGGTCAATTTGCATATTACTCTTTTATTAGATAGGATATCCATGTCATAATAGGCATTGGTAGATTTGACCAGCTATGCTCAAATTTCCATATTTGCATCAATGTAGTTTTGAAAATGTGTTCTCATGGACAGTGCTTTTTGAAGTCTGGTTCCTCCAATCTACCACTTCGAAAGATGAAAAGCATGTTCCCGTCAGGCCTGCTTGTGCATGTTTTAGACCTGACATTCGGAATACCTCAGAGCCAGAAATGGCCGTCCTCACCCCGGGGAGCCGGTGTGCAGGGATTTTACTCCAGGCAGAGTGCGGGGACCTTCTGCTGCATAGCCTGCCCAGCCATTGCTGGCCCCGGGTGCCACACCTGTGCCTGGGTCTCCAGCTCCCCGTTCTCCTCCCGTCCCCCTCCCCCCTGCGCCTGTCCACTTCCGCCTGGGACTCCTCTCCTTTCACTTCCTGTGGGTTGGCGAGTCAAAGAGAACCCACCAGAGTGTTGCTTTTCAGAGCCCGTTCTCACATGAGTTCGTATCCTAGATCTCAGAGCGGGAGGAGATGCCTTGGAGCACGTACAGACCAAAGCCTCTACTGGATGGATCAGGAAAATGGGCCGGGGGTCTTGCCTGCGGTCACACTGCCCGTGGGGGTGTGCTAGGCGCCTGGGCCCGAAGGGACAAAACGTGGGAGTGACTCAGAGGTGGCAACATCATACCTTTTCTTTGAAGCGGGGATTTTGTTACGGGAATTTAATGCAGCCTGGTCCACAAACACATGTTGACTACCTCCTGGGTGGGGGGGGTCTCACAGGTGCCACTGCCCGGAGCCTCCAGTCTAGATAGCCAGGCCAAGACACGGGGGGCATTTACCTCTTCTCCCCATTCAGCCGTTTCCTCAGTCACTTATGTGCACCAGTGTGGACTCAGGGCATTTATGTTAAACTTGGGGCTACCATCCAATGCAGCTTTATTTCGTTGCTCAAATTGTTCCAGCTTTGGCCGTCAGGAGCTTTCTGTTGGCTCCCGCCCCCCTTTGACTGTCTTTTGTAGAATGATATTAGAAACCAAGGTTTGGGCACTGGGTGTCCCTGCTTTCGGCTCTCAGCAGACAGAGCTGGGAAATCCATGTGTTGATACTAGCCTGTGAACACACACGTGTCTACGATTTTGTATCTGTAGCTCTATCCAGCTAGACGTGGCTTCATCCCACGTCTCCTCGTCTGCCCCATCACCACCTGTTCCTTCCAGCCTGCCCCCTGCTGGTCTTTACCACCCTTTACAGCGAGAAGCCTGCCTCCAACCATCCTCCATGCGTTTGCTCAGTTGTTCAATCCAGTGTTTATGTACAGTGGTTTCAGAGTTGTGCCCCCATGGGGAGCAACTTGACTAAGCAGAATCCAGGACTCCGTGCAGTTCCTTCTGTAATCTTACAACCTCCACTCACTTCCACAATCACTTGTCAGCACCTTTCCTCTCCACTCCCATCCCTGAGGCTGGAACATATCTTTGTAGTAAGTTAGATTCTTTTGTCCCAATCTGCATCCCATCCTGAGGTTCCCCCATCTCCTAATTGATTTTATTTGCATACATTCAAGTTCACTCCAGGTTTTGACAAACCCAAACCCATAGCGTCGCCTTTCACCACCACGGTAGTCTTCAGAATAGTTTGACCACCCTAGAAAGTCTCTGATGCTCTGCCTGGTCAACCCCTCCCCCCACCGCCACCACCGCTAAACTCTGGCAGCCTCCGAGCTGGTCTTTGTCCCCGTAGGTTTGCCTTTTATAGAATGTCATGTGAGGCTGCAGTCGTAGCCTTTCAGACTGGCTCCTTTCACTTAGCAACATAGAAATAGGGCTCATCCATGTTGTCCTGTGGATGGGTTCATTGCCCTTTTTGCCGAGTCATAGTCCATTGTATGGACATACCAGAGTTTGTTTATCCACTCACCAGTTGAAGGATATCTTGGTTGCTTCTGGTTGTTGACAGTTATGAGTAAAGCTGGTATCAATATTAAATGCAGGTTTATATAGACACAAGTTTTCCAATCATTGGGTAAATACCTCGTGTCACTCAAGGTATTGTATGGTAAAACCATATACAGCAGCTGCCAAACTGTCTTCCACGGTGACTGCACTTTTGCGTCCCACCAGCAAGGCGGGAGTTCCTGTGGCTCTGTGTCCTGACCAGCAGTTGGTGTTTTGTCTGTTTTTGGAGTTTAGCCATCCTAATAGGTGTATAGAGATATCTCATTATTGTTTTAATTTGCATTTCCCTACTGACAAAAGATGCTAAGCATCTTTTCATATGCTTATTTGCCATCTGTGCATCTTCTTTGGTGAGGGGTCTGTTCAGATCTTTTGCCTTTTTTTTTTTAATGGGCTGTTTGTTTGCTTACTGTTAAATTTTTAGAGGTTTGTGGTTTTTTTTAATATTCTGTGTACAAATCCTTTATCAGCTATGTGATTTGCAAATATTTTCTCCCAGGCTGTGACTTCTCTTTTTATCCTCTTCACAATGTCTTTCACAGAGGGAAAATTTTTATAATGTTAATGAAGTCCAGGCTACTAATTTTTTTTTAGTGAATTGCCCATTTGGTGTTGTATCTAAACAAACAAACAAAAAAGTCATCTCCAAACCCAGGTCACATCTCTCCCATGTTTTCATCTAGAAGTTGTATAGCTTTGCATTTTACCCTTAGCTCTGTGGTCCATTTTGAGTTCGTTTCTGGATAAGGTGTGAGGTTGGTGTCGAGGTGCTGTGTTCCAGCACCGCTGGTTAAAAATCCCCATTGAGTTGCCTGTGCACCTCGGTTCATTTTTGCTAGCATCGGTAAACATCGGTTCCTTTCTGCGTATCTTAAAGAGGTACCTTGACCCGGGGCACGATCTGATTTCCTTTTCTGCTTGTCTTACAGCAAGACCCCTGGTGCAGACCTTGCCTTTAAGAACCACCGTCAACAACGGCACCGTGTTACCAAAGAAACCTAGTGGCTCTCTGCCGTCCCCCTCCGGGACCAGGAAAGAAACTGCTATGCCGGCAATAACCAAAAGGTAGGCACAAAGTGACTGACAGGAAGTCTAAAAGCAGAGCCATCTCAGGTGTTTAAATATGTATTCCTGCCCTAGTTGTTTGGCTCAGTGGATAGAATGTGGGTCTGTGGACTGAAGGGTCCCAGGTTCTATTCCGGTCAAGGGCGGGCTCAATCTCCAGGAGGGGGCGTGCAAGAGGCAGCTAATCAGTGATTCTTTCTCATCATTGATGTTTCTATCTCTCTCCCTCTCCCTTCCTCTCTGAAATCTATTAAAAAAAATATTTTTTTTAAAAAGGCTATCTTTTAAATGTATTTCTGTTCTTATATGACACTTTACAATTACTCCTCTGATTAAAGCTTGTAAAAGTATAATATTTGGTGTGTTGCCATAACAGAAACCATATAGATTTATTATTCTGCTTTTTAAAATTTAATCACTTTTTTTGCTATTTATTTATTTTTTCAATTACAGTTGACATTCTGTATTATTTTATATTAGTTTCAGGTGTACAGCCTAGCAGTTAGGCCTTTATACAGTTTACGAAATGTTCCCCTGATAAGCCCAATACCCAGCTGGTTCCATACATAATATTACAATGTTATTGACTCTATTCCCTGTGCTATATTCCACATCCCTGTAAAATTTAATCATAGTACCTTTGAAAAACCCATTAGCTAAAACTACACTGTACCGTCTTGTATTTTTACTTACAATTCTCTTTTGGAAAAAAAAACAATGGGGGTATAACCCAGGTAAAAAAGAAAATGCTGTTCCCAGGTCTACACTTGGCACATGGCAAAATTCAGGTTACCACAACCTTAACGTTACAGTCCACCTTTATTCTTTTGCATGTAGATATCCAATTTTCCATGTACCATTTGTTCAAAAGAATGTCCTTTCCCTGTTGTATAGTCCTGCCATCTTTGCCAAAAGTCATTTGGCCGTATGCACAATGGTTCATTTCTGAGCTCTCTGTTCTATTCCATTGGTCTGTATTATCTGTCTTTATGCCCATAAAGATACCACAGCAATTTGATTACTGTTATTTTGTAGTATATTTTGAAGTCAGGAAGTGTGAGGCCTCTAACTTTGTTCCTTTTCAAGTTTATTTTGGCTGTTTGGAGTCCCCTGAGATTTCTTATGAATTTTACAATTTTTTTTCTGTTTTTACCAAAAAAATGCCATTGAGATTTTGGTAGGGATTATACTGACTCTATAGATTACTTTGGGTAGGATAGACATCTTAACAGTAGTAAGAGTTCCAATCCATGAATATAGGATGTGCTTCCATTTATCATCTTTCAATTTTTTTAGCAATATTTTGTCGTTTATTTTTAATTGAATTTATTAGGGTGACATTGGTTAATAAAATTATATAGGTTTAAGGTATACAATGCTATAATACATCATCTGTATATTGAGTTGTGTGTTCACCACTCCTAGTCTCTTTCCATCACCATTTAACCCCCCTTTACCCTCTTCTATCTCCTCCCATGTAGTTTTTTTGTACAAGTCTTTCGCCTCCTTGGTTAAATTTTTCGTAAGTATTTTATTCTTTTTGATGCTATAACAAATATTGTTTTCTTAATTTCCTTTTTTTGGATTAGCTGTTGTTAGTGTATAGACATGCAACTGATTTTTGTGTGTCAATTTTTCTATCTGTAACTTTGCTGAAATTGTTTATTAGTTTTAAATTTTTGTGTGTGGAATCTTTAGTGTTTTTCACATGTAAGATTATGTTCTCTGCAAACAGGTAATTTTATGTCTTCCTTTCTAATTTAGATCTCTTTTATTTATTTTTCTTGTCTAATTGCACTGGTAGGACCTCCAGGACTGTGTTGAGTAGTAGTGGGGACAGCGGGTATCCTTGCTTTGTTCCTGTCCTCAGAAGAAAAGCTTTTAGTCTTTCAATACTGAATATGATGTGAGCTGTGGGCTTCTCACAGATTGCTTTTACTATGTTATGGTATTTTCCTTCTATTCTAGCTTGTCGAGTATTTTTAATATGAAAGGATGTTGAATTTTGTCAAGTACTTTTTCTGCATCAATCAAGACAAACATTTGTTATTTGTCCTTCATTCTGTTAATGCTGTGTATTACATTGATTGCTTTTCATATGCCAATCCTTGCTTTCCAAATGTGAGTCCCACTTGGTCATGGTATATATAATTATTTTAATGTACTATTCAATTCAGTTTGGTCTCATTTTGTTGAGGATTTTTGCATCAATGTTCATCAGGAATATCAATCGGTGTAGTATTTCTTGTTGTGTCTTTGTCAGGTTTTGGTATCAGAATAATGCTGCCCTCATAGAATGAAATTGGAAGTGTTCCCCCTCCTCCTCTTCCCCCCTCACCCCCCCCCCCCCCCCGCCCTTCAATTCTTTGGAAGAGTTTGGAGAGGATTGGTATTAATTCCTCTTTAAATATTTGGTAGAATTCTCTAGTGAGGCCATCTGGCCCTGGGCTTTACTTTGTTGGGAGAGTTTTGATTACTGCTTCAATGTCCGTCCAATCATAGATGTGTTCAGAATTTTTATTTGTTTATGATTCAGCCTCAGTAGGTTGCATGTATTGAAGAATTTATCCATTTCCTCTAGGTTATCAGTTTGTTGGCATATATTTGTTCACAGTGGTCTCTTATAGTCCTTCTTTCTGTGATAACTTTTACTTCTAATTTTAGTTGTGTCTTCTCTCTTTTTCTTAGTCAAGCTGAGGATTTGTCAAGTTTGTTGAACTTTTTAAAAAAAATTCTTAATTTCACTGATTTTTTTTGTTTTTGTTTTTCTATTCTCTATTTTATTTATCTCTGCTGTACTCCTTATTAGCTCCTTACTTTTGCTAACTTTTGTGTTTTTCTATTCCTAATCGCTTGTAGCTTAAAATTAGGTTGTTGATTTGAGATCCTTTTTCTTTTTAATGTAAGTGTTTATGGCTATAAATTTCCCTCTTAATACTGCTTTTTCGCATCCCATAAGTTTTAGTATGTTTTGTTTTTTATTTCTATTTGTCTGCAGATATTTCCTAAATTCTATACTAATGTCTTCTTTGACCCATTGGTTGTTTAAAAGTGAGTTGTTTAATCTTTAGGTTGACTTTTTTAAGGAGCACATAGTTAATGGGGGGAAATGAGATTCCCTTTTTTCTTGAAGAAAATATAATTTTATAATTTATGCCTCTTTTATATACTTGGAACTTAAAATAAATTATTTTCAGAGCTTAAAAATAAAAGTATAAGTTATTATCTAGCTGCCAATTAGAAATGCATAGTTTTCTAAGATTGAGTGTCCAAGACGCTTGGTTTCTGTGTAGAGTGTAGGGATTCACTTACGTTTTTTCTCTGGCTTTTACTGGCTTCTGTGGATGTGCGTTCCCATAGTTGGGAAGTTGGAAACCCAAACAGTAGCGTCTGATGGTTACTCCATGTTTGTAAAGTTCTTACAGTCTCTCATGAGGAGAGAATTTTGGAAACAAAGGGGGGAAAAAAAAAAAAAGACGGGCATTATAAATATTAGGATTTAAAACAACTTCCAAGCACTTCAAATATGTTTACAACCATGTAGAAATTTTCCTGTCATCAGAGTTCCAAATTAACCGGGTTGGAGCATCTGTGGTGTGCGGATGGGTCTGTTTATTTTCTTTCCTCGGGGCTCAGCCTAGCGCTAAAGAACAAAATCCCCTGGAAATTGTCCAGGACCCAGTGGTTGTGCTTTGTGTTGTCAATTAAGACTTGGACGGGGGGGCTGGATTTGGCCTCCTTGGGAAAAGCTTTGTTTCCATCAGTCAAAGGAAAAAAGGCGGAGAATCCGGGAAGATGGTGTAGGTCATACCTTGCTCAGTGGGAGTGCTGGAGCTGACAATGGAGGAACACTTCCACGGGTTCAGCGCAGACCATCACTCGTTCTTCCCACTCCTAAGCGGGGTTTTACAATGGGGCGGCGCGGTGAGAGGAGAGATGGAGAGAACAAAGCTGGTGCAGACAGAGAGCATTCTTTTAAAACCACTCTGCTCGGGGCGGAAGGCAGGACGGTCAAGGGCTTGCTTCCAGACAGGCAGCTGACGGCCCTGAGGAGAGGTGGTCGCACTTGTTAGAGATGCATCGTTTATAGATGCACCAAAGCCAGACACGGGCCGTGCACGACTTGAAGAACAGAGAAACAAAATCTGCTTTTAGTTTGTTTTTAAATGTTCACTTCTAATGTTACTTTTATCATTGAGGTGCATTGAAATGTAGGCGTTAAATTCGTGCTCTGAGTCTGTTCTCGGCAGCAGAATAGAGATGGAGATATTCTCCTGTCAGCAGAGGAAGGCCACTCGGCTCCTGCCCTTTATCAGGCGTGAGCCCGTCTCCTCTCTGGGCTCAGGTAGTTGGCTACCGTTGGCAGAAAAACCCCCACACACTTCCTTTCATCTGTGGATTCTCCAAGAACACCAGCCTTCTCTTTGTTGTAGTTGTCGTTGTTAATCCTCACCAGAGGATATTTTTGCATTGATTTTTTTAGAGAGAGTGGAAGGGAGAGGGAGAGACAGAGAGAGAAACATCGATGTGAGACATCATCGATTGGTTGCCTCCCGCATGCAACCCAACCAGTGTCAGGGATTGAGCCTGCAACCGAGGCACGTGCCCTTGACCGGAATCAAACCCAGGATCTACCAATCCACAGACCGATCGATGTTCTATCCACAGAGCCAAACCGGCTAGGGCAAGACCACCAGCCTTCTTAGGAAATCACTTGATTTTTGCCACAAAGTTATGTCTTTAGACAGTGAGAGATAGAGCTGTTCTCAGTCATTGGAGGAGTGACCTCAGGCTGTCAGATTTAGCTCAGGCTTTTTTTTTCTTTTTGTTGGGCTTTTTTTTTTTTTTAAATATGTTTTTTATTGATTCGAGCCCACAACCCAAGCATGTTGTCTTGTCCGGAATTGAACCCAGGACCCTTCTGTCTGCACGCCGACACTCTGTCCACTGAGCCAAACTGGCTAGGGCCGTGGTTGGCAAACTGCGGCTCGCGAGCCACATGCGGCTCTTTGGCCCCTTGAGTGTGGCTCTTCCACAAAACACCACGGCCTGGGCGAGTCTATTTTGAAGAAGTGGCGTTAGAAGAAGTTTAAGTTTAAAAATTTTGGCTCTCAAAAGAAATTTCAATAGTTGTACGTTGATATTTGGCTCTGTTGACTAATGAGTTTGCCGACCACTGGGCTAGGGCATTGCTCAGACTTTATAGGACAAAAGTCATGTTGTGGCCCCACGTGGACTCCCCAGTGCTCAGCACGGCGCCCAGGATAAGGCGGATGCCTAGTAAAGGTTTGCTGAGTGGATGATCCTTTCAATCCAGGGTTAGTGTCGCGGCTGCCATGACACCGTCAGAGAACCTCTGGTCTTGCATAATAGCTACCTGTCAGGTTTCTGGCTTTTCTACTATGAAAAATGTGGGTCATTTTGCAAAAGTTTGTAAAACCAGTTCCCAGTTCTGAGTCACACACGCACACAAAAAGACATCATGATAGCTTATTATGTTTAGAGTTATCTGATCATAAGAAAGAAGATTGCCACTTGTTTCTGGTCACCAACTTCCCTGGCGGAAATTTCATTAGGTTGGCAAAAACCACTGAAGGCATCTAGAAGTGTGAAGTCTGGAGAGCTGTTATCTTTTCAGAACTTCGGTGTTTATATTGGAAAAAGAAGAAAGGATGGCATCTGCGTATCTCGGCACCAGAAAGCCTTTACGTGCCGTAGGCACTAAAAAGACGCCTGTGTCTCAAGCCAGCACTCCTGCGACTCGGAATAAAGGGCATTCTTCCCGCTTGCTGTCCAGAGGGAACACAGCCTCTTTGATGGTCCCGCCGGCTACTTACAGAGGCGCCTCCTAGTGAGGAGACAGGATTACTCCCTCTGGCCGCCCTGGTTCCTGCAAATGTCTTGTCTTCCAGCTTTATTTTCTGTCCTTCACTCTGGGTCCGAGTAAATCCTTGCATTCATAAGAGCTCTTGGCTCTCACAAGAAAATGTCTTGTTTCTTCCATGCATACAACAGTGGTAGGCTAAAAAAATAAAAGCTTTGCATTTTAATGCAAATGTGTGAAGGACAAGTATGCAGAAAGAGTCGTGATGGATTATATCCACATCTATATATGCAAACCGCGTGTTTTTCCATTCCAGCGTGTGGTGTGAGTTCTGTAATTTATGGAAGCTCACCGAGCTATTTCTCCAGCCCTGATGATGGCACTCACGTTTATTCCGCTTTGTTTCTGCGCCCTTATGCGTAGGTTGAACGGGTCTGTGAGTCTCCTCGGTGCAGGCAACTGAGAAGGTACCACCCAGGTGAGGGCCACTCAGCTGTACTTGGTAACCCTGGCTGCCTCTCCAGTAACCTCAGCTCCCTTTTTAAAATGGAGATGGATGGATGGATAGATAGATGATAGCTAGATTTCAGAGAGCAATAGAAACATCGATGATGAGAGAGAATCATTGATTGGCTGCCTCCTTCACGCCCCCTACTGGGGACCGAGCCCATAACCCAGCATGTGCCCTGACTGGGAGTTGAACCTTGACCTCCTGGTTCATAGGCCAAGACTCAACCACTGAGGCACACCGTCCGGGCTCAGCTCCCTGTTAGACGGTAGCTGAGAGATCTTCGCCAGTGCCTCCTGTTCATCTGGTCTCAGATGATGTAACTCAGCAGGTCCTCAGCCCCTGTGCTAGGCTCTCATGGACCGCAGGGCGTCACGAGGGGGGCTCGGGGGAGAGAGCAGGGGGTGAAGGACCTGCAGCGGGTGGCTCTGTGCCCGAATCTGTCCCCTCACCTGTGAAATGGGGTAGTGATGATTCTGCAGGGGCTTTGTGAGGTTTAATTAGGTGACAGGTAAAAGGCAGGGTCCTTAATGCACACAGATTATGATCTCTGAATGTGTAATAATCTGGCCACTCAGTGTACTTCTTTCTCTTGAGTACCTCATTTATTTGATATCAAAGATACTATAAATCGTGCACCTGATCAGTTTTCCCCTTTGCACTGGCTGATAGAAAGCTCAGGGCAAATAGGTGGTTGATCTCCAGCAAAAGTCTAGAATACTTTTGGTACCTATTTGAGATACAAATATACTGAGTGGTCGGATTATTACGCGTTCAGAGATCACAATAATCTGGCCACACAGTGTACATCACTTGTTGCTGCCGCTCTGGTTTCCATCATTAATATTCCTGTTAATGCCTCCAGCCACCAGGTTGAGTGTTAATTACCAGAAAATTGGGGTTTCCGCTCTTTAAGGGTGTTTTTTATACAGGCCTTTATTTACTTATTTTCCCCCAGCATCTTCTTTGTTCAAAGGCTCCTCACAGACCATTTGAGCTGGGAGGGACCTGAGGAGCCGTCAGCACTTTCTCCTCTTTGCAAATCGAGAGACAGCCCATCTGTGACAGGGCCAGGGGCAGGGATGGGAGGCGCAGATTTGCCCAACGAGCATCTGTTCTCCAGGCATTTTTCAGGGCATTTCATCCCATTGAGAGGTTGAATTTTTTATTTTACTCTTTTGGGTGAGGAAGCTGAGACTAGAGTTTCAGGAACCTGTCCAAGGTCAAGGTCCCCCCACTCATCGGTACTGCCACCAGGGCTTGCAGGGAGCCAGCCTGTTCCCACGCCCCTGAGAGGCGCGGTCCGCACAGCAGCGACAGCCAGCGAGCAGGGGACTCTGCCGCCAACCTGACCGACGGCCCACGGTGCTGTCGGTCTCTTCCTTTGTTTTTATCGAATTTATTGAGGTGACTTTAGTTAATACAGCTCTATAGGTGTCAGGTGTACGATTCTATAATCCATCGTCTGTATATTATACTGTGTGCTCACCACCCCAAGTCAAGTCTCCTTCCATCACCATTTCTCCCCCCGCCTCCCTTTAAATTGCTGTGAACTTGCCGTGAACTCCCACAGGGACCCCGCGGAGGCTGCCTCCCTGCCTCCCTGCCTCCCGGGGCCTAAGAGCCTCCTACGGGATGATGGGCACGGAATGACCCCTGACGTCACGTCAGCTTGTGCTTTTCCTCATTGAAAGATCTTGAACTTGAAGCACAAAGGTTTCTATAATTTTAAGATGTCAGTCCCCACATTTCAGAAATGTCATGCTCTCCCTAAGATCTGTAATTTCCCTGTCCCCAAATTGCGCGTTCTAAAAATTCCCGTGGGCCTGAGGCCCGCCCACCCCTCTGCTCGGCGGGGAGGTGCTGGCTGCGCCTTCAGAGCTTCCTCCGCCCGCGGCGGGCGGTGCAGGGCACTCAGACCGCGCTGGGCTCCTTTCAGTTCTGTTGGCTCACGCAGAGAGGGGAGGGTTCTCAAACGCCGGTACACGGCGCGGTTTTTAAAAACATGCTGAGGCTCCTCTCGGAGGGATGGAAGTCACGAAGGGAGGCGGGCTGCACGGTGCCCGCAGGGAGGATGGACAGAGCGGAGCCGAGGAGGGGCCGCCGGAGGAGCGAGGACAGCGCAGCTCAGCCCAGCGGACGGTCTGGCGGTCGCCCACCCTCCCCTGGAGCTGTGCAGCCTGAGCCACGCAGACTTCTGGGTCCTCTCTCCTCCCTCCCGCAGCGCCCAGTCCCTCACCGGTCCTGCCGCATTTTCTGGCTGGCCTCACTCTCCTTGCTCCCGCCTTCCCTGCCCCTGGGTGTCTCTGCGCCTCGGGCTCCTGGGCAGTTGCTCAGCCCACAGCTGAAACGTGACTCTGACCTGGATTCTCCTCAGCGCCTTGGGTGGTTTCCCCCAGGGCTGGGGTTCAGTGCCCACCCTGGGCACCGCGTGGTCACAGGCTGGCATCATGACGCCCTCCCGCCCCCACATGCACCTCCACATGTGCCAGACCTGACTCCCCCCAAGTCCACTTCTTCCCGCAGCCCCAGTCCTGGGCCTGCCCCGCCAGCCTCCCCTCTCCGCCCTCGTTCTTCTAGAGCAGGTGCTCGTGTCTCTTCCTGTGACAGGGTCAAAGCATGGGGCTCCCAGGTACTAGTCACTATTTCACCCTTTCCTGTAATAAATATTTCAAGCTTCAGTGCCAAAAAGTATACAAGAGTGATAAATGAGATAAGACCTCAAGAAATGTATGGCCGGTGGTGGTGATTTTAAAACTCCACAGGGTCACAGTCACATGACCCAAGAACAGAGCCGTCAGCGCGCGCCCCTGCCTGGCCCTGGGTACCCCCGCCTGTGCGTTCCTGAGTCTGGGACGTGCCTGTGGGTTACCTGTGTGCAGGCTCTTCCCCACTGTGTCATTTCAGCTCGTTAAAGCCCCTTATCTCCCAGGAATTCAGTCTTCAGGCGTCTTCCCCACACATTCCCCCCGTTTCCAACCACTCCGTCACCAGAAAGGGACCCGGCCCCACGTGGGCTGCCCTGGCCGGCAGCATGTGGCTTCTTGACTTCGTACAGGAAAGATTTCACACGAGCCCGGGTGGTTTTGAGAGGACGTTTATTAAATCTGGGAACAACCGTGGAACAGGAGGGCCTAGGAGAGAAGGGCGACAGGACAGAGACGCGGCGGCTGCTCTGGCTCTGGGAACGCCGTGGGCGAGAAGGGAGCCTCACGGGCTGCCGCCAGCTCACGGGAGAGGCAGAGAAAGGGGCCGGGGCCAGGTTCAGGGCGTTAGCGGGGGACGAGCCGCCGCTGCCCGCTGCTCCCCTGGCTGCAAACCTTGTGGGACCCTTGGAGTTTAGGAGAGAAAGGGGGGGGGGCGTGGGCACGCTCCAGAGAGCCTGCCTGGAGTCCTTTAGTTGGAGGGTTCTTACTACTTTCCGAAGGTGGGGATCCAGGGGAGGTCCCTGGGAGGGTCTCGGCAGAATGTCCCTCAGCTTCCCAGGTGTGCTCCTTACTGTGCGGATGTGCCCAAGTGAACGGCGCAGAGGGACCGGGCCGCATTCTGGTCCGCTTTCCCTGTGTTCTGGATTTGCTTGGTACTAGTTGGGTTTGTTGTTATTTGTTCCCCTGACTTAATCCGTCCTTGGGTTTGGCTGGCACAGAGGGCACTAACTGGGTCTCTGGTATCTCCCTCCCTGACCACGTGACTTAAGCTCTTCACGTTCCGGTGAGAAAAGAGAGGCGGAGCCATTTGCCCCCGTGCCCTTGGCCGGGGAAGATAAGATCTGGCGGTTTACTAGCTGGCTGTAAACTGCTCCAGCTGTTTGGCCCATCTGTCTAACCATCCCCTAGTATGTCAGTTTCCCTTTTCTTACTTGTCAAAAAGTCTGCTCACACCTAACTACCCCGCCTCCACTCAGTCCTCGGTTTTCCAGAAGGAAGTTAGTGCTTCCGTGGGCACCACCTCTAAGCACCGGCGTTAGCACGGGGGGGGGGGGGGGGGGGGGGGCGTTCCCGTCACGGCCTGTGGCATCGGTTCGTGCTGGTCCCACGTGTGCCTTCCGACCAGACTCTTCAGTATCCGCACCATGGACGTTTGGGGCCGGCACAGCCTTTGTTGGGGGCTGTCCTGGACACGGTCCAGTGTTGCGCAGCGTCCCGGGCCCCCCCCCCTCCCCTGCGCTGACAACCAGAAACGTCTGGGACATGGCCCAGTGTCCCCGGGGCAGAGTCCGCGAGCTGAGCACCCGGGGCTAATCCGAAGCTGCTCCGGGACAGGTGGCCTCCCGTTATGCCCTGGGGTCCCCTCACCGGGTGCTGTGGGGTTCTTCCTTTCAGTTTCCTCTGAGCCTTTGAACGCCACTCATGGCCAAGGTTACAAAACAGTGAGCAGAGGCAGAGTCCAGGTCACGTTCAGAAAAGTGGGTTTTGATCTCTATAGCCGGGACGTGGGAAGCGATCTGTCCCTCACACATCCACGTGGGAATGGGTGTCCTGGGCGCGTACTTTCATACTCGGCCGCAGAGAAGGTCACCCGGTACGGCTCTCACTGTCCTCTGCACCTCCCCTCAGCACCATCAAGAGGACCAGCTCTTCGGAACGCGTGTCCCCCGGCGGCCGAAGGGAAAGCTACGGGGACTCCAAAGGCAACCGCAACCGCACGGGCTCCACCAGCAGCTCTTCGAGCGGCAAAAAGAACAGCGAAAGGTACGGGGGCCCCGAGTCCGCTGGGTCCCTGTCTCCCCCAGAGATGAGCAGAGACCCCGACCGCGCACCCGAGCCAGGGCCCTCGAGGGCGCCGAGGCCGCTCCCGAGGTCACGGTGGCGCCGCTCAGGCTGCGGCGGTTCCTGTCCGGGTGGAAGGAACCGGGGACTCCCCGCCGTTCCTGAGAAGCTGATACCACCAGCTCATGGAATTGGGGGGCTGGTCCGCTCTGTGCCCCTTAGCACACCCGGAGGGGGGGTGTGAGCGCACTGCGGAAGCAGTGTTTTCTCAGGCCGGGGCGGGGGGGGGGGGGTGTGAGGAGTTGTACTTTCATGACTTGTTAGGAACCGTCTGCAATACTGAGCGAAGGCCAGAGCAGTCTGATTTGTCTTGTTTACTGGTTTCAGGAAATGCGATTACTCCTCATTTCGAATTTTCCTTTGAGGTTAGTGTATAATGGATTAGGACAAATATCTATGAAACGAATGGAAACATTTTGTGAGTGAGAGCTCATTTTGGGCATGTTAATGGCTCTTCATGTTGAAGAATGTATCGTGTAGATGAGATCCCTTTCTCTGTGTATATCGACCTCATGTACTTTGCTCTGCCTTTTTAAACATGGTGCTTTATTTTTATTCTCTCTGTTGAGCAAGGTTTAGGGAGGAATTTCAGCTTCAGAGGCAAAAAAAACTCTTTTTGTTTTTGCGAGTGCTCATGTAAGGAAAAAGCTTAGTCATCAAGCCATCAGCTCCAACCCACAGTCTGTAAAAATTCCAAGTGTGTAGATCCGTCCCGATTCAGTCCTGTAAAGGCAGCTTCACCCGCTTCCCACTTCATCTCTGAGAGATACCTTCTGCAGCAGAGAAGCGAGCACTTCTCACATCCTCAGCAGGTCAAGTTCATGGCCGATTAACAGTCTCTGGAAACCACGGGCATGGGTTCTGTCTTCTAATGAAGACTAT
Source organism: Cnephaeus nilssonii (assembly GCF_951640355.1). Taxonomy (NCBI): domain Eukaryota; kingdom Metazoa; phylum Chordata; class Mammalia; order Chiroptera; family Vespertilionidae; genus Cnephaeus; species Cnephaeus nilssonii. The sequence goes on along the minus strand of NC_137075.1, from coordinate 103,833,448 downwards.
TAGTGCTTCTTATCAGAAGATTATGTTAATTGGGTGATAATACCCTGGAAATAAGGCCAAGTGGTTACAATGGCAACCGAGGGCGAGTCCGGCAGGCACACAGTGGCCTGTGGGCGCCTCTGAGTTCCGGGTGCGCTGCAAGTTGACCTGAGAGGTCCAGATTTGGCAGCTGTTGAAAACTTGGCCCCTACTCTGCACATCTGCATTTCATTAAGAATTTCCAAAAGGAATCTGCCTTGTGCAAACTCCAGATCAGTTTTATCTTTTAAATCCTATGGCTTTGGTGAATATGCTGGGTAAATATTTCCATAAAAGGTATTTTAAAAGGGATTTTTTTTTTCTTCAAAAAATAATAAATGCCACAGTAGGACATTTTGATTTGGAAATGAGGGTCTGAGTAAATTTACTAGTCATGTTCTCAAAATAATGTAAGCAACCGAATGTGTCCATTTAAAAACAATTCCCTGTCCCGGTAGAACCTCCGCTCCACATAGGTCTCACTGTAGCGGCTGCCAGGAGGACGCCATGCTCGGAGGGCCATGCCCCGGGCTGGGTGTTTTCCTGCTGTTTCTTATAAATTTGTAAGACTCAAGGGCATTAGATATAAAATACCTGCTTCGCAGAGGGAGGCGCCGAGGCCCGGAGACGGTCAGCGGCAGAGCCGATGTACAAACCCAGACCCCTCTTTCCCTCCAGCGCCCGTGCCCTCTCCAGTATGTCTTGCTGCCGGCAGTAACCAACAGGACATTCTTTTCAAAAGTGAGACCGCATCCCAGAACCACGGGCAAGTACTAGTGAGTGATGGGTAGGAGGCCACGAAATCTAAGTGGTTAGGTGGGAATCAAGTGTGGTAAATCCTCGCGGTTCCCACGGCCGTTAATGTCACGTTAGAATGAGCCGGTCTGAGTTCAGGGAACTATATCAGACCGAGAAAGACAACTACTGTATGATTTCACTTGTATTCAGCATCTAAAAAAAACACAACACACAAGAAAATGAATAAGCAAAACAAAACAGAAACAGACCCGTAGAGAGAACAAGCTGATGGTTGTCAGAGGGGGGAAGAGGGACATGGGTGAACTTTTTTAAAAAAAGAAACCAAGATACCTTGACATTGGGCTTAGGGTGCCAGTCCGTTAAGCCAGGCTTTGACAACAGAAAACGAAGCAAAAGAAAATAGGTCACATATAGTAAAAGCTCAAAACTCAGCTTTAGCCTGGTCCTCAGCACTAGGGCGGCTGGAAGACTGTATATCTTTTAAAAAAAAGCGGGGGTGGGAGGGGGGAGAGGGGGGAATGAGCTGGTCTGCAGGTCTGATGATCCAGGACCACTCATCAGAATGCAGGCGGGTGAGGTGATGCTCTCAGAAGGAGAATCTGGGTCTGCCCTGATCTGTAGGACAAACCAGTCATTCACGGGCGCTGCTTCAACTGGTGTCAGTCACTGGTCAGTTGCTGTAAAGCTCGCAGTCACCACACGCCATATGCAAGCTGTCATTAGCACATGTGACACTTTTGCGAAAATTAGAAAAAGGCTCCTCTTACTCAAGAAAAAGGAGGCTTTTTTGCACATTAAGCATAAATAGTTCTCAATAACAATGATTACAGCAAGTGAAAAGCCAGTCCATATCAATTGTGCAAATCTTACTGTTGAACCTAAAATAATAGTGTTCTTGAGATCTCAACATTCACATTTTCTAAGATGTAATTCATTTTAAAGTCGTTCCATTTTGCTCTCATAGCCACTCTATGGTTTATGATAGTGTCAGTCTTCTTGCTCCTGTTTCTCATTTTCTTTGGAAATGGGCACTGAATTTGACAGTGTTCCATGTGACATTGTAGACTTTTATCTTAGAACTAGAGGCCCGATGCACGAAATTCGTGCACTCGGGGAGAGGAGGGTACCTCAGCCCAGATTGCGAGAGGGCACAGGCCAAGGGACCCCACCAGTGCAGGATCGGGGCTAGGAAGGGACACGGGAGGGCTCCAGGGCGTGTCTGGCCCATCTTGCTCAGTACTGATGGGCCACAAGCTAACCTACAGGTTGGAGCGTCTGCCCCCTGGTGGTCAGTGCACGTCATAGCGAGTGGTTGAGAGGCCTTAGCATATCATTAGCATATTATGCTTTGATTGGATGAACGGACAACCGGACACTTAGCATATTAGGCTTTTATTATATAGGATGTTTAATGGTTTTTGGTGTGTTTTTTTAATATATTTTATTGATTTTTTACAGAGAGGAAGAGAGAGGGATAGAGAGTTAGAAACATCGGTGAGAGAGAAACATCGATCAGCCGCCTCCTGCACACTCCCCCATTGGGGATGTGCCCGCAACCAATGTACATGCCCTTGACCGGAATCGAACCTGGGACCCTTCAGTCTGCAGGCTGACACTCTATCCACTGAGCCAAACCATTTTCGGCATGTTTAACGTTTTTATAATACTTGGTAGTAACAAGCCACAAAAGTTTAACAGCACTTAATCTTTGCACTGACAAAACTTCCAGAAAAACAATAGCAATATATAGCAATGTAATATTTTCCTTATATATTATTGATGGCAATAAATACTAACAATTATATAGTGATTCATGTCACAGTGAAGTGCTTATTAAATTTAAATAGGGAATCGACAGTAACATCTTGATGAACAACCTGGACTATCTAATGTAGCCAGTATACTAATCCAATAGGATTTTTTTTTAAGTGTTTTATTTCAGACAGAAGAAGTTACTATTTAGAATGCACAATTTATGTTAGATGTTAGACTGATAAATTGTTTCAATTATAAAACTGGTTCCCCCTTTATAATTCTGCCGGGAATGAGACATAGCAACTTTAAAAAAAAATACTTTGTTTCCATCAAAAAGTTATTCTAATGGTTTGATTGTAAGAAATGTTTCAACCATCTGCTAGAAACCTTGTTGTCACAAACATATAAGCTGTCCTTCTTCGGAGTCAACATATATGGAAAAAACTTCAAAATAATGAACATGTTGCCCTGCCTGGTGTGGCTCAGATGGTTGGGTGTTGTCGCTACACGGAAAGGTTGCCATTCAATTCCCGGTCAAGGGCACATGCCCGGGGTTTCAGGCTCGATCCCCAGGAGGGGGCGTGTAGGAGGCAGCTGATCGATGTTTTTGCTCTCCCATAGATATTTCTCTCTTTCCCTTCCTCTCTCTCTAAAAATCAATAAAAATATTTAAATAATAACAAAGATAGCTACGTGTGTAAGTGGTCCCCTATATGCCCTTTGGCCTTGCACAACCTGTGCACCTGTACCGGCCGTGTTATCCAGACTGCAAGGTCCAGGCCACTAGGCTGGACACTCTGAGCTCCATCCTGAGCGACACATGGAGGCCCTGAGATTTGTGCTTTAGCGTCACTGGCGGTGCAGCCTCACTCCCAGTCCCCCACCAAGGCTTCCAGCCACCTGCTGACTCCTCGTCATCCCTGTGCCCTGGGAGCCACGCCTCTCAACGCCAGCTCTCACTTTTCCCCAGCAAGGCTTTTTGTTTGTTTGTTTGTTTGTTTTTCAATTATTTTGTTTTTGTTTTTTGGTGTGTGGTGTGTGTGTGTGTGTGGGGGTTTGTTTTGTTTGTTTGTTTTTGAGGAAACTTATTTATTTCATAAGTAACTTGTGTTTTAGGAAACCCAGATGTTTAAAAAAAAAAGAGGGAATGGAAATTACCTATAATCTCGCCCACTTAAGAGAACTCATAGCTTAACATTTTATTACATTTCCATCTGGTTTTGTTTCTGGGGTGTAGCATATAATTTTGACAAAAATTATACTCTTTAGCATATGTTTGAAGCCCTCTTTTTTATTTGCTCTCTGACTAGGTCTTTGTGTCAGTAAATATACTCTTCCACCGTTATTTTAGATGTGGGGCATCATTTTTCTAGGCAAATGCACTGTAGTTTCACGCTCAGTTGCCAACAAGGTTTTTCTAATCCAGTTTGACCAGCCCACCCTCCAGAACACTGCCTGGCACATAGTAGGGATTCAGTAAACATTTGTTGAGTGTATATTTTCACCCCAGTCAATAATAGAACAGGTTAAACGGACAGGCGATACAGCCGTAGCCGTGTCACTCCCAGCCCGGCACTTTCTGTGGGGCTGTGGACAGAATCCTCAGTCTCTGTGCTTTTTTCCTCGGCGCCAGCAACAACAGCACTGCTTGCCCTAACCGGTTTGGCTCAGTGGATAGAGCGTCGGCCTGCGGACTGAAGGGTCCCAGGTTCGATTCCGGTCAAGGGCATGTACCTTGGTTGCGGGCACATCCCCAATAGGGGGTGTGCAGGAGGCATCTGATCAATGATTCTCTCTCATTGATGTTTCTAACTCTCTATCCCTCTCCCTTCCTCTCTGTAAAAATCAATAAAATATATTTTTTTAAAAAAACAGCACTGCCTCCCGGGCCTGTCGTAAGGATTAACATGATCCTGGACGTGGAACCCTTAGCATGGAGCTTGCTACTGTTGGCCCTCGGTAAATGGTAGCTGCAGTTACTACTTTCCTCTCCCAAAGAGTGGGTGCTGCCGTGTGCACTAGCTCCACTCCCCAGTCTTGAGGCCCATCTCCTCGTTGGGACATTTGGAATCTTCCAACTCCTGTTTCAGCCCTCACCCCTCCACCCCCACGGGGGAAGGGAGGAATCAGAAGTTCTGGACATTTCTGTCACCTTCCTCACTCAGCTCCACAGCACTGCCTCACTTCCTGAGCACCTGCTCTGCGCAGAACACAGTGCAAAGCGTGGTGGTGAAGGAAAGGATCTGCACACAAAGATCCATTCTCTCAACAGACACTAGTGACACGTGCAACTGGAAAGGGCCAGTTTCCCTCATTTCCAAAGGACTCGGCACAAACCAGTGAGAAAAAGGATAACAGCTCAGCAGAAAAATGGGTAAAGGGTTTGGACGGTTCTCTCTGAGACATACAAATACCAACTAATGAAAAGATGGGCAAACTCAAGTCTTAATTGAAGAAATGCAAACCTAAGTAAGAAGATAGCATATTTAGAAAAATCTTTATTATAAAATACAGATACCAAAAAGAAAAAGAAAAAAACACAAACAAATGCATAGCTTAATGAATTAAACTTTCTAGCACTTTCTCCTGAGTGACATACATGTGCAGGGCGTCCCCCAAATATGTATACACAACTTTGAATAATTATAAGGCAGTGTTTATTAAACTACATTTCCTCTTCATTTAACAGACCAGCTGTTAAAGTGTGTGCATGCATTTTGGGGGACACCCTCTATGTGTGTCTGGGAATTTGTCGGGAGAGGGTGTCGGGGATGTGTGGAGGAGCTCCGGCTTGTCCTCCCGGTCCCGGCAGGGTGCCTCTTCCGCTGGGAAGCCGCCCTGGCCCTCGGGGCCGAGCCAGGGGCCGGTCAGGTGGCTTTGGAGCAGTCCATTCACTCTGTGCGGAACTGGAACCCCTTCCCCACTCCCCACACCCACACCCTCGCCCTCGCCCTCTGGGGCTCTGGGAGGCAGAAGCTGCATCACTTACCATTCTTGCATCTCTAGCACTTTGCACAGGGCCTGGCTCACAGTAGCTGCTCAATAAATATTCGCTGAATGAATGAAAGGATGTTATCTGTTTCATTTAAAACCATTTAAGAAGTGTGTAAACAGCGCCACCTATTGGCAGATGCTTTTAACAGTACATTTTAGATTCTGAAACATTTTGCACTGAAATTAAGTGATTAAAATTTGGCTTTTTTTTTTTTTTAACTGAAGAGATTGTTTCATTCTTCAGACCCCCGGGGTCATTTATCCTTTAATAAATGTTAAAATAGTAAATGCTAATATTCTTAATGTTGCTTTAGTTTTGAGGCTGGTAGGTGAAGAGCCCAGAAATGCAGATACTCGTGTCAGCGAAGTCCGGAGGAAGAGGGAAGTGATAGTAACCGGTCGCCATGCACTGGGCCCTTTGTCACACGACTTCGTTGATTCTGACAATGCCCCTCGGTGGTTTCATGCGCTTTGTAGACAAGGAAACGAAGGCCTGGAGGGAAGTGACTCGCCCGCTGGAGCACAGGTGTGCGGACTTCACCATCCACGCTCCGCCCACATGGCGCGCTGGGAGCAGTGGTGGGAAATGTCTACGAAGCAGCAGTTTTTGTCCCCAATAAGGTCTTCAGTGCCTTCTAAACCTTTTCAATAGATGGGTTCCTACGTGACCCTATTTCTAGCCGGTGGGGGCTGTTTCTGTAAAGGATCTTCGTTTGCATGGGATAGTATTTTGACTTCCAGCAGGGATTTTACGTCATCAGGTGCAGTCTTTGGAAAAGGACTCACGGAATGTGCGCTGCGGGCTGAGTGTTTCCAGGTGATAAGTCACAGGGAAGTAAGATGTTCGACTTTGCAGAGGTCTCCTCCTTGGTCCAGCCTTATCGGTCATTTTCAAAAGCCACTGTCTCTGCTCAAACAGCATTTGGCCCCGTCAGTGCTGGCCGCCCAGGGCTCCCGCTGCACAAGTCACCTGCGTGTTGACCTGCAGTGCAGCCCGAGCCCCTTTCAGGAACTTGGGGTGAATTAGGGAGCAGATACGAAAGTGCTGTGCGAACCCACTCGGAGGAGGAGGCAGTGAACACTTGGTGGATCGAGTCTGGACACGGTCCCCGCTGGTCTCTCTCCTTAGAAACACCCCGGCTGCAGGTGGCACGTGTGAGCTTTATCGGATGCAAAGGAAGCCGGCCACGCTTAGCCCCGCGCCCCGAGGCCGCAGAGCGTTTCCCGGGACTTGGTAATAACATGGCTTCGTTGTAGCTGCTCTGTGGGAGTGCAAACCTTGGCCCAGCTGCCTGGTTTTCAAATCAGCTGCCTCCAGACCCAGCCACGGGTCTGGTGAAGGCTCCAGGCTCCAGGCTCCCCGTACCTGCTGTGAGCCCCCAGGTCCTGCTTGTAAGAGGCCTGAACCGCCCCCCCCCCCCATCTCTAGGGAGTGTAAGCCAGGCTCATCCAGCCCACCTCCTTCCTGCCAGAACACGGCAGTAAAACCACCCGGATTGCAATGCTGTTCATTTTGCAGGTATTGGCCGCAGCCTGTTGTTGGGGTGGCCAAGAGATGAGGGGTGGCTTGCCAGTGGGCACTTCCTTCCTCCCCTCTGGGCTGACCTCTCTCCTGGGCCTCTCGGGAGGGTGGTGACGCCTGTGTCGACTCCATGCTCGGACAGGGATGGACGAGGCCTCATCAGGTCCCAGGGCCTAGTCCCCCGCCCGAGAGTGTTGTCACCCACTTCATCTTTCCGTGAGCCCCCACTAAGGAATGGTAATCAGACAAATGCATGACTCCTGAGAGGCGATCTCCAGGGAACTCAGCCACGCAGGTCTCACGTGGTGCTGGCTGGGTGCCCACGCCCAGCTCCCCTGCCCGCGAGCTCTGGAAGGACGCGTGTCCGCGGATTTTGACGAGAGGCCACAGTGTCCTTGATGTTGGACCATTGGCCTCTCACCCATCCCGTGGGCCTGCCCTTCCGCTCATGGCCGTGTTCTAGGTCTGTGTTAGCGGGACGTGCACCCCTGCGTGGAATTACCTTCCCGGGCGCCCTTCTCGCCTCTCGGGACAGTTGGTGCGTTGGCAGGGATAATGGAATCTAAAGTCAACGTAGTATTTTTTTTTTCTATAAAAATGTAACTTTCTAAAATAATGCAACGTACCGACAGTCTGCTTTCTAAATACGATAGGCCAAAAAAGTGATGCAGAGTTTAGGGCGAGACGTAAAGGAGCGTGAACAGCTCAGCGCCGCCTGGTGCCTCTCTCGGTGACCGTCCGGTGTCGCGCAGGCCGCCCTTCCTAACCCTTTGCGGAGACTCATTCCTCCTCCTGCGCTGCCTCGGCGTCGGAGGTGCCTGCGGTTTCCTGTCTAAGAGGAGCACAGGCCGTGGTTGCTGTCGCGTTCCCCAGAAAGGCGCTGGGCGGCTTATTTCTGTGTTCGTGGCTCTCATATTTTCCTGTTTCTGTGACCAAAGTCGTGCTGGACAGAACAACTTCCGTCTTCAGATCCCTGCCTGCGCCCCTGCCCTCGGGTCTCTGGGGGGGGGGGGGGGTGGGGGGGGGTGCCCGTGATCTGTTTTCCCCTCCGCCTGTGTCCTTACCCTCCTGCGAATCTAATCATATAGACAATGCGGAGTGCGGGCTGGTGCTTCCCCGCCACAAGGGGACACACGGGGAGCCTGTGAAATCCAGCTGTTTTAACCGGACCAGGGTCACAGTAAGGCCGCCTGTGTCCGGCGGAGCTGCAGGCAGAGGGAGCCTTGGTGCTGGGAGGAAGGAGGGCGGCTGGAGGCTCGGAGTCTGGAAGGCTGAGTGTGGCCTGGAGGGCTGGACCGCAGGGCGGTTAGACTCCTGGAGCCCTGGGCACGGGGCCCCTCACACCACACCCCCTCCCACCGACCTCGGGGAGCTGGGAAGACTGCGGGCAGGTCGGGGACAGAGCAGAGAGCTGGAGAAGTCCACACTGTGGCTGGCAGGTGCCAGGCCGTCCACGGGGGAGGGATGGGAGACCAGAGAGGGGCCCCGGGGTGCAGGCAGAGTGGAGTCAGGCCCACCCCAGGGGGCTTCATCCCAGGTACCAGGTACCAGGTACCAGGCAGCAGTGTCTCCCCACCCCTAACCCCCCGCCCCGACCCGGGCACAGCCCCGCAGGCTGCTGGAGTCTGAGGAGGGACAGCGGAGAGGAAGTCCCTGTGACTCCAGAGGTCACCAGCTTCCTGGCCTGAACGCAGCAGGGGGCAGCGCTGAGACCCCACCCCCCTGCACTTACCTCCTGGGGGGAAAGGCAAAACGGATGGCTTAGCGAATAGGGTGTTAGAGGAAAGTGAGGGCGATGGGCTGGGAGGCTCGGGAGCAGGGCCTGAGGTGCCCGCAGGTGGAGCGGCACAGACCCCACTCGGCCTGGGGCTGGCCACGCACTGGCCGCCAGGACGGGGCAGCTGCGCAGAGCCTGACCCGGGGCTCCTGGCACGTGTGAGGGCGGCGTGGCTGGACTCAGTGACGTGGGCAGAGTGGAAAGGGCAGTAGGTGGTTCAGGGCCTTTAGGCCAAGGTCAGACGGGGCTTTTCCTCATGGGTGTGCCGTGCAGTGAGGAGTTTTCAGGGGCCAGAGGTCAGAGGTCAGGAAGCTGACCCTGTCCCGGGCCCTGAGAGCACATGAGCAGAGTGCAGACAGCGGCAGCATCAGCAGGCCCCTCGCCCCGCAGCGGCATGCAGCTCCCAGAAATCCAGGACATCATTTACTACATCGCGGGCGGGGGCCGTTCTGCGGCTGGTGTTTCACGCTTAAAATTAAGGAGAAAAGCCACATTAGGGTGATACCTGCTCAGGGACACCCACATCAGTGAGCTCATATTCCCCCACGGGCTCACGCTCCTCGAGGCCCCTGGGCGGGTGTCTGGTTCTGTACCTGAAAGCGGGACGTGATGGGGGGCTGACGGCCGGGGAAGACGCTTGGATGTCAGAGCCTCGCTGACCTGGGCTTACGCACGGGCTCGGGGTCTGAACGGGTGCGCTGCCTGCCCGGCCTGAGCTCCTTTCTGCTCTGGCAGGGGCTGCCCCGCAGCGGGCTGTCTCCCGGCACCCGGACTCCTCGGACTCCTCGCGGGGGCTCGCCTGCCGGGAGCTTGCCCAGGGGGGGCCTCCGTCCCTCTGTGGCCCGACCTTGAAGGCTTCGGGGGATTGCTTTCCCGGGTGCAGTCACGGGATGGCCTCAGCCTGGCCAAAGTCCACAGTAGGGTCCCCACATCTCCGATGACATGCCCCCCCAACCCTCACTATTCTCTCCTCCTGTCTCCCTCCCGCCCTGTCTCCCTCCCCGTGGCCTCCCTGCGGAATCGGGCTCTGAAGCTCCTCACCAAGCCCCTCTGCCAGGAGCCCGCTCGTTTTAAACAAGTTCTTTACGTGGCCTTTCCGAAGGGCACGGGCAGGAAAACAAGCCTACACCCTTAGCAGGGCCGTGCCCACCCCGATGAACCGGATGTTTCCGCTTCGGGAGGAGGCGGGATCGCAGCCTCCGGCCCGGTGTGGGGAACGTTTGCTCACACTTGCTCCTTTTTAGTTGCGTGGTTCTGTTTTCCTCGTTAACACGTGCCCCTCACGCAGCACGCGTGTGACAAGCCAGCTGACCACGGTGGGGTCTCACGGGCCTGGGGTCAGCCTCCCTTTAAAATCTGCTTTTCTTTTCTCCGCAGCAAACCCAAGGAGCCCGTCTTCAGCGCGGGTAAGTCTGCTAACCTGCCGGTGCCCTCACTGCCCTCGGGGCCCGGGCACAGCTCAGCAGCAGCCGGCCAGGGCCGCTGGCGGCACCAGAACTCGGGTGTCTGCGTGGCGAGGCCGAGGTCGGCCGATCCCGGGGGGCCCACCGCTCAGATCATACAGACTAAACCTTTACCGGCCCCTTTAAGAGCTGGTTTCCGATACGTCTGCCAGGAGGAGGAAGATGCCGGGCGGGCAGCACGGGGCGCCGGGGTCCTCAGACCTGCCGCCTCTGCCTTCCCGCTCGCGGGGTTCCCGGCATCAGCGTTCGAGTTTCCTGGAAAGGAGCGTCTCCCACGCACCAAGTTGTAACTTGGCCACAAGGAGCTTTTCTTCCTCTTCCTGCCTCTGGTTTCCGAACCTGCAAACAAATAGTTCACGTGGACCTTTCCTAGGTCTCTTTTAAACGCATTTCATAATAAGGTACACACTATTTATAGCGCACTAACCTTATTTAAACGTGCATTTAAAATGCAGAAAAATTGGCACGTGAGTACTTGGGTACATCCACTCATTTCATTCTCGTCTTCCCCGTGTTTTCCACCTGGGACTGAAGCACAGAAGCCAGCGTGCCGGGTGTGCCGGCCGGTGCGGCCGTGCTCACTGCGTTTCAGGGAGCGTGAGAGCGCTCCGCACCGTGTAATGACCGCAAGCCTGCAGGGCTGGGCTCCCTGTCCGAGTCCCTGAAATGTGTCCAGGGTTTTCTGGGGGGGGAGGGGGGAGTCTCTCCCACCGAGAGCTAGCGAGCGCTCCCCCAGGCAGGCCCCTGCAGCACTCCACGTCTCTTTACCTAGCCCTTCTGTCTCTGTCTCCAAAATCCCAAGGGAAGCGCCGGGTGACGCACTGCCAAGGTAGGCCGCCTGCCTGCCCCTCATAGCTCTCCCAGCGCGCCAAGCCGTGGCCCCGGCTCCAGAAACGCTCTTCCTGCGCCAGGCAGACTCTCGCCCCGTGGGAAAGCGTTTCTGCGACGCACACACTTGGCTGGAAGTTGAGCCCCTGAGCGTTTTACTGAGTAGCTGTCATTTGGGTGGTGGTCGATTATTGGCTGATTACAGGAACTTTCCCCAAAAAATCTGGATAAGCCTTGAGAGAGCTATAGGACAAGGCCTGGGCGCCCACGTGTGAGATGGCCCCCGCTGTGTGAGATGGCCCCCACTGTGTGCGATGGCCCCCACTGTGTGAGATGGCCCCCGCTGTGTGCGATGGCCCCCACTGTGTGCGATGGCCCCTGCACCCCCACTGGCCTGCCCCGGCGCCTCTGGGTGTGGTGGCTGTGTGCTGTCACCCTAACATGCCTGAAAACCCTTGCTTCCCCTGCCGCGCTGGGCTTTAGATGGAGGACATCTGTTACCAGGACAAAACCATGCCAAGCCGGTGCTTTTCCTAGGGCACAGACAGTAGCTGAGATTTGTGCAGGAAGTAAGCCTCAGTCTGAGGCCTCCGTAAGCAGCACCGCCTCCAGGATATGCAGGTCGATATACTGGATCGCATTCCGACACCCATTAAACACAGCACGGCTCTGCGTGTGCTGCCGAAGTGGCGCTGTGTTCCCTCGGCCCCTAGCCTGCCGTCCGACTCCTCTCTCACAAGGAGAGTGGGTGGACTCATTCCGGGTTAACGTGGAGCTCTGTCATGCCGGCCCCTCTCTTCCCGGCTGTCAGCCAGCCTGCCGGGTGCTTTCGGTTCTTTAGGGAGCTTTGCAGTCTGATGAGCTCAGACGTTGGCAAGGGGGTAAGGACGGGAAGAGGTTTGAGGCCAGGAGAGCCTGTTGGGGTCCAGAGCAGGACAGATGTGTGGGGTGGCCAGGAAACGCAGCTGGCCAGAGAGGAGAACCCACGTGGGTGGTTGTGGCCGGGCAGTTAGACCTTTGCACCCAGCAGGTCAAAGACAAGTGAAGGATTTGGGGTAGAGACTCAGAGAAGTCCAGGTTGGGCCTTCATGGGTTCGGCCGCAGAATGTGAGATGGCCTGGGGGACCGATAGGAGAGGCTGCAGTGTGGGTCTCCGGTGGGCTGGTCCCAGTGAAGCATTCCAGCAGGAGCCACAGCCCGGCGGCGGCACCCTGTGCGTGAACGCGTGCTGCTCTGACCTCAGAGTCCCGCTGCACGTGCAGAGTGAGGAGTGTGTCACGTGCATGCGTCAGGCCTGGGGGCACGCACACGGCAACGCGTGGAGCTGGCCTCGTGCTGCTGGGCGGCACTGCATGCGGCGCTGTTTGACACCCTTGGGACTAAGACTGACAAACTAATGCGTGACTGCGGTACCTGGCGGTACTGGAATGATTTCCTGTTTGCTCACCACCCTTCTCCTGTGGATGGCTTTCTGTGGGGTTACACACAGATCTCCCTGGTCCAACTCCCCGATTTAGGTGCCTCTCGGCTGGTCCTTTGATCCGCAGTCTCGCATCCGAGCGCAGTGAGCGGGAACCGCATTCTTCAGAAGCACACCAGAACTTCCTTTGGTCTTACCGTGACCTGAAAACGCGAGCCGGAAAACCCCAAGCTCTTTCCTTTCCAAAGTCCAGGAGATGCCCATGTCGATATATCCCTGGGTTTTACTTTTATCCCCACAATTTATGAAAACATCGAAAGTCATTTTATTATGAAAGTGTTTGCTCTGGAAAGTTTTACTTCCCGATTTCCCTCTCTGATGGGCCTTTTGCTCATTTGTTTTCCATTTCTAGCTTTTCTTGGAGCATTTCCCTTTTTGCATGCATCCTAGCATGTACTTCCGCTTTGAGGTTCTTTAAAGGGGACGGCATTGTCCAATGTAAAAGACACGTAGAGATACATGTTTACATTGCACTGTAACCAACCAATTTAAACATTGAAGGATATCTTATGACTTTCCATGTGGAAATTATACATACATATACATACATTGAGCTCAAAAAGTTTCCGTGGATTTCTTGTGTTAGTTATAATATGGGAGGAGTACCGTTCTCTCCCCTCCTGATGATAAAAAAATGTAAGCACTGAAATCTCTCATGAAAAATATAATGGAATCCAGTTCTTGCCTGCTTTTTACAGCCTCTCATATACTTCATGTGCTTGAGGGAGCAGAATGTCAAAAGAGGACAAGGGGGAATTAGACATTCGTTATAAGTGACAGGAAAGGGCAGGGGTTTCCCTCTTCATGGAGAGGCTAGAGGAGGGGCGCGGCTTACAGGGGCCTGGCTGAGCTGTCTCACGGTCTGTTCTTCCTGCAGAAGAGGGCTACGTGAAGATGTTCCTCCGCGGCCGCCCGGTCACCATGTACATGCCCAGGGACCAGGTGGAGTCCTACAACCTGGAAGCCAAGGTGGACCTTCCGACCAAGAGGCTCAAGCTGGAGTGGGTGTATCCTCGCCCCGTGCAGGGCTCACACGAGCCATCGCTGACCGTGCTTTGGGCTTGATGCTTAACTGTAGAAACTCTTAAAGCTTAATTTCTCTTAAGTTTCTTTAAAAAAAAAAATTCTCTCATTCAACATTAATTTAACAAGATTGGCCGTAAGTCAGCACCCCGTAGGCTAGAAAAGTCGTTCCATCAGAGCTAGCGATGATGAAGGACGCCGACTTGTCATTCCTCAGGTCAATATTTGTGATCCTCACTCAAATACATACACATCGTATTCCTGAAGAGAGAATATTAAAATGTCATATGGTTGAATGGTTCTTCGGGGCGGTTGTGGGGAAATGCATCACTAGTTCCTGGCCTCTATTTTAATTTTTCTGATAGGATAAAGTTAGTTTAAAAACTCCTAGAAAAGGAAAATTAGCAAAAATAATGTCAATGGGTAAAGATTAGGATTCTAATGAAAATGAGAGCGCTGAAGGAAGGACATACTCCCCGCCAACCCAGTAGGACTCGCCCCTGCGGAGCTGACTGCAGGTTAACACGGCCTCACTGAACGGCTTCTGTCCGCGAACACCCAGTCCTCAACGGGAGCCCCCACGTGGCATAGCTATGATCCCACCTAAACACTACAAAAATCCTCTCCCCCACCCCCAAATCGAGGCCACAACAATGCCAGTCGGCCACAGGACTACCGTCCTTGAAATAAAGCTGCTGCCCAGCCTTCGTGGGTGGGATTTGGAAAGTGAAGAAGCTCCTTAGGGGAGACGCTGAGAGCCTGTGGAAGGGCTGAATTAAAGGTTGACGTTTTATTTTACTTTATTTTACTTTACTTTACTTCCTTGTGCTTTAGAGCAGTGGTTCTCAACCTTTCTAATGCCGCGACCCTTTAATACAGTTCCTCATGTTGTGGTGACCCCCCAACCATAAAATTCTTTGCTACTTCATAACTGTAATTTTGCTACTGTTATGAATCGTAATGTAAATATCTGTGTTTTCCGATGGTCTTAGGCGACCCTGCTAGCGGTTCTCAACCTGTGGGTCGCGATCCTAAGACCATCGGAAAACACAGATATTTACATTACGATTCATAACAGTAGCAAAATGACAGTTATGAAGTAGCAACGAAAGTAATTTTATGGTTGGGGGTCACCACAACATGAGGAGCTGCATTAAAGGGCCGCGGCATTAGGAAGGTTCAGAACCACTGCTTTAGCGGAAGCCTGCAGAGGCCACCTTCCAGCCCACGCAGATTTTAAGACAAAGCAAAAACCCTGCCGCCCCCTTAAACAGCTATTGATTGATTTCCAGTTGAATGCAAAGCCCTAAGCACAGGTTATACGAAGCAGTTTTAAACGGAAGCTGCTGCGGTTTCACTTACGAGAATTGCTACTGTATTTGAAGTTATGGAATCATATGCTTTGGAATGTTTTTAGAATTAGCATCCGTACCTAACTTTCTCCCTCCAAAATATATTTTTTATTTTTCAGATTCAGATGTCATAAGCATTTCCCTGCCCCAATTTTTCGATCTGTTTTGGCTCATAGAATTGGAGTTCTTTAAGTCAGTAATTGTCAAATTGGCTGAATCAGATCTGGAAAGCATTACTGAAAAATCGCATTTGCTCAGCCTACTCCCTGTCTATATTGTAGAAAATATAAAACAGTGGAATTTGCTCCCAATAAGTGGCATGCTGTTTTTTTCCAGATTACTTTTTCACATCCAAGTTCACATGTTTTTCTCGCAAAATAATTTTCAAGGTTTGGAAGTGTTCATGCCAAAATCTCAGTGGTTAATTAGCCTAAGCAGCAGGGAGTGGTTGGAGGAAGGACCTAAATATTTTACTTTTTATTTGTGTGTGTGAGAGAGAGACTGTGTGTGGTTTGCACCTTTTACAAGTACTTTTATAAAGATTGAGCTCCAAGGTTACAATAAGAAGCCCATAATTGACTTAATAACCATCGTATGTTAAAGTCCATTATCAGCATCTTAACTTTTTTTGAAATACTCTAAAACATAAGGAATTATCAAAGCTCCCAAGTTTTTTCTTGGAGTAGGATTGATAACCTCACTTACCATTTTCAGATGTATTTTGTTTTCCATACAAGCTACAAAAGACACGAACTATAAGAGGAATTGGATTTATTTCCCAGTCGTGACTCTAGAACCAGGCCTGCTCTCTCATTAACCCACAGAGCAATGGCCACGTCAGGTCCCCATTGTAGGTTTGTGCCTCACGACGACAGTGACAAGGAGACATGGACGAGGGCAGGTTCCGCGGGCCCTGTCGCTCCTGGTTCTGTTTCCCAGCGTCAGAAGAGCAGAGGTGCACGAGGGAACGTGAACACCCATGGGCCCCGGCGACGGTCCAGCAGGTCTGAGCAAGTGTGATAACTGGAGATAAACGTTACGCAAGCGAGGCAGCGGGAAGGAGCGAGAGGCAAACCGTGGTGCAAGTATTGTAGCTTTCTTGTGAGATTAGTGTCTACAGCTTCAGGTGACTTTAATTCTGGAGGCAGGATGTCCCGGTTGTCAGCCTTTGAGAACACCGGTTTGGCCAAATTTAAAGGGAGATGAGGTGCAGAGAAGACAGGCGTCCACGTAACATTCCAACAGCTCAGCATAAAAATGTGCCCCGGCTGTCGCTTCCCAGAGCCAGGATTAATAGGCTGAATCAGAAAGAGTTCGTCTGCCGGTGACGGCATGAATGTCTGATCTAGTTACCTTTAGTAAATAAAGTGATAAGTTACCACTTTTGGTCAAGCTTAAACAATTCAGCTTTCAAAATATAATACATACTTTTGCCTGGCCGGTGTGGCTGGTGGTTGAGCGTCGACCTATGAACCAGGAGGTCACAGTTTGATTCGTGATCAGGGCACATGCCTGGGTGTGGGCTCGATCCCCAGTGTGGGGTGTGCAGGAGGCAACTGATCCATGATTCTTTCTCATTGTTGATGTTTCTATCTCTCCCTGTCCCTCTCCCTTCCTTTCTGAAATCAATAAAATTAAAAAATTAAAAATTTAAATATATATATATATATATATATATATATATATATATAACATATTCTTAAAATAAAACCAAACCTTCATATTGTTAAAAATAAGTGTTCACATTAAATCAATGGCCATTTCCAACTTCATTGCCTCCCTATTTAGGGAGGGAGATGTATGCGGCCCCGTTTGCAACCTAACATTATTTAACGTTGTGAAATTGATGGTAATAGTCGTGGAGAATGGTGTGCCTGTTAGATAAAGCTGACGTTTGTCAGCTCTTCGCAAGAAAACAAGTTTTCTCTTGACACACACGAAGCTACGGGTACAGGGGCCGGGACTGTCGGAACAACCTGTACCTGCTCCCGACGGGCGAGACGGTGTACTTCATCGCGTCCGTGGTCGTGCTGTACAACGTGGAGGAGCAGCTGCAGAGGCATTACGCCGGCCACAATGACGACGTGAAGTGGTGAGTCCCCCACACGCTGAGGCAGGTGCACCTGTGCAGCACTGTTAGCGGAACATCATATCGGACATCACTAAAGAAAAGGGGCCTGAGAGAAGCTTTTCGTGTTCTGTGCTGTCCATTCGTTCGCTAGCTCCCTGGCTCTCTAAGGCACCTCTGTAGTTTTATTTCTTTATAACCCATAATCTTACCCACCCACCTTCCCCGAACCAATAGCTCTAACAGGCCCCTGATGAGAAGCCTTCTTAACACATCTCATGCTAACGGCTTCTAATTTGGGTCTTTATCCTATATAATAAAAGGCTAATATGCAAATCAACCAAACAGCGGAACGGCCAGTCACTATGACGGGCACTGACCACCAGGGGGCAGACGCTCAATGTAGGGGCTGACCCCTGGTGGTCAGTGCGCTCCCACAGGGGGAGCACCGCTCAGCCAGAAGCCAGGCTCACAGTTGGTGAGCACAGCAGCGGTAGCAGTAGCCTCTCCCGCCTCCGCAGCAGCGCTAAGAATGTCCGACTGCTGGCTTAGGCCCAGAGGGAGCAGGCCTAAGCCATCAGTCGGATATCCCCCAAGGGCTCCCAGACTGTGAAAGGGTGCAGGGCTGAGGGACCCCCCCCCCTCCTGCCCCAAGTGCACGAATTTTGTGCACCGGGCCTCTAGTTTTTTAATAAAAAGTAAAATGCTTTGCCTCGTGTTTTGGGCTGGCTCTGCTATTCCCATAATTTGTTCACAGCGTTCGGTGGGGTTTTATGTATCTTGGAGGGATGGATGGATGAAGCGATGGATTTATGCTTTTCTATTTGCCCTAGATCCCTAGTCCGTTATAAAAGTCCTGTTGAAACAGTAATGTCTTTGCTATTTGATATAATCAAAATGACTTCTTTAAAAAGCTTGCAGACTACTAATTAAGTAGTTCTGAGATTAAAATTATATTTTCCAGCAAAAAAATAAATGCTTTTTCCTTGAGTTGAAAATTCTCTAGAGATGAAGGAATTAAGATTAAATGAAATAGGCACTAATTGTCTAAAGCCATTGGGGTGCTCAGATGATTTACTGTGAGTCTGTAAGAAGTTAGGCATTCTATATTTTTATATTTGAACTAGTGACCCGGTGCACGGATTCATGCACATTGAAAGGAAATTAATTAGAAGGTGGCCGGTGGAGCAGGACTGGGTGATACGGGCCAGACACATCCTGGAGCCAACCTCCCGAGGTCCTTCCCTGCTGACTGCACCTGGGGTGGTGCCATAGCTCAAAGGGCGTCTGCGAAAGTGAGCAGGGTCCTTCCAGCAGGTCGGATCCCTTGGCCTGGCCTGTGGGGATCGGGCCGAAACTGGCTCTCTGACATCCCCCGAGGGGTCTCGGAGTGCGAGAGGGCACTCTGCAAAGTTGCTGTTGTACAGGGTGTGGAACGCAAATACAAGTGTGCAGTAAACCAGATTCAGAGCCAACAGTGCCCCAGCAACAACATAACCAACGTCTGAAGGTGGAATCGCACAGCCCCATGAGGAATCAGGCTCCCTCCTCTCTGGTTTCAGGGTGTGTCACCCGAGAACCGCTGCTGCCAAGTCACTGCAGCTCAGCAGCTCCTGCATTGAGTGTCAGTGCACGTCATAGCTACTAGTCGGACGGACACTTAGCATATTAGCCATATATATATATATATATATATAGAGAGAGAGAGAGAGAGAGAGAGAGAGAGCGCGGGGGGGGGGGGCCTGGTGCACAAAAATTCATGCACTTGGGGGGGACAGTCCCTCAGCCCAGCCTGCACCCTCTCGCAGCATCGAGCCCTCAGGGGATGTCCCACTGATGGCTTAGTCTGGGCTCCCTCTGTAGGAGGCAACCGGCGGGCCTATCAGGGGAGGCGCTGGCGGCGAGCTGCTGGCCCTGCTCCCCCGATCACCCCTCCACCGCTGCTGATCGCCACTGCCCCCGATTGCCGTCCCCTCCCACTGCCCGCTGGCATGTACCTTGGCTGATCTGGCGCCGCCTGCTCGCCGGCCCCACCCCCCGCCGACCGTCCTTCCGCAGTTCAGTTGATTTGCATATTACACTTTTATTATATAGGATTGTCAACTAGATTATATTTGATCAAGGGAAAAAATAAAGCTTACCTTTAACGAGGAAGAATTTTATAAGTATCTTTTTTTATAGCCTAGCAGTTCATCCGGATAAGATTACAATAGCAACAGGACAAGTCGCGGGGACGTCCAAGGATGGGAAGGTGAGTTACGTTATCGCTTCCTCTTTGTATCACTGAACCTTGTGCTGGTGAACAAGCCGCTTAGATATAGAGCTACTGAACACTTCCTGATCTCTCATTAGAACTTTTCACTGCAAATTTAAAATTTTACAGTAATCTTAAAAACTCCTTAATTCACCTTAATTTTAGCCAATTTTTAAATAACATCATTCTTGCCTAAAAATTCACTAATTCTTAAGATATTTACATACACGATAAACATTAAAATACCAAGTACACATTTAATGCGTAAAGTTAAAATCGTAACGACATCATTTGAAGTGGGCCTTTTGCCTCTCCAGTGATTTCAGGCACATTCTCTTACTCCCTGTAATCAAGACCTCAGCCCCGGAGTCTGCATCTGTGTGAGATGCAGAGACCGCCGGGCTTTCGCACAAGTTCTGTAAGCACGTCAGCAGTCGAAGGGGGAGTTAGTGGAATTCAACAGAGAACAATTCAGAACTGGCTGTCTGTTCCTTCCTTACTGCGGGCTGTGGTCATTGCCATGTCTTATCCAAAACTCCTTGTAGCTTTTATTTGTTGTTGTGATTGTTGTTAATCCTCACCCGAGGATATTTTTCCACTGATAGTTGTTTTTTACAGAGGGTGAGACAGAGAGAGAGAGAGAGAAACATCGATTAGTTGCCTCCTGCATGTGCCCTGACCAGGGCCCGGGATTGAGCCTACAACTGAGGTATGTGCCCTTGACAGTAATTGAACCCGAGACCCTTCAGTCCTCAGGCCAACGCGCCTACCACTGAGCAAACGGCTAGGGCTCCTTGTAGCTTTTTTGTTACCTGCCTTAGGATAGCTTATTATTGAGCAATAAATGATCTGATACTTATCACATGAAATACTTCCATTTTTATCAACATTGCCTTCCAGCAAACACAAGTGTTACTATTTTTTGGAAAATATTTCAATAACATCAACTTTTAAATATTAACTTTTCTATTTTCCATTGAAGTTCTACAGTTGAAGTAATAGGAACAATAAATCAGACCACCATTATGTAAACACACATGCGTGGAACAGAGTCTCCTGTTTTTGTTAAATGTTAAATGACCTTAGAAGTTCTTTGAAATTAGTGGTAAGCCATTTGTTCCTCCCTCCGGTGAATTGAACGCGTATTTCCATTTCTGGCATTGATATGAGAACTTTGCAGCCAGAGAAAATGGGATGGCTGTCTGAGCCTCTCCTTCCAAGTTACAGCGAAGTCCAGGGAGGTCACGTGACGGTCTGCAGCCGTCCAGCTGCTTAGAGACAAGTCCACACCAGAACCTAACTCACCCGACCCCACCGTGTCCGCGGCTAGGTGCACTGCTGGGCCTTTTCTTGACAAATCTGCTGATCGTTCTGGGCTGCTTTTCTCTGTTGAGGAAGAAAAAAAATTGGTATAAATCACATTGAAACACAATTGAGAGGGTATTGTACTGAGTCATAGCAGTTCTACATTTTATTTGTGCATAATTAATTGCCTGTTTTGCTCTTACAGGCCCCACAGAGTCCTTAAAATGATTTGGTGGTGACCATCCTGATGAATTCACACACACACACACACACACACACACACACACACAACAATATGAACTTTGTAAGACTGGTCCTTATACGAGATTCCATTCTCCTTGTCATTCTTTAATTTTATAATTCATTTGCGTCCAGGTGTATACATTAGAATATCAGTTCCTATGTGATCAAGAATTGGCTATTCAAAATGTAAAACTTGGCAGACCTCACCTAAGGTTAAATGGCACAGAGGCTGTGGTCCCCTGAAGACATTGGGGATCTGTCATTTATGTTAAAAGACAGAATTATCAAATGCAGAAAAAGACCTTTTGTCTTGACAAAATTGAAGTCATCTTGTAGCTTCCAGGTAAAGGTATATTTGCTAACTCTCACAAATAGCGACTGCGTTTTTTTCTCAACAGCAATTGCCCCCCCACGTGCGCATCTGGGACTCGGTGACACTGAACACCCTGCACGTCATCGGAGCCGGGTTTTTTGACCGAGCCGTCACCTGCATTGCATTCTCTAAGTCTGTAAGTCTGAGCTCTGCGGTAGCGCACTCTCTCCACCGGGAGTCAGCTCGCGGCCAAAGAGGGAGAGAGTTACCCGGGGCGGCTCCTGGGGGGGTGTGCAGATTTGACCCCGAAACCCGCCGACATCCCCGTCCCCACCTTCAAAAGCCACCCTCTTCCAGTCAGACCTTCCAGCCCGCGGGCCTTGAATGTCACCTGCCCCTCCCTAGGGGACCCCAGCAGGCCCCTGCTGTCCTCACAGGCTGGTTCGCTGTCTGTCACAGGGGCTGGACGGGCGCCAGGGTCTCCCCCAGATCCTCCCTGTCAACCACGTCTTCATCCAGTTCAGAGACTTACATCCAAGGCGCATGCCTGTGTCCACATCCAAGCGGCACCCGCTTCACCCCAGTGCTCTCCCTCCTGGCACAACCTTTCAGTAACCCCGTCAGTCCCGGGCCTGTGCTGTGCCGGGGGAGGGTTCTGCAGCCCTCAGGAGGCTGTTTTTAGTGGACCGGCTGGTGGGGACCCCCCCCCCCGAAGCCCCTCTCCTGCTGCTGTCCCTTCATCAGCCCCCCTTCACCGGCTCTCCTTGTCTGTCCGCCCAAGTCAGCGGGATCTCAAAGGCAGTCGGCAAACATTGTTTAGCCGACGTGCGGCAGACTCCATGTAAAAAGTAAAGTTATTGTTCATTTCTAATCGCGCTCAACCTGTTCTATCCTCGGATGCCGTCTTCCCGGCAATGCCTTTCCCTTTCAGAACGGAGGGAGCAGCCTGTGCGCTGTGGACGACTCCAACGACCACGTGCTGTCCGTGTGGGACTGGCAGCGGGAGGAGCGGCTGGCGGACGTCAAGGTCTCTCTCCCAGCCCGGCGCCGGCCACGCTGTCATTGTCCGTGTGGAGCCTTCTCAGGCCACGGGCCACGGGCCACTTCCCTGCTTCTCAGAGGCTGCGGGTCCCCATCCCAAGGCAGCCTCGGGGGACACCTGCCCCAGCATCCCGGTGGCCCGCCCTCCCCGCTCCTCCCAGGATGCCATGCGCAAGCCTGGCGGGGCTGCTTCCTCTCTTCACAGTGTCTACCGGCGTCTGCCGACCTCACTGTACAGCCACGGCCCTTTAAACTCCTTTGTTCACTTTTCCTCCCTTTGATTCCACAAATGCCAAGTGTCCCCTGTGTGCCCACATGTTGAGGAGGCACCGGAGGTGTGGTGACACTGAGTCCCAGGCAGGGAGGGGCGGGGAGGGGCCGATGGGGGTGGGGGGAGCGGAGGGAGGAGGTCTGACCTCCAGCCCAGGGCCCAGAGGTCAGCACTGGGGAAGGAGGGGCCACGCCGGGTCCCAGGCTCCCGTGGGACCACCGTGCTGGTGCCCTTAGGGTTTCTCTCTCCCACCTTGGATCCGTCCTGCACAAACTAGCAGTGACCTTCCCGAACCCTTTCTTATGTTTCCCCCTGTTAAGTCCTGGTTCAGTCTATTTTATAGAATCAACTTCATATTTCTCATCCTGGCATCCATGGACCTTAGGGAACATTGCTTCCCTCACGTTAATATTAGCATTGAGTCATCTTACTCACCTGACGTGAGGGGCAGCATTGAGTCATCTTACTCACCTGACGTGAGGGCCAGCATTGGGCACCTTACTCACCTGACGTGAGGGGCAGCGTTGGGCACCTTACTCACCTGACGTGAGGGGCAGCATTGGGCACCTTACTCACCTGACGTGAGGGGCAGCATTGGGCACCTTACTCACCTGACGTGAGGGGCAGCATTGGGCACCTTACTCACCTGATGTGAGGGGCACCTTACTCACCTGACGTGAGGGGGAGCATTGGGCACCTTACTCACCTGACGTGAGGGGCAGCATTGGGCACCTTACTCACCTGACGTGAGGGGCAGCATTGGGCACCTTACTCACCTGATGTGAGGGGCAGCATTGGGCACCTTACCCTGACGTGAGGGGCAGCATTGGGCACCTTACTCACTTGCAAGTCTGGGGCAGACCCTGTATACTAATCTCAGGTTTCCTGGCACCTGTGTTCTGCTGTAGCCTGCCTCGAGTATCTGGTCGAGCGCTGACATTCCTGCTACGTTGCTAGGTGGGCAGTAACCAGAGGCAGGTTATTATCCAGGTGTGAGAAGGTGTAATTGATTATCAGGCGGAAGGAGCAGGCAGGTCTTGTTCCTCTGGCCAGGGTGCATAGGAGCCAGATAACGGGGTGAAGGGTAACCCAAAGAGCTGCATTCCTGCATCCCACCGGCCCAGTCCAGGAATTAGACCAGGAGGGACTCCCAGGGCGAGTGGTGCCGAAGCGTCCAGGAGCAGGGCAGCTGTGTAACATGCAGACTCCCAGGCCCTCCTCGAGGTCCCCTCACTAGACGGGGACAAGACCTGGCACCTGCACGAGACACACCCCAGCTGATCCTGCTGTTCGGCCGGGGCTGGGATCCATGCCTGGACGAGGAGGGCAAATGCCTGCAGTTAAGTCCCCTGCTGCCCCGACCCCTCCTTCAACAAATGCCTGCTGCCCGGCCTGCTTTGCACCCACTCCTGTGATGGGTCCTCACAGAGGGGGGGCCCCTGCCCTGCCCTCAGGCCACGGGCCAGTGGGGGAGAGAGACAGAGAGGCCAAGGCCAGAGGCTTGGTGTTTATAGACGCTAAATTCAATGGGGAAAATGGAGAGGAGGGGGTGGTTTGTTTGTGGGGGCTTGCGAGATCCGAGACATGTGAGTCTCCTGTTCCACTCAGTGCTCTAACGAAGCCGTGTTTGCCGTGGACTTCCACCCCACGGACACCAACATCATCGTCACCTGCGGAAAATCACACCTCTACTTTTGGACGCTAGAAGGAAACTGCCTCATTAAGAAGCAAGGACTATTCGAGGTGAAGTTCAGTTACACTGGCAGTTTGTTCTCACTGAGTGTCTGGTGATCAGCTGGCTTTGCTTGTGGCCAGGATGCTGTCAGGCATCCGGTCTCAGCATTTTTTTTCAGTGGCCAACGTGGGGGTGCAAATGGGGGTGTCGTGACAAAGACTATTCCCAGATCCAGATCCCTAACAGGATTGGGGAGCCCCTGTGTCCTGGGGATGACAGTGGTGATGCCGAGGGGGACGGTGGGCCAACACGGGGCGCACAGGGGAAGGGTGGCCGGGAGCGGCCATGATGGCCCAGAGCAGCTGAGAAGGCACGTAGGGGGGCATCTGGGTGGCCCGCCTTTGCCAAGGGCGGTGGACACTCTGTGCCTTTTAGTCCGGCCACGTGGGCCTTGTGAGAGCCCCGGGAACCGCACACCTTCTCTGTGGGGACAATGGCCGCGACACCCGGAGGTGGAGTTAGAGTTTCTTTATTCTGGGGCCAGGACCCCGCTCCTCAGGCTGTAGCCATGACAACACCACCCGCCCCTTCGCCCCCTCCAACACCTTCCTCCGCTCGAACTGTCTGCAACTTGATACATCCCAGGCATTTCTGTTAGAGCAGACCATCTCACAGCGTAAGGGACATGACGGTAGAGGAATGTGAAAAGCATCAGTGCGGGCGCCACCCGGCTGGGATGATCGGGAGTCCAGGGAGTGTTCATACAGACGAAAACCTGCCTTGACTGACTGTGTTTGTATCTTTGCAACATTTGCAGAAGCAAGAGAAGCCCAAGTTTGTCCTCTGTGTGACGTTTTCTGAAAACGGTGACACCATTACCGGAGACTCGAGTGGCAACATCTTGGTCTGGGGAAAAGGTAACGCCTGGTTGCTCCCAAAGCTGCCTGGCTTTGGCGGCGCTCTGAGAGGTCAAAGGCGACTTCTGTGAGCTCTGTCTGTCAGTAAGTCCACAGGATGACTGAAATCCCAAGGTATGCAGGTACATAATACACAGGAGCCGAGGAAAGGGGAGGGCAAGAGGCAGTGACCCTCCATCACCGAGAGACTCGTTAAGCCCAGATGTTAGGATGGAATAATAGCTTTGTTAGAAGACCTAGTAACATATCGTAAGGATGAAGTCATCCATGACTGTTTGCTTAGCTGTGAAATATTTAATAAGCATTCTGGTTCTCATAGCATTTGGCAGACGTTACCGATCACCAGGATGTGAGAGGCAGCATGCTAGACGCCGGGGCATACAGATGAGTCAGACCCGAGTCCCCCGTGCCAGTGAGCAAACAGCGTGGTACGGAGGAGCCGTCACTCAGAAAACATCCATTCAGTTCCATTCAATGAGCAGCTATGCACGCTCACCACGTGCCAGGAAATAAGGAGAAACACACCATCCCTGGCCCAGGACCTTAGAGTCTGGGCTGTGGTGAAGGTGGGAAAGACCCATCGATGTTCTTTCCAGCCAATAGGGTGACTTCTGTGGAGTCCCCGCTCCTCTGGGTGCCGGGTGCTTGCTGCAGTGTTTTCTCCCCCCTTAGAACAGGCCAAAGGGGAAACTGAGATGGGGCAGGTTAAGTCGCTTGGCCGGAGACACAGCTCCCCGCACTCGAGTCCCCGTTCGGAGCTCGGGTCCCTGGGTTCTCATCACACCGCCTTCGCGTCAGCAAGTTTCCTTAACTGTGCAGTAGCCCTGCCCAGCCTGCCTGGTGCTCTGTGAACAGCTGCCAGTCAGACCCTTGTAGACTTACACATCAGTGATGTCCTAACCGACAATGTCAACTTAAGACAAGAGTGGAAGCGGCGGGCCGAGGTGAGCCTCTTCGCAAGGGACTAAGGATGGTTTTCTTGGTGTGTCTAGGTACGAATCGAATAAGCTATGCCATTCAAGGGGCCCACGAGGGTGGTATTTTTGCACTTTGTATGTTAAGGGACGGCACCCTGGTGTCGGGAGGCGGGAAGGACCGGAAGCTCATTTCTTGGAATGGAAACTATCAGAAACTTCATAAAACCGAGGTAAGACAGCAAGCAGTCCTATTGACATCCGTTTTGAACCTGCAACTGTTGTCCTAACCAGTTTCCTTGTTGGTTTGAAATCTTTAGCCTACAGTTTTGAAAGTTGTTTTGATAACATTTTATTAAGTAGTGTAGTATTTTATTAAAATCCTGGAGGCAGTTTAAGTACAGCTATTAACATGGGATTCGATGTATAAAATCTGAGGTGGTAACATATTTCACATTTAGAATATTTTTATAATAGAACCAATCCCACTTTTCCAAGGGAATATTGTCTACGTTTCTACTTACCATTAAAATCTTTCTCCTTTTGTTCACTTTAATCTCCAGGGTGTTACTTTGGAGACATTATCGCTTTGAGCTAATGTTTACTGAGTATCTACTTTGCACCTGGCTGAGTGCCAGCATGTTCTCCCGTGAGCTCTGAGTCCTTGACCATCTCTGTCACCTCCTTTTACCTGGTTAGCAGCCTGCCGTCGGTAGGAGCCAGAGGCGAGAAATCTAATATTCCCTCCGCACACTCCCCCCCAGGCCCCAGGAAATTGTGAGCAGACAGATGCCACGTCAGTCTGACAGTGGATGGTCTTTCTCCCTCCCGTAGAGGGGACACGCTGTAGCACATTTCCTGCCTGGAAGGCAGACTCTCAAACTCGTTGCATCCTGTAGCACGAGTTCCATCAGAGAGTGCCGCACCGCACCGTGCTTTGGCTGTGGAAGAACCTGGTTTTCTGATTATTGCTCTTAATAAAGGAAGGCTTTTATCTGAACTTGGAAATCACTTTCCCCTTCACGGAGTTGTGTGTTGTTGTTTTTCTAGAGAGAATGGAAGGGGATAAGAGGGGGGAGAGAGGAGAGAGAGATCGAGAGAAACATCAATGTGAGAGAGACACATCCTTGTACGCCTCCTACTGGGGATCGAGCCCAGAACCCAGCATGTGCCCTGACCAGGAATCAAACTGTGACTCCTGGGTTCATAGGTTGACACTCAACCACTGAGCCACATCAGCCGGGCAGAAATGCTTTATTCTTTATTATTATTTTTTTAACAGCTTTACTCTTGCTGATTTTTTTAAGATATATAAAATGTTCAGAGTTTAAAAGTAAGATTTGGGGTTTTGATCATTCACTCAACCATTTGATTGTGGACCTTTCCCTGTCTCTCCGTGCATACCTGTGTGTGTATGTGTGCGTGTGTGTGTGAGACTGTGACAGGAGCTGTTGTCATGGTATATAAACAAGCATTTTTAATGGCGCCTTACATCTCCTCTTTGCAATGCAG
This sequence comes from Cnephaeus nilssonii, assembly GCF_951640355.1. Taxonomy (NCBI): domain Eukaryota; kingdom Metazoa; phylum Chordata; class Mammalia; order Chiroptera; family Vespertilionidae; genus Cnephaeus; species Cnephaeus nilssonii. Next base: position 103,805,964 of record NC_137075.1, on the reverse strand, counting down.
ATTCCAGAACAGTTTGGTCCGATACGGACGGTGGCCGAGGGGAAAGGCGACGTGATCTTGATAGGCACCACCAGGAACTTTGTTCTGCAGGGCACGCTGTCGGGGGACTTCTCGGCCATCACTCAGGTGCGTCCCAGCAGGCCCACCCCACGCGTCCCTGTGACAGAATATTGGACGCTGATAAAGCTCCACACGGAGGAGGTTACGGCTGCGTTTGATACCAGCACAGCCTGCCTGCGCTGCGGGAGTTCCCGTTGGCTGTCCTGACTGAGGTGGGGGAGGAAGAGGCTGATGAGGTTAACTGTACACCAGGCAGCAAGCCGAGCTTGTAATCCCTGAAAGCTCCCGGGCCCAGCGGCGTGGTTCAGTGGTTGAGCGTCAACCTATGAACCAGGAGGTCACGGTTCGATTCCCAGTCAGGGAATATGCCCGGGTTGAGGGTTCGATCACAAGTGTGGGGAGTGCAGGAGGCAGCCAATCGATGATTCTCTTTCATCAACTGATGTTTCTATCTCTCCCTCTTCCTTCCTCTCTGAAATCAATAAAAATATATTTTAAAAAAGAAAATAAAGGAAAGCTCCCGAGTGGTGTTTGTAGTGTTTCAGAGAGCGTGCATTTGTCTTGGTTCTTTAGGGTCACACTGACGAGCTCTGGGGACTGGCCATCCACGCCTCAAAACCCCAGTTCCTGACCTGTGGGCACGACAGACACGCCACTCTCTGGGACGCCGTCGGTCACCGGCCCGTCTGGGACAAGATAATAGAGGTAGATGTGCACGTTGCACCCATTTTCCTGGTGGAAATTCATCTGGAACGTGTTTATTTATTTATTTGCATGAAATGGATAGATGTAAAATTGTCCCGATGCAAATGTCACTTAATTTATCTCCTTCAATTCGAATTCTGTTGCTTTAAGCATTCCTGAGCGGTCTCACCATGTAATTGTGAAGGTTGCTGTTGAACTTTTTTTTTTTTTAATATATTTTTATTGATTTCAGGGAGGAAGGGAGAGGGAGAGAGAGATAGAAACATCCATGATGAGAGAAAATCATTGATCGGCCGCCTCCTGCACACCCCACACTGGGGATGGAGCCTGCAACCCGGGCATGTGCCCTGACCAGGAATCTAACCAGGACCTCCTGGTTCATAGGTTGACGTTCAACCACTGAGCCGCACCGGCCGGGCACTGTTGAACTTTCTGACAGCAAGTCAGCCCCTCTGAGTCGGTGGTTAGGTTTCCTGACTGTGCCATCCACCGGCTTGGTGCTGAGAAGCCCTTGTTTGAGCCTGCATTCTGTTCACCATGTGCCTCTGGAATGCGAATTATAAACTGTTCTAAAAGTGTAGTTTCTCTCTACAACTCGATGATAACGGCAAAGCTTTCGTTTTAAAGTCCGCATGTCTGTGATTTTTATGGAAGGCCTCAGTTCACATAGCACGGCGCTGAACTGTCCTCCTACGCGTAAGGCAGCTGTGACGGCATGTATTGAGCGCCATTTGCATACCAAGCACCGTGCGTGCATTAATTATACCCTTCACCCGGGTGCAGCCTGCGAGTTGAAGTCTTTTTACCCTGCTCTTGTTGATTCGGACACTGAGGCTTAGAGGCGTCACATCGCTTGCCAAGGTCACTGAGTTGGTGACAGAGCCAGTGTTCACCCAGCTCAACCTGATCCCCAAACCCGGGGTCTCCCACCGCTCCCGCTGCTGTGGGCCAGGAGCACATCCTGCAGGGCCCCGTGTAAGGGGGACTCCTCTGTGGCCCACACACCCTGCAGCCCACACAGTTGCCAGCACGCCCCAGTGCGCTGGGTCTGAGTCTCAGCCGCCTGCGTTTTGCTTTCAGAGGTCAGGTTGCTGGGAGAGCAGATCATGGGATGCCAGGGCCTGAGGGGTGGCCCGGCTGCTCAGAGGAGAGAATGGTGTGGCCCGAGATGGCAGGGCATGGCTATAGGAGGTTCTGCCTTGTACCTGTCCCCACGCAGGGGCTTCACGTATGAAAAATACATGAGGGGTTTGTGCAGATCTGACAGCCACCACCGACACAGCAGGAACAGTGGCAGTCCGGGAGGGTGGCCCTCCCTGAGGGCCCGGCCAGCACAGCAGCCCTGCTGTAAGCAATCCGGGCACGCACCCACTCCTGCACCCGGCTGTGAGCTCCCTCCACCTGCGTAAGGGTAGGGACTGACCCGGACGCCAGAAACATCCAGAGTTAAGTCCTACCGGCTTTCTCCACTGGCCATATGACCTTGGACAAGACCTCCCTGAACCTCGGTGTCTTCATCTCATGAATTATATGCTGGAGCCTCAGGTGGCCGTGACTTCTGTTTGTGTGTCCGCAGCAGCCTGAGCTTCATTACAGCTCCCACTTTGGGAAAAGCGTCGCAGTAATAGAATCAATACCTGAAGAGCTTCTGGTCTCATCTTTTTAGTTTATCCAGAAGTTTCTCCTTCTCCTAATTCCGTTTCCATCGCTGCTCTTTTCTTGTCTTCCCGGGATTAGCCTCTTCTCACTTCAGTTTGTCCTAAACACCCCTGCCAGGTGGCCCTCTGTCTAGCACAGATTCGATAACGCACTCCTTTTACTGGAAGAAAAAGACCACTCGCTGTGTTATTTCCTAGTGACCACAGTCCTCAGCATAGCAACGCAGCCCCGTTCCCAGTGTCACCCGCACGCTTCCCCGTCCCCCACCCCGTGGACTCTGCATTGCAAACCCACGGCCGTTCCTCAGCTGGGCCCCAAACTACATTGCTTCCACCTTTTTTTATCACATTATTGTCCCCTTAACACTTGATCCCCCCCAAATACTGGTGTGTCTACTTCCACATTCACCACCGATGGGTCTTTCTGTGGCAGAAGGCGGAGTCAGGCGTCTGCCTCCACCCAGCCTCCACCCAGCCTCCACCCCGCCTCCCTGTCTGACTCGCTTGACTCCCTGCTCCTGGGACCCCACAGCTTGTCATCCACCACGTACATCTTGTATAGTTAGCATTGAACACGTGTGTGTACCCCCAGACCCAAATGGGAACGGGCCTTGCTCGTCTCCATCCTTCCAGGGCTCCGGGCTGTCCCGCACTCATCCAGAGTCCACCTCACGGAACAGGTGCAGTGGGCATGCGTCCCGACAGATGGCGCTCACCCTGCGGCCTGGGGTCACCTGCGCCGGCTCCCAGGACTTGGAGGACGGGCGCTTACTTCCTGCCTGTCACCTGACTACTGTAGCTGTGAAAGGGTGTAAGACAGAAAGGGGAAAGTCCTACGTGGTCCAAGTAGGAAAACAGTTTCCTCCCTGGAGAGGAAAGATTTAAAATGGGGCCACACGGCCCTGAGGGACTGGGCTGGGCTGTGTTTTTATGCTACAGTGCTGTCTGGCCGTCAATTTACACTTCCTTTAAAATGTTTTAGGATCCAGCTCAGTCTTCTGGTTTTCATCCTTCAGGGTCTGTGGTTGCAGTTGGAACACTGACTGGGAGGTAAGTCCACAGCAGCGCGCTGTGCTCGGGGTTCAGGGCGTGTTTCCCCGGGTGGGCGCCAGCGCTCTCGGCTGCAGCCCCAGCCTCTGGCGACTTACCAAGTTCGGCCAGAACCCCACAGGGAAACAAACAGGGTCCTTCAGGTTTTAGCCCTAGGGGACGCTGTGGCCCCCTCTCCTGGAGGAGTGCCCACACACATGCATGCACAGGCACACACAGGCACATGCACATACATGCACACGTACACACACGCACACAGGCACACACACCCTTGCATCCAGTTTCACAGGATGCGTGGTTCCTCGAGCCCTCTGCTGCCCATGGTGGGAGGAACCTCAATTCGGAATCGGGCAAGGAAGCATTTCACAGCACTGAGAGTTTAAGAATGCTTTTTCTTGCTGCCCTTTCAGAATTTTAGAAACCGCCCCAATCCTGAGCCTCATATTCAGACTCGGCTCACACTCCCTGGCCATGTGCCTCCGAAGGCCAGGCAGCCGATTGATGCAGGAGCTCCCGCTTCTCCACTCGGAGAGTGTGGTCCTTCCGCTCTTCGGCGTTTGCCAAGTGCCATGTCCTTATTAGGGATTCGAATCATTTCTGCGTCTGTTACAACCTGCACTGGCTTAGCACTGGGTCTGCATGGTGGTTCTGGGCCCTGACCCCCACCTGACAGCTGAGCAAACAGCCCAGAGGGGTTAACTTCAAACGCCAGCCCTCTGCTCGCTCTTCTTCCATTCCCTCCATCGTTTCTTTCACGCCAGCATTCCCGGAGGTCAGACACTCCACGCAGTTCGGCACATCACCACCCCTAAGGGTGCCCCAGCCCCCCCTCCGGCACCTGCTCTGCTTCACCCTGGGGTGGGGCCATGCAGGGGGTCCCTTTGCCACTTCCTGTGGCCACAACCCCGAGTTAGTGTTGGTCCCACTTCTCCGCCCAGAGCTGACCCTCCTCTTACATGTAAGTGGCAGAACTCAAACCTGAGGAAGCCGTCATCGCCTTGGTAACCGAATCGTTTCTGGTGGTAGAGTGTGCTCAGATAGGACCTTCTCTGTACAGGAAAGCTGGGCATACGTGTTCTTGCTAAGTAAATACAGAGTACTTATTAAGCCCCCGGGTTAAAGTTTCTAATAGCCTTACTGTTGTTGTAATCGTCTTGCTTCACTTCCCACTAAATCGCGTATTGTGCTTTTCTCATGTTGGCAACAGGTGGTTTGTGTTTGACACAGAAACGAAAGACTTGGTCACCGTGCACACGGATGGGAACGAGCAGCTGTCCGTCATGCGGTACTCGCCAGGTCAGCGCGCACCGCTCCCGGGAAGTTCTGTGCAGATGCCTTTACAGAAGGTTTCACATGCCTTCCAGGATGCTCGCTATGCTTGTGTTGTTTTCTAACTCTTTATTATGGGAATTTTTAAACAAAACTGGACAGAAGAGCATAATGAGCCCCCGTGTATCCGTCACCTGCTGCAGTGCTACGGACTCTCAGCCAGTCTCGTTCGTCTTTTTTATTAGAGCCTCACTGCCCGCCCCATGTTATTTTGAAGCAATTTATAGACATCTTATCCTTTCTTCTGTTAATATCGCTGAGTCTCAAAAAAGTGAGGACTCTTTTAGCAGCTTTATTGAAGTACAATTTACATACGATAATTTACCCATTATAAACGTATAACTCATTGATTCTTAGTGAATTAGAGTTGTACAACCATCACCACAATCCAATTTTTGAACCTTTTCAGCACCCCCAAAAAGTCCCCTTCCTGCCCGTTAGCAATTAACCTCCGCCTCTACCCCTATTCTGGGCACCCTCTAATGCGCTGTGCTGATCTGTGAATGGCCTGTTCTGGACATTTCATATCAGTGGATTCATACAACATGGAGCCTGTTACATCAGCTTCTTCTTTTTAGAATAATGTTTTTGAGATTAGTTTGTGTTGTTGTGCGTATATCAGTACTTTATTCCTTTTTTTAATTGAATTTTGGGGGTGGCATTGGTTAATAACATTATAGCTTTCAGGTGTACAATTCTATAATATATCAACTACATATTGTCCTGTGTGTTCACCACTCCAAGTCAAGTCTCCTTCCATCACCATTTATCCCTCCTACATATTCCTTTTTAATTACTGGATAGTATTCCATTTTGTGGATATACCACATTTTCTTTATCCATTTATCAGTTAACAGACACTAGGATTGTTTCTGCGTTTGGGTTATTAGGAGTAACGCTGCTATGAACAGTCATGATAAGTACTTTTTGTAGACATTTGCTTTCATTTATCTCGGGTGTGTTCCTAGGAGTGGAATTGGTGGATCATAGGGTAGATTTACATTTAACATCTGATAAAAATGCTTTCCAAAGTGGCTGCCCCATTTTACATTCCCACCAACACTGTGTCAGGGATCTAGTTTCTCCATATCCTCACCAACACCTGCCATAGTCTGTCTTTTTCAGTAGAGCCCTCCTAATAGAGGTGTAGTGGTCTCTTCTGTGGTTTTAAGTTACATTTCCATAAAGACTGTCACAGAGGTTAAGCATCTCTTCATGTATCTACCAGTCATTTCTGTATCTTCTTTTATGAACTATCTATCCAAATATTTTGCCCATTTTTAATTGGGTTGCTTGTCTTACTACTGAGTTATAAGAACTCTTTCTATATTCTGTCTATGAGTTCTTTATCAGATATATGATTTGCAAATGTTTTCTCTCAGTGTATGGCTTGTCTTTTCATCTTCTCAATGGGGTCTTTTAAAGCAGGCGCTTTAATTTTGATGAGGTCCAGTTTATCTATTTTATTCTTTTATGGATCTTGCTTATGGTGTCATAGTCAAAAGTCACGAAGATTTTCTCCTATGCTTACTTTTAGAAAGGTTATTGTTTTAGCCATTATATGTAGGTCTGTGATCCATTTTGAGTTAATGCTTGTGTCTGGTGAGAAGGCAGTCTAAGTTTATTTATTCTGCATGTAGATATCAACTTGTCCCAGCACCATTTGTTGAAAATACAATTCTGTCCCTAATGGATTATCTTGACACTTTTGTCAAAAGCCCATTAACATGTCCTGGCCAATTTGGCTCAGTGGATAGAGTGTCAGCCCGCAGACTGAAGAGTCCTGGATTCAATTCTGGTCAAGGGCACATATTTGGGTTGCTGGCTCGATCCCATGTAGGAGGCAACTAATTGATGTGTCTCTCTCACATCGATGTCTCTCTCTCTGTGTCTCTCTCCTCTCTTCCACTCTCTCTAAAAAACAATGGAAAAATATCCTCAGGTGAGGATTAACAAAAAAAAATCCATTAGCAATAAATATAAAGGTTTATTTCAAGATTCTCAGTTCTATTCATTCATTTATATAACTATCCATATACCAATACCACACAATTTTGATTACTGTACTTTTGGAGTAAGTTGTGAAATTGAATAGTGTAATTATTACAATTCTGTTGTTCTTTTTCAAAATTGTTTTAGTTATTTTAGGTCCTTATTTTAGAATCAACTTGTCTAGTTCTAATTTTAAAAAGCCTACCAGGATTTTAATATGTTGAACTTATAGGTCAATATGGGGAGAATTGCTATCTTTACAAGATTGAGTCTTGTAATCCTTGAACTTAGAATGTCTCTCCATTTATTTAGATCTTTAATTTTTATCAGCAATGTTTTATAGTTTTCAGTGCACAAGTCTCATACTTCCGTTGTTAAATTTGTCCCTAAGTTGCTTTTTATACCATTGTGAATGAAGTTGTCTTTTATTTTATTTTCAGAATGTAGTTTGCTAGTATAGAGAAATAAAAATTTTTTGCACATGGATCTTATACCTGTGACCTTTCTAAACTCCTTTATTCGTTTTAGTAGGTTTTTTGTGTGTAAAATTCTTGGACTTTTCTTCATACGGGAGCATGTCATCTGCAAACGACGACAGTTTTACTCATCTTTTTTAATCTGGGTGTCTTTATTTTTTCCTTATTGCATTTGCTAGAACCCCGAACATGACGATGAACAGAAGTGGCAAAGTGGGTCCTTGCCTTGCTCCCAGTGTTAGGGTGAAAACGGTCATTTATTGTTGAGTAGGAAGAGGAAGTTCCCTTCTATTCCTAACCTGTTTAGTTTTTATTATGAATGGGTGTTAGAATTTGCCAAATGCTTTTTCTGTATCTATCAAGCTGATCATGTAGTTTTTGTCCTTTATTTTATTAATATGCTGCATTACATTAATTTTCAGATGTTAAGCCATCTTTGCATTCCTGGGATAAATCTCACGTGGTCATGGTGTCTAATCCTTTTTATATTTTGCTGGATTCTGTTTAATCTTCTGTTAAGGATTTTTGCATCCATGTTTATGAAGGATATTGGTCTGAAGTTTTCTTGTGATGGTTCTGTCTGGCTTAGTTATGAGACTGCTATTGGCCTATAGAGGAAATTGGAAAATGTTTCTTCTTTGTTCATTTTCTGAAAGAATTTATAAAAGACTGGTGTTATTTCCTTATTAAGTATTTGATAGAATTCATGTGAATTCAGTGAGTTATCAGGGCTTTTCTTTGTAGGGAGGTTTTTAATTTCTAATTCAATTTCTCAGCTTCTTATAGATCTATTCAAATGTTTTGGTCTTTTTCTTAAGTCAGTGTTTATTTTTCCATCTAAGTTGTCTAATTTATTGGCATAAAGTTGTTCATAACATTTGTTTTCAATCCTTTTCATTTTTCTGAAGTTGGTAGTGAAGTCTCTTCTTTCGTTCTTGATTCTGGTAACTTGTGTTTTCTCTCCTTTTTTCTTGGTCAATCTAGTTAAAGATTGGTCAACTTTGTTTATCTTTTCAAATAATCAGGCAGGGAGGGGCAGTGTGCACAGAGATGAGGCGGGAAGGACCTTCCAGGCAGCGGGGGAGGTGGTGTTCAGAGGCCTGAGAGAGCCTGCAGCTCCGTGAGCAATGAGTGGCTACATCCTGGAGGGCCTTGTGGGCCCCACTTACAAACTGAGCCTCGGCCCCTCAGTTTCTGAGTGGGGAAGGGTTTTATAAGGAGAGGAACTGGCCAGGGGCGGTTTTCAAGAGGTAGTTCTAGAAGTGGTAGAGGAGCCATTCAAGCACACATTTTCTTTTTGAAATAACTCATTAATCTGGCTGTTTTCTAAATCTGTGATGGCAACTAGCATTACCCCTTATAATTGATCAAGTGTTTATTTTTAATAATTGAATTACAATCCGTCCTATCTTTGTAGATGGGAATTTCTTAGCAATAGGCTCCCATGACAACTGTATCTACATATACGGAGTCAGTGACAACGGGAGGAAGTACACGCGAGTTGGCAAATGCTCGGTAAGCCCACGTACTTCTCGTGCACGTGCCGGCGGTCATTACTTGTTGGTCAGGAGTTCATTAGGCCAGGGAACCTCATACGATGTGTTTCTCTCCCAGGGTCATTCCAGCTTCATCACTCACCTGGACTGGTCTGTAAACTCACAGTTCCTCGTGTCAAACTCCGGAGACTACGAAATCCTTTACTGTGAGTAGCACCCGGGGTTACGTTTCCTCAGAGACCGAAGGTGGCCTCCCGCAGAAACCCACTTGCCGTACACCTCGGGCCTCGGCTCTGTCCTCTGTGAGACAGAAGGTGGACTGGGCACCCCTCAAGTCCTTGCTGAGACACCTGAGACCGGGCCGACCATGGCCCTGGTGAGGCGATAAGGGCCCCGAGAAGGAGAAGGCCAGGCTCTGCAGAGAGAGGCTGGCGGGGGCAGATGCGGCCGAAGAGAGTGGGGTCAGAGCCGTCACAGGGAGAGGGACCCTGTGGGAACGTCACCCCCCTGAGGCAGACCACGAAGGCTCTCCCGCCTGGGTGACAGCAGTCCCCTGGGACCCCTCCCCCTCCTCCCCCAAACCCTCTGGCCAGTGTCTGTGCCCAGGCAGGACCTGGGCGTGGTGAGGGTCATAATGGCTGGCACTTACTGAGCACATGGCGCGTGCCGTGCTCTGCTTCAGCAAACACTTGCCAAGCACCTGCCGCATGCCCAGCTCTGGCTAAGCACGGGTCACAGAGCATGAGGGCCTGGGCGCCACCTGCTGGAAGGTTCTGAAAAGTGTGCGGCTCCGACCTCCATCTCCTCCAGGAGCCACAGCCCTTTCAGGCTCACCCCCTTTTGTAGACAAGGAAATCGGGGCCCAGACACGAGGCCATAGGCATCAAGAGCCAGCGGGTGGCCGAGGGGGGAAGGGGAGAGATCGCCCAATTGTTGAAGAGCCCAGATAGGCAGGGCAGCTGGAGGTGGAGGAAAAGAGAAGATACCTGGGCCGGGACCATGCCCCCTCCAGCAGGGCAGGCCGCCAGGGTCAGCCCTCCCGCCCTCTCCAAGGTCCTGCCTGATGCGGGGCAGAAACGGGAAGGTTTTCAGGGGCAGGCCCTGGGTCTAGCCTCTTCTCAGACACAGTCTCACACTTCACTGGTAAGAGCTCATGTGGGGAACAAACCAGTCACCTGGGAGGCCATAGGTGCTTGGCTGACTGGTTTCCATATGCTTGGAGTTAAAGGGATTGGTGTGTGTGTGTGTGTGAGAGAGAGAGAGAGAACATGTATGTGTTCAGGGCTCCAGGGAGGACAGGAGCAGGTAGAGGCCTAGGAGCCAGAGGATGGTCAGAGAAAAGAGAAGCCAGACTGGGGGAGACAGGCCCAAACTGGGGGAAGACAGCGAGGAAGAGGTGGCCCCCTCGCAGGCCCCGGGCTGGGCTCAGTGCCGGCCAGGAGTGCGATTCCGCTGGGCTGGGAGGTGGATGGGTCCCTCTCCTGAGGGCTCTGTCGCCGATGAGGCTCTGAGGGCCCTGCCTCGCCCCAGAAGGAGAGGGGGCTGTTGCTCAGGTGTCACCACACCTGCGTGTGCTTTTTCCAGGGGTTCCCTCTGCATGCAAGCAAGTCGTCAGTGTGGAAACTACACGGGACATCGAATGGGCTACATACACCTGCACTTTGGGATTCCATGTCTTTGGTAAGTCCCCGCAGCTTTCACGCGGTTCAGATGTAAGTGTGTCCGCTTTCAGAATATCCCCTAACCGTCAGGAAGGCTCGGAGTCGCCAGTTCCGTCAGCGTGCTGTGCCGCTGCGTGAGCCCCGCAGGACCCAGTCCCTGCAGCTCCGGGAAGGGCCGGGCGAGAGGAGCCAGGACACGGTGTTCACCCTTTCCTAGTGTGTGAAGTGGGTCTCTAGCATCTTCTCACGTGTGGCTGTGCCCGAGTTCCTGGCTAGATGGAGCCGATGGCCCTCAGTCAATTCACTCATCCTTTGCTAGTTATTACTCCATCTTCTTGGTCCTTAAACTCGAATTTTCACTTCTAAGTTCAGATTAGGAATATATTCATAAATGATCTAAATTAAATTGCCACAAAGCAGTAGGAAAAAAGCAGTATTTATAACCTCTTTCTGTAAGACTATAGGTCAATCATTTGGTCAGAATTTCACAAATCTCCTTAGAGCTGGCATTTTTACCATTTTCTGGTATTAAAAGCGAGGACCCCCGGGTTTACCGCAGAACTTCCAGCTGAGAAACTGATGCACACACAGCTCTCTCAGAGCCGAAGTGACTGGGACCCAAGGGGTTTCCTGGCGCAATGGTCAGGAGACACCACCCCCAGACCAGGCTTCATGCCCACCAGAGCCAGAGCTGCTGCCTCCCCCGGCCCACGGCAGGCAGACACAACACCTGCCCGGTGTCAGAAGCAAGCAGCAGCCACAAAGAGCTGACCCCAAGAAATGTCTGAAAGGCACACTCAGACTCAGGGTTAAAAAGTTCTTGGGAGAGACTTTCACATGTAAAGAGCTACCTCGAAAAAAGAAAAGTTAGGAAACCGCATGCTTGAGGACTAGTCAGCTTCCCATCAGACACTTTGGGACAAAAGAAAGGCATTGTGTCCAGAAGCAGGGTTTCTGGCGCACTTTGTGCTGCATTGTCAAGAAGCCACCCCCTCCCCCAAAAAAGGACAAAAAAGAAGAGGCCCCCAAAAGGTGGGAGTCCAGCGAGCCTGTTGTTGCTCCTGCCCTGCCACAGAGCGGGCTAAGCCTTGAAGGGGCTCCTGGGAGGCCTGGGGTGAGCCGCTCGCAGGAACAGGGAGAGGCCGAACCAGACAGAGCGCTCTCCTGGCCCTGGTCTGAGCCCGGGGCTTGGGCGATTTTACTTTGGCGAGACTTTAAAGCAGTCCCCACGCAGCGTGGCCAGTGTTTCTGGTATTTTCAATGCTGCCTGTGGTCTTTGTTTCAGGAGTGTGGCCAGAAGGCTCGGACGGGACGGACATCAATGCCGTCTGTCGGGCCCACGAGAAAAAAGTCCTGTCGACGGGCGATGACTTCGGCAAAGTACACCTCTTCTCTTACCCTTGTTCGCAGTTCAGGGTAAGGACTGGTCTTCACACATCTCACCCTCGTGGGATGCGTTTGGCACTTACATAGAAAGGCCCATGAGTGAATGCCACCTGTCACAGGTGCAGACCTGACCCTGTCACCCGCTGCCCTCGAGCACTTCAGGGGCTCCCCCTGCCCTCCAGGAAGCCCTTAGACCTGGCTCCGCTACCTCTGTGGCCTCCTTCGTGGGCCCCACTCCTCTCCCCTCCACCACAGCCCCTCTGCTGCAGCCCTGCTGTGCTGAGCCAGCACCTCTGCCCAGCACGCCCCTCCTGGCCCTTCCCTTCCCTGACCCTCCTTCAGCAGGACACCCCTCTCCCTCCGCCCCTGGCATCTCTGGGAGTGAATGTATACGCCCAGGACAGTCCCTTGCCCCTGTCTGTGCCCCAGTGGTTGTGCCGGGTCCCGCCTGAGCTGTGCAGAGCACGGCACAGACTAGCACAGCCGAGTGAGGGAGATGCAGGAATGTGGGAACGCGCACAGAATTCCCACACCTTCCGCTCCAGTTCGTGCGCTTTGCGTTGAGCTCCCTCCCTGTCTTCTTCCCAGGCCCCCAGCCACGTGTACAGCGGGCACAGCAGTCACGTCACCAACGTTGACTTCCTCTGTGATGACAGCCACCTCATCTCCACGGGCGGCAAAGACACCAGCATCATGCAGTGGCGGGTCATTTAGTGCCGGCGGGGACCCGGGCGCAGCGCAGGCCCCAAGGCACAGACTCGGTTACTCGGTCACTGTGATTTCTGTTTTGTTTGAAAAGTTCTCACAAACCTCAGGAAAACCACTCCCTGTACCGGTTACCTTAGCGTAGTGGATCAGAGAGCGCCACGTCGGATCAGCAGTTCAGGTTTCTCTGTTGTACAATAAATAAAACACATTTAATGTAAAAAAAAAAAAAGAAAGAAAGAAAGAAAAAAAGCCAAGGTTTACAGCACGGCGACATCGACAGGTTAACTGGTATATCCTTCCTACCTTTTCTATGAACTCTTCCAAACGGTCACAGAATGCCTTTTCAGATCCTGTACGTAGGCTGGCTCGTTCACCGTGAAGCCTGCGAGGCCGGATATTTATGAGAACGAGGTACTGCATCACGATCACTGTTAACTGGTCCTAAAGGGACTCAGGATTGAGTAGAGGGAAGAACCGACTGCACAGCTGAGTCAGGAAATGCAGCTACGACTTTATTTGGTTCCATTGTCTACGGTTCCATTCAGTTCTCCCTCTGGGAGGCGGGCGGGAAGGGGGTTGATTAACGGTTCAGCCGGGGATACAGGCATTTCAGAGTTCTAGAAATGCCCGCCAAGCCCCATGCAGTCAGCCCTGACACCCTCGTGAATGGCACCCCCTGTGGTCCCCGTCCACCTGCCCCACGAGTGGAGACATGTGGCCACCTTCCTCTGTATATTAATTGGCATGATATGGTATTGTACTTGTATAGGATTTTAGCGATTCAAAATAAATACGTAAGGCTAGGCTTTACTATTTTATGTTTATGGACATTGTATATTTGTACTTTAAGACCAAGTCAAAAAGACACCACCAGCCTGCAGCGGGGAGCCTGGGAGGCTCCGCCAGGTACACAAGGCAGCTTCTTTCCTGTCTTCTGTGCCTGGCCGGCTCGCTGGGCGATGGAAGAAGATTGCGTTCTGATGAGTAAAACGTAGGCGCCGTCCGTTTGTCAAGAAGGCCTTATCCATTTCGATTGTGAGGTAGACTGAAATGTATTGTTTACATTGGGGAATGTATCTCAGATTTTAAAATAGAAGAGTAATAAGCAGACTTTAAACACAAATATTAAGATTTTTACTTGTTCTAGGCAAGTAAATGAGTCGAGCTGTCTGGACTCAGCCCTGGCTGTTCCGCCAGCCGATTGGGCACGACACGGCGAAGCGTTGTGGTGACAGACGGCTCCCGGCTGCTGCAGACAGGGCGCCAGTGAACGTGGTAAAGGTGAAGCTGTTTGTATGTATCCTTATCAAATATATTCTGTAATGAAATAAAATCTGAAAAGTGGATTTCTTATTGACCTATAATCATGAAAGTATATAAATTAAAGTATTTAAAATTAGCTATGATTCACACTATATTCTGTTTCATATATAGATATTTTTCCTCACCTAGGGACTATAATTTGCATATGGTGTATAAATAATCATTCTCAAATGATTAATTGAGGGAATAACCATATCAGGGAAGGAAAAGGGAACCATTATCTATATATATAAAAGCCTAAGCGACCGTCTGACCGTTCTCCTAGTAGCTATGATGTGCAATGACCACAAGGGGGCAGGCGCTCTGACCAGTAGAGGAGGGAGCCCAATTCCTTGCGGAATCGGCCCTGGGTTAGGTTGCACCTAGGGCACTGTCAGCCCCAAATCTGCTTCACCCGCACCCAGGGCCCATCAGGGGATGTCGGAAGCCCAGTGCACAGATTCGTGCACCAGTGGGGTCCCTGGGCCTGGCCTGCGCCCTCTCGCAATCTGGGACCCCTCAGGGGATGTTGGAAAGCCGATTTCGGCCCGATCCCTGCAGGCCAGGCCAAGGGACCCCACCGGTGCACAAATCTGTGCACAACTCCTCTAGTTTACTTATAAGATCTATTTTTATTTCTGTATACTTCCACTATATTTTAAGCTCAATAATAGAAAAAGAGTATTGTAAACCATTATTGCTATCTTCCTACTTGCCTGCATTTAAATGAAATTCTTTAAACAGCCCAGGATTAGCCTTGTGGGTATTCATCATTCACTCCCTCCCTCATTAGCATAGCAAGCAATGGCCCTGGCCACGGGGGGAGGAGCCAGGCAGCATCCCAGAGCTCCGGGCCTGGGGGAACCTCAGCTGCCCCATCCTCACATCAGTCATAGAGGGTCATGACATCAGGTGATGTGAAAGCATTTTCAGAAATGCAGTTTGCAGAGATGGAAAAGGAGAGGATTTTCCCTGTTCTGGCATGTTCCCTCCTCCCGTGTCTCCTTCCCAGGCCGAGGCAACACCTGAACTCAGGCATCAGCCGGGAGCAGAGGCTGGGAGAACACAGGTGCTCAGGACAGCCATTGGTGGGGGGGAAGGGAGATGTGGGGTCCAGGAGGGCAGCCAAGCAGCTACCACAGTCTCACCTCCCCCCAGGTCCCCCAGGTGCTCTGCCAACCCCACAGAAGGATGTTTATCTGAACGCCTTGTAGAATGGTGGAGCTGCAAGGGAACTTGGGGAAGTGTTTCCCAAAGTGTGTTCCTTGGAACACCATTCCACAGGGTGTTAATAGACCTTGTGTTTGACAGTTCAACAGGTTTGATCAGGGCTTTTTTTTTTTTTTTTTTTCCGGATGGATCTTCTCAGAATTTGTGAGCACACAGAGTTCCCAAAGCCTGGCTACACGGCCTTTCCTTCCTGGGACGTCTCCGAAGGCAGGGTCTCCAGAAACACCCGTTGGGGAACCTTTTCTTTAGCCCGCTCTTTCTATAGATGTAGAAACTAAAGCCCTCGGAGAGCAAGGATTTGCCCTGGTGACCTTGGCAGGGGCAGCCCCTAGCCACCCTAGTTGGTTTCTTTTTATAAAATAAAGCTTACTTGACCTTTTAATGAAAAAGCTAACCTGCACCCATTCTGGCAGATTCAGAGGGAAGCCTGCTCGACTGCTACCACCCAGAAATAGCACCACTGCTTCCAGGCATCTCTCCCTGCATAGTTCCCTACGCGAACATCTTTGGGTGTTTCCATAGTTGACATACTGCATAGACAAGGCTTTATATCGCTTTTTTCGTATCACTTTATAAGCAATTTCCCATGTCATTATAACCTCGTTATAAATAACTCCTGTTAGCAGCCTAGCAGGCGGCTGTGATTAATATCGCGGCTCCTTGTCCAGGCCTCTCACGGTCAATGGCAAGAAGAATCATAAAGGCCACGCCTGTGGGGGCATTTGTCCTCAGTGTGCTTTCCGCAGGCTCTTCCCACCAGCCTGGAGGCAGCTCAGCTCTTTCCCATTAGAAAGAACCTCCCTGTCTGTCGCTTGGCCCTCTGTGCTCGGCCGGCCTCTCGAAGGCCCACATCCCTGTATGTGACTCGGCTTCCTTAGCTTCACCCCTGCCGTCCCCCTGGTGCCTCCGTCTCAGGCCCCAAACCACCGCGCCCACCCCTCCCCCCACATCTGCACTCGGTCCTCCCGAGTGCCCAGACCAGCACTGTGGGCATCCGTCTCGCCCTCTCTCTGACTCGCTGCCCATATCAGCGGCTGCCAGTAAGTGACCGGAATAGCAGCAGTGACCCCACGCGGCACCATGAGTGCCTGACACATGGCGACTCCTCCGTCCTCTCAGCAAGCCTGTGAGACGGCTTCTGACCGTGACCCTGAACTTCGAGGAGCCACACAGCGAGGAAGTTGGATGGGAACCTGAGGAGTCGGATCCTGAGTTCTCACGAACCACAGCACCATTCTGCCTCCCCAACACTCACTGTCGCCTGGGCTCCCCCTGATCTGCCCTGCCTCCTCCCCGGCCGGCCCCTGTCACAGCTGGCCTGGCTGCACGGGCCTCGCTGGCAGTGAGCGCAGTGAGCGAGCTTTCGAAATATGTCCCTCTCTTGGTTAAAGCCCTACAGGGCTCTCAGGGAACACTCCTCACGTGGCGCACAGGGCCTGTTCGGGGGGCTGTGTCCCTGTAACACCGGCTCAGTTCCCACAGCCGAGCTGTCTGTCCTGACACTAAGCCTGCTCTGCCACCACGCAGTCTTTCCACGCACTCTGCCCTAACACTCTTCCTCCCATATTTCCTTGCCAGCGACCACAACATGCGTAGCCCAGCTGAAAAGTCGCTTCCTCCAGGAAGCCTTCCTTGAGTACCTAACCTTGAGTTCTGGTCCCTCTTTTGTGTCCCCGCTCATTGTGCTTCCCCGATCCCATTGAATTGTAAGCGCTGTGTAGCCCTCATGTCCCTAAGCTCCCTGAGGCTTGAATGCTCTGCCTCCCGCACTTCGCACAGGACCAGGTGTGGACAGGTGACCTGTAGGTGTTGGGTGGACGAGAATGAATGAATGAATGAATGGGATTCCTAAACCTTCGCCCTCAACCCTGAGTATTTTTTCCTGCTTCACTGTTTCACCTTTGCCCACAGCACTGCCGAGAACAGCTTTGTCCAGTGGGCTTTATTTTATTTATTTTTTTTTGACAGAATGGAAGGGAAGGAGAAGGTGGGGAGAGAGAGAGAAAGACCAGTGTGAGAGAGACACATCGATTGGTTGTCTCCCGCACACAGCCAGCACCCCACTCAGGGCCAGGGATCGAAGCTGCAATCCTTCGGTCTGCTGACCAACGCTCTAACCACTGACCATCTAGCAACCGTATAGCTTATTTCATCTCTAAAGCAATGTGACTTACTTCTGCAGGATCATTCTTATGATTAAACTAGAAGCCCGGTGCACGAAATTCGTGCACGGCGGGGGGTTGTCCCTCAGCCCAGCCTGTACCCTCTCAAATCTGGGACTCCTGGAGGGATGTCCGACTGCCCGTTTAGGCCTGATCCTGGTGGGATCGGGCCTAAACGGGCAGTCGGACATCCCTCTCACAATCCAGGACTGCTGGCTCCCAACTGCTTGCCTGCCTGCCTTCCTGATTGCTCCTAACCGCTTCTGCCTGCCAGCCTGATCACCCCCTAACCACTCCGCTGCCAGCCTGGTTGATGCTTAACTGCTCCCCTGCCAGCCTGTTTGCCCCCAACTTCCCTCCTCTGCCAGCCTGGTCACCCCTAACTGCCCTCTCCTGCAGGGTTGATCACCTCCAACTGCCCTCCCTTGCAAGCCTGGTCCCTCTTAACTGCCCTCCCTTGTAGGCAGGGTGCCTCCCAACTGCCCTCTCCTGCTGGCCATCTTGTAGTGGCCATCTTGTGTCCACATGGGGGCAGGATCTTTGACCACATGGGGGGGCAGCTATATTGTGTGTTGCAGTGATGATCAATCTGTATATTACTCTCTTATTAGATAGGATAGAGGCCTGGTACACAGGTGGGGGCCAGCTGGTTTGCCCTGAAGGGTGTCACAGATAAGGGTGGGGGTTCCCTTGGGGTGTGGGGCGGCCTGAGCGAGGGGCCTGTGGTGGTTTGCAGGCCAGCCACGCCCCCTGGCAACCCAAGGGGAGGCCCTGGTATCTGGAATTTATTTTCCTTCTACAATTGAAACTTTGTAGCCTGGGGCGGCAGCCATTTCTGTGGCAGTTAATTCACCTTCTACAATTGAAACTTTGTAGCCTTAAGCGGGTGAGCCCGGCCAGGGTGTGCGGAAAGCTTTGCTTCCCCTGTTGCTGCCGGCAACCCTGGCCTGCTCTCTCAAGCTCCATTCTGCCACCATTTGTTTGAATTTGTTTACCTTCTATAATTGAAACTTTGTAGCTTGAGTGGAGGCTTAGGCCTGCAACGGCTATGGAAAGCTTGGCTTCCTCTGTTACCTGGGAAACATTGCTCTCTGTGGCTGTAGCCATCTTGGATTGGGGTTAATTTGCATACTCACCCTGATTGGCTGGTGGGCGTGGCTTGGCTGGTGGGCGTGGTTTATGTAGCGGAGTGATGGTTAATTTGCATATTACCATTTTATTAGAGAGGATGAGTAAATGCATTTAGGAGGGGCATTCATACATTTTACCAGTGTATCCGCCAGGGTCCTGGTAGGAACCAGACAGCACGTTTAACCGGGGTAGTCTGAGGAGGGTTTAATCAAGGTCTACAGGTGTTGACCAAGGTGTGGACAGAATTGAAGGGTAAAGGACGAGATATTGCAGTGCTGTGGGGAGCAGTTTACAGAGCCCAGAAAGGGGGGTTGCGTGGTGCCACCCCGCAGGAGCTATGGCCCTCTTAGGAGGATACAGCTAGCCAGTGGGCTTTTTTAAAAATATATATTATTGATATTTTACAGAGAGGAAGGGAGAGAGATAGAAAGTTAAAAACATCGATGAGAGAGAAACATTGATCAGCTGCCTCCTGCACACTCCCCACTGGGTATGTGCCCGGAACCGAGGTACATGCCCTTGACTGGAATCAAACCTGGGACCCTTGAGTCTGCAATCCAACGCTCTATCCACTGAGCCAAACCAGTTAGGGCAAGGGCTTTTTTTTTTTTTTTTTAAGCTAGGTTTACTTCTTCAGGGCGAGTGGACTGGCTGACTTGAGCGCAAGATTATCTTTCTGCCCCCTGATACATTTTGCAAAAATAAATTCCAAAATGATGGTAGCAATTTGGGAGCCTTTTTCTTTTTTTAGCAAATGAATCCTTTTTCCCTTTGTCAGTGTCTTCCTGCCGGAAGCTGCTCGAAGCTATTTTTACCTAAGGGCTGTAAACCTCATCACTCTCAGAGGAGAGTGGGGCTTCGTGCGGAAACTGTACCCGCCTCCCCAGCCCGTCAGCCCTGCGCACTAGCCTAGTTCTAGGTCGTTTGGGAAAAGCAAGTTTAAATTACGTTCCAAATTAAGCAGCGGTTTTGTAAAAGGAGAAGAACTTACACATTATGAACTTCTTCAAAATGCTCACAGACCACGAAGTCATCAAGGCAGAGCCGATGAACTGTGGCAGGTGAATGTTATGAAAAGATGAGAGGGAAAGCAGCTTGGGGGCTGGGGGGCCAGCTGGCTTTCAAACTTTGTTTTAGCAGCAAAAGCTTTCTTCAGACAAAACCGCACAGGAAAATCCACTCGGTGATATGAGCGAGAATGCCGCTGCTTGGGCTGAAGAGTCCGGGGGGAGGTAACCACGAATACTCTGATCCTATGTTCGTTTCTCCCACCCACGCCACTCCCCTCAACACCCCACCCCTCCCCGGCCACCTCCAGCTGCCCCAGGGACACCAAAGTCTACCCTGTAGAATCCAACTCGAGGAAGCCCAAGCCCAGCAAGGGCCACACACTGAGTGGAGGCAGAGCAGGGTCACCTGCTGGGCTCCCAGCCTTGTCTACCTGCGGTCTTGCCACAAGCCAGCTTGGTGGTCAGTCACAGTGCATAACATTTCTCCAAGTTGGTCCCGGAGCTGACTGGCTTCCCAACGCTCGCCATCCAGAGGTCCCCAGCTACCAATTTGGTTTTAGGCAGCGATTTTCCAACCAGTGTGTCACGACAGGCACACGGGTGTACCGCAAGAATTTTTTAAACATACGATACTGACTAGCCAGGGGCCCTGACCTCTTTCCCCTAAGATAGTCAAATAAAAAGTGACAACAGCCAATGCAACAATAGCTGTCCAGTATGAATGAATCAAAATTATACTCACATTTTTGTCAGATCAGCAAAAAATACATTTTTTTTTTGGTGTGCCACAGAATTTTAGTAATTGGTTTAGGTGTGCGATGAGGTGAGAAAGGTTGAAAATAATTGGTTTTAAGGTTCTAATTTCTTTCAATGACATTTTGTCGTTTTCAGTGTATAAGTCTTACACGTCTCTTGTTAAATTTATACCTAAGTACTTTATTCTTTTTGAAGTTACTGTAAATAAAATTGTTTTCATTTTATTTTCGGATGTTCAAACCAAGTGTATAGAAGTACAATTAATTTTTGTACATTAATTGTGCATCCTGCAACCTTACTGAACTTGTTTATTTAAATAGTTTTTTACTGGATTTCTTAGGATTGTCTATACACAAAGTCACGTCATCTGCAAATAAGAGTTTTACTTGCTTTCCATTAGGGATGTCTTCTTGCCTAATGGCCCTGACAAGCTTCCAGTACAACATGGAGAAGCAGTGGTGAGATAGGTAACCTGCCTTGTTCCTGATCTTAGGGGGAAACACCCACTCTTCTGGTGAGTTCTTTTAACTTAAAAACTCTAGTTTGTCCTCAATTATGGCTTCTGCTCCTTCGTCCCTTTTGGAACTGCTATTATTGAGAAGTTGGGCCCCTTGAATGTATCACTTACGTGTCTCATTTTGACAAAAATGATAATTTCCATTTCCTCCTATTTTACTCTGTTTGGTGAGGGAATTTTTTTTCATTTGATCTTCTAGGTCCCGCTCTTTTTTTTATAAACAACATTTTATTGGACAACAGTCATGCCCATTCATTTACATATGGCCTGTGGCAACCCCCAAACTGTAAGGCCCGGTGGAATAGTTATAAAAGAAACTGAATGGCCTGCAAAAAGCCAAAGATATGTACTCCCTGGCGCTTTGCAGAAAGTGTGCCACCCGAGTTTAGATCGGTGTGTTTCCCGTCTCTCACTGCCCCTAGTTAAAGTTTACATTCTAAAAGCACGGACTGTTTTTAAAACAGCCCTTCCAGCCCCACGTGGGAGTGAGTGCCATCGGCCCCCACGAAGGCCTGGCTGTCAGGCTCTCCAAGGCCAAGGCCAGTGTGAGACAGCCAACAGGGAGAAGTGACCAGGAAGTTCTTCCCCAGGGCTGACACCCCTTCCACGCACCCCCCCACGCCCCCCCCCACACACACACACACCCCATGCTGGGACCTGATGACTGAGGCTGGGATACTGGAGAGGGGGGCTTTCCGAGGCGGGGGGAGGAGGCCGGGGTGCATCCCTTCCCAAAGTCCTGGGCTCCTGGGAAAGGGCATAGGCTCCTGTGGAGTCAGCAGCTTCCTCTGGGTTCCCGGCTCGGCTGGCCTGAGGCATGTCCTTGGCTTAGTTTTCTTAACTTAATGAAGTGGGAACGCTCAATGCAGCCTGGGACGGCAGGACTTGGCCCCAGACCCCTCCGGAAAGGTAGGCCTGCTCCAGCCTGGGACTCGGCCCTCCTCCTATTGCCAACCATGGCACTAAGACGTTGTCATCTGCCGGGCAAGTACCCAAGGTCCCCTCCACATCTGGCCAAGCTTCCCCTTGATTGGCCCGGGGCTTTGAGTTACCCCATCAGGAAGCTGGGGTCGCTCCCCCCGTATGACACCAGCAGGCTCCTTTCCCAAGAGCCCCTCCCTCTCCTGAGTCTTCAAAGTGGGTAAAACATAACCTTAAGGAGAGTTGTATTTTGAGCCAAAGAGCCCATGAGACGGAGTCAAATGAGAAGCGCCAGCTGTGACCCATCCTCAAGCACGAGGAAGGCAAAATGGGCTGGAAGCTGTGTATATTTCCTGCCAGATGGAACCAGAATACAGGCAGGAACTCCCGCTCCCAACGTGTGATGCCTGTGCACACAGGCTGGTCCGACCCCCGCAGACACTGCCTCGATGAGGAGGATGCTTCAGCAGGGTGTCTTCGGTTCTTCTTCGCAGGGGGGCAAAGAGGAGCAAAACATGCATGAAGTTCCCAGTCTGGTGGCTCTAAGACCATCGTGGCAGGGAAAATGGGCTGAGCCCAAAGCCCCAAAGCAGCGTGGAGAATGGTGCATGCGGGGGCTCAGGGTTCCAGGAGCAAGATCACGGGGGTGGGGTCTGAAGATGATTTGCCACGTAGACTAAGGCAGTGGCCTGCCTGGGTGTGAGAGGAGGCAAAAATGTGTAGGTGCTCAGTAAACACTGAATGAATGAATGAATGAATGAATGAATACAAATTGTGTTGTATTTCCAGAAAACGACTGTTGTGTCACGAAGTCACTGACTTCGGTGAGCTATTTTTCAAATCCCAAAACTGGTGACCTCCACAAACAAATCATTTGGGGGCCACATATTCCCCCAAAATGTGAATTTTCTTTTTATCAGAAGAATGGGAAACATGAATCCATGAGCTTTGAAGGAAGAACGCCTTTATTCGGTAAATGGAAACACGCTAAAAAGACATGTTTCAAAAGATGCATGGTGAAGGGAAAGGGGATGGAGACGTGAGTGAGGTGCTGGAGAAGGGCGGAAAGGCTGCTTTTGGGGAGCTTACTTTGTGCTGATTCTCAGCAGGGCCTGCCAGACAGAATCAGGTGTCCCCTCTCTCGAATGAGAATGGAGGTTCAGAGAGGTGTGCAGCTGGGTGTGCGCGCTCTCCCCTCCGTGGGCTGGTTAGACAAAGACCAACACCCATGCATGGGGAATCGGAGCGCAGCTTAGGGCACAAGCGGTCCCCTGTCCTCCCTGACCCTTCCTGCTGCTCATGATGCCCTGAGGAACATACATCACATGCAAGAAACGACCTCTCCGGAGCCCAACACAGCTACTTCCATGAATACACTGAGTGATGTTGGACCGGTCCCTTCCCCTTTCTCAGTGTGCTGTGCCCTCACCCTTCACCGGCAGGATCTGTGGGTCCCTTCCAGCATCAACATTCTCGGATCCCCCTAAAAGGAATGTGAATGTCTTGCCCTGGCCGGTGTGCTCAGTGGTTAGAGCGTTGGCTCACACACCAAAGGGTCCCGGGTCAATTCCCAGTCAAGGACACGTACCTGGGTTGCAGGTTCAATCCCCGACCCTGGTTGGGGCGTGTGCAGGAAGCAACCAATTGATGTGTCTCTCTCTCACATAGATGTTTTTCTCTCTCCCTCTCTTACTCCCTTCCACTAACTCTAAAAATCAATGGGAAAAATACCAAGTGAGGATTAACCAAAAAAAAAAAAAAAGGAATGCGAATATCTTTATTGTTCCAGGGGATTGGTAGTTAGCAGGAAAGGTTGATGGAGGGGGTGGGTACGTACCCCTCGCCTTTGGTACTAGTGTTCTATAGCAACTCTACCATCAACATTTCCCAGCAAACCTTCTTCCAGTCACTGGATAGTAACAACCTGTCAAATTCCAAGTCAGCAAGGAAAGTGCCTGATCTGAAGGTCAGAGTGGGCCACATGCTTCAACAAACCAAGCTGGGAATAAACAGGCCAATATCCCAGGGAATCTTCTCAGAGAACTTCGAGATGCATTGACCAGGGGTAACCCTGCCTCTGCAGAGCACGCCAGAATGACACCAAGTGACCTGGGCTTGTCCATTTTAGTAATTTTTAGGGCTTAACAAGTCTCTTCTGATTGGTCAAGAAAGACCAATCTTGACCCTTGGAAGAGAGGGACAAATCAGATTAGGAGGGGCTGCTAACCAGACTAGGGAACCAAGGTGCCCTTCTGAGTTTAAAGCTTCAGGTTCAAACTAACAGGAGAAGGAAAGTGGAGCTGTGACAACCCATCACTAAGGAACTCTGACAAGTAGATGGTTGGGGAGGGGGATAAATATGTAGAGACCAACCTGCAACACCCGAGAATGATATTCAACCGCAGAAAACCATTGGATGGGCGCTAGGGTTCTGAGTTAGAAAAACCTTGGCGGGAGAACTGGCTCCCCCACTTCCTTATCTTGGGCAAAACCACAGCACTCACAGGGCCTCCTCTCAATCTGGGCCCGGAGTAAAATAGCGACCCTTCACTGCCCACCTACTGTGAGCCAGGCACTGTCAAACGCTAGCCAGGTTATTAAAAGGCAGACATGATGTCAATGTTGCTGTGACAGAGGGGAAAGGGATTTGGAGCGATGTCTACCTGGATATGGGAAGTGAGACCCTGAGGAATGGCTAACCTCTAGGAAGGATGGGGATTTAACAACCAGAGAAAACCTGTCTGACCTACTTTGAGGTGATTCTTCACAGGTTTGGGGCGTTGGGTGGGGCTCTTGTTGGGCCGCAGGAAATCCTTCAAGTGCTGGTATTTCCCAAAAGCTGCGACTCCCAGCCCCAGCCGTGGCTCTTTATTTAGAAAGAGGGGCGTCAGGAGTCGGTGACCTCGACGCCCCTCGGGTCGGGATTGCCCACAGCGTCCGCACAGGCGGGGCGCACTGCAGCGCCGGAGGTGGCGGGCATCCTCCAGCCACCGCGCACCGACGCTGGCGCGTTCACCGGCTTCCATCAGTGCAGGAGCGCCTAGCGCGGGGCGGGGCGCAGCGCTCCACGTGCGGGCCCAACGCCCCGCTTCCTTTAGGCCCCGCCCCCCCACAACCCCACACCTCCTGTATCCGCCCTTAAGCCCCGCCCCTCACCGCTCACCCTTTACCCAAAGTTCCGCCCCTCCGTATCCCCTTCTCACAGCTCCACCCCACTTCTCACGACCCCACCTCTCACGACCCCGCCTCCCAAGGCCCCGCGCCACTTCACAGGACTCCGCCTCTCACGGCTCCGCCCACCTACCACGACCCCGCCTCTCACGGCTCCGCCCCACCTATCACGACCCCGCCTCTCACGGCTCCGCCCACCTATCACGACCCCGCCTCTCACGGCTCCGCCCACCTATCACGACCCCGCCCCCTCAAGGCCCCGCCCCTCGCAGCTCCCCGCTTCCATCTCCCGGAGGCGCGGGCGGTGGGGCCCCGCGCCTTTTGTGTCGGGCTTGGACCGCCGCGCGCGCTCTCCCCTCAGCGGCCGCGCGCGCACCCCCTCAGCGGGCGGAGGGGCGCACCCTCCGTCTCGGCCCTCGGGCTGAATTCGCCTTCGCCTCTCCGTCAGCGGGTCTGGGGGCCGCCGCCCCCTCCCCTCCTTCCACCTTCCCCGGCGGCGCGCGCACACGCCGGCCCGGGCACGCGCCCGCCAAGATGGCAGGGGCTGGGGCCCAGCTGTCAGGCGCCGCGGCCGCAGCCCATCCCCGCAGCTAGCGGCCCGGACACCCGCCCCGAGAAGATGAACCCCCGTTGCCCCCCGCAGCCCAGCGAGACGCGGAGCCGCCGCGCCCGGGGCCGGCTCCCCCGCTAACGCCCCGCGCCCCGCGCCGCGCGCCCGGCCCCGCGCGCCCGCCCCGGCAGCGACAATGAGGTGAGCCTCGCGGACGCCTCGGCGGGAGGGGACGCGGCGGGCAGCGCGGGGCGCGGGGCTGGCTTCGGGGGAGTCGTGGGGGCGTCGAGAACGGTGGGAGCTGCCGGGGGTGTCGAGGTGGGGGCGCGCTGGAGGGAGCGGGCGCGCCGGCCTTGCGGGGTGTCGACGCCTCAGGCAGGTGTGGCCGCGCGCCGGCCGCGCGGTGGCACATGGTGGCCGAAGCCCGGATGGGTGCCTTGCAGCCCCGGGAGGCCGGTCCGAAGCCCCTCTGGCTTCCGTCTCTCCGGCTGTGTACCCCCGGGCCAAGCCGCCCGGTGCCGGCGCTCTGAGCCGCCTTTCGGTTTACTTGCCAAGCGGTGCTTTTCCTCCTCTCCCCTGCCTCGTTCCCTTTCCCTTCCTTTCCGAACGCCCATCAAGTGCAAGACCCAATTGTGGGTACCAGCCAGCCAGGGGTCTGCTGGTATCAGGTCGGAACTAAAACATTGCCAGCAGCCCCGAATTCCCGCTCCAGCGGCATCCCGGCCCCGACGTGTGGGAGATAACTTCTTGCTTTTTTGTGTGTGTAATTTTACCTTCTAAACACATGTACCATAAACTATAGTGTCTGTAGTTTCACTTAGCCTATTTTGTGAACTTCATTTAAATGAAATAATACAATCTGTATTCTTTTGTGTCTGGCTCTCTCACTCAAGATGTTTTTGAAATTCATTTATTCTGTTGTAGTTGTTCATTTTTATTGCTCTCCTAGAGGCCTGATGCACGAAATTCGTGCAAGGGGCTCGGCCCTCGCAGCCAAGGGGGCTTGCCTCCCCGGAGCCCCGCCTTCTCATTGGGCTGTCCGGTCTAATTAGCATATTACGCTGTTATTATTATAGATAGTATTGCATTGTATTAATGCACCACGATTTATCCATTCCACTGTTGGTAGACATTTGAATTGTTTCTAACTTTTGGCTATTAATGCTGCTATGACTACTCTTATGTGTCTCCTGGTGCATGCGTTTCTCATGGGTATATACCTCGCTGTGGAATTTCTAGCTCACAAGATGTGCATTATCTTTAACTTCCGTAGCTGATACTGTTCCAAGTTGCTAAAGTGTTTTTACGAATTTACACTCCTACCAGCAAGTGTATGAGAGTTCTTGTGCTCCACATCCTTGTTTACACTTGGTATTGTCAGCCTTAAATTTTAGCCATCCCGGTGAGTGGTTTTAAATTGCAGTTTCCTGCTGACTAATGAGGTTGGACATCTTTCATGTTTATTTGGTATCCTCTTTTATGAGGTGCCTGTTCAAATGTCTTGCCCAGTTTTCTTTTGGGGTTTACATGTCTTTTTTTTTTTAATATATATTTTATTGATTTTTTACAGAGAGGAAGAGAGAGGGATAGAGAGTTAGAAACATCGATGAGAGAGAAACATCGATCAGCTGCCTCTTGCACACCCCCTACTGGGGATGTGCCCGCAACCAAGGTACATGCCCTTGACCGGAATCGAACCTGGGACCCTTGAGTCCGCAGGCCGACGCTCTATCCACTGAGCCAAACCGGTTTCGGCTTACATGTCTTTTTCTTCCTAATTTGTACGAGTTCTATTTGTAGATCAAGAAGATAGCTTCCTGCCCCGAAAGTGAGACTCAGTGGTTGAGTATGGACCCAAGAATCAGGAGGTCAGGGTTTGATTCCCGGTCAGAGCACATGCTGCGGTTGCAGGCTTGATCCTCCTAAGCCTATTAGTGATTCTCTCTCATCATTGATTTTTCTGTCTCTCTCCCTCTCCCTTTCTCTCTCTGAAATCAATAAAAACGTATTTTTTTTAGAAAAAAAATGATAGTTTTCTATAACATCTAGAAATCTTACTGTTTTGTCTTTCAAATTAAGATCTACAGTCCACTTGGAATTTATTTTTGTGAAAATGGGTTCAAATTTTATTTCTTATCAGCACCACTTATTGAGCATGAAAGGTTTAGGGTTGGGCTGAGGGCACACAGAACGGACTCAAGGTTTAGTGTAATCAAAATGATGTTTATTCGAGGCACCTGGGTGCAGGTGGTCTGACTCAAGAAAGAGCCAGCGGTGAATTGGGGAGGGAGCAGGCCTTTTATGCGCTCGGGAGAGCTGCAGACTGGGCTTCGGCTTGACCCAGGTATCAGGACCGCGCCCCCTTCATAGTTTTATGGCCATGTCCTTTCTCGGGGGGCTGTGCAGGGGTGATGGTCTTCAGGAATTTCTATAAAATAACCACTCAAGGGGAGCATATTGTGCAAGGCTTAGGCTAACAGAATGAGCTTTCCCTTTGACATTTGTTAGATTTTGTAAGGCTCAAGCCTTGTGTTCTCCAGTTAACCCTTTCAGAGCACTGTTTATCAAAAGGGTCATCTTTTACCCATAACTCTGCATTGCACATTTGTCATCTTCCATTTGGGGTCCTTTTCTTTCCGCCGGAACAATGCCCGTAAGGATTTCTTTAGTGAAGGTCTGCTGGTGACAGATTCTTATAGTGCTTATTGGCAAATGTCGTTATTTATCCCTCAGTTAAAACAAAAACAGCTTTATCAAAGTATAACTGACATACTATGAAATTTACCCATTTAAAGTGTACAGTTCAGTGGTTTTTAGTGCCCTTGTCCCTGTGGCTCAGTTGGGTGGGCGTCATCCCATGCACTAAAGGGTCACTGGTTTGATTCCCATTTGGGATATTAAAAACTTTTTTTAAATAAATAAAGTGTACAGTTCAGTGGTTTTTTGGTAATTTTACAAAATTGTGCAACCATCACCACAGTCTTAATTTGAGAACATTTTCCTCCGTTTTTGAATGGTTTTTTAGTAGTTACAGAATTCCTGATTTGCCACTGTTTCCTTTTAGCACTTTAAAGATATTATCTCTGACTGGGATTGTTTCTGTTGAGAAATCACTTGTCTGTTTTAATCAAACTGTTTTTTAAGTGTTTTCTTTGTGTTTGGTTTTCAACAATTTTTAAAAATATATAATTAAGGTTTTTAGGGCTTCTTGAATCTGTGGCTTCATGTCTTTCATTATTTTGTGACGTCATCAGCCATTAGGACTTCAAATATTGCTTCTGCCCAATTCTCTCTCGCGTTTCCTTCTGGGACTTGTTAGAACATTTAGACATGTTACACATGTTAGAACATTTCACTGTATCTTTTGTGTCTCTTAACCTTTCTTCTATGTTTTCTGTCTGTCTTTCTGTCCTTCATTCTGATAATCCCACTTACCTCTTCCTCTTCCACTATGAATAATCTGCTATTAAACCTGTCAGTTGAGTTTTTACTTTCAGGTACATATTTTTTATTCTTTAATTTCTACTTGTTAATTCATTTTATAGTTTAAAAGTTATCTGGCAAAACACTCAGTCTCGTCTTCTATCTCCTTGACTACAGTGTGTATAATTAAAGTTTGATTATGGGAGTACGTGTGAGTCGTTTCCAGTGTCTGCCTCTGTTGGTTTTCATTCATATTGTCTTGTCTTACGTGCCTTGTTTTGTTTTATAATTGTGTGCTGGACATCATATTTGCGGAATTGTTTGTGGAAATAATTAGAGGCCTAACATGATGTTTTTCTCTTTTAGTGATAACTCACATTTGCTTTTGTCAGGCAAATGGGGCACTTAAGATCTGGAGCCACTTCAATGCAGTCGCAGGGACTGAGATGTTTCTAAGCGGAGCTGCAGTCCTTCTGAGAGCCTCCTAGTGTCCAATTCGTCCCAGCACCTTCACCCGCAACCCAATGCCCAGCTTTTAGCATTCACCCTCCCAGGAAAAGCAGTCCCCAAAACTGTGTTCACCTCCCGAAGCCTCCAAGCAGATATTTTTTTCTATTTTCCCTGCTTTTCTAGTTCTCTGTTCAGGTTTACTTAGTCCATGGTTGCTGGAAATAAGAAGCCCCGATGTTTGCATTTTCAGGGGCAGTTTGAGTCTATATTCAATTCTGGAGGAGATTTAAGTTGCCGGGCTTCAGAAGCTGCAGAGAATAATATTTCTCGTGTTCTTTTGGAACTACATTAGGTTGTCTCTGTCCGTGAAAAGATCTGGAATCAAGATAATTTTAAGAGTACATTTTTAGTTCTTCTTAATATATAATTAATTGAAAATATGGTAATTTAATTCAGATTATTACTGTGAAGCAAAGGATTTTAG
Organism: Cnephaeus nilssonii; assembly: GCF_951640355.1. Lineage (NCBI taxonomy): Eukaryota > Metazoa > Chordata > Mammalia > Chiroptera > Vespertilionidae > Cnephaeus > Cnephaeus nilssonii. Next base: position 103,776,336 of record NC_137075.1, on the reverse strand, counting down.
AAGTGGGTGCTTTCCTCTCTTGTTTCCATGGATCTATCTTTCTCCTGTCTTGATTTCCTTTATTATTTATTTGATAAAAATTACCGTTTATCTGGTCCTCTTGAATAGAACATTTAATTTTTTTATCAACAGTATTGGAATAGCATTCTTAGGTCCCATTCTTTTGGATCAGATTTTTTTTAAAAATACATTTTTATTGATTTCAGAGAGGAATGGAGAGAAAGAGAGAAACATCAATGATGAGAGAAAATCATTGATCAGCTGCTTCCTGCATGCCCCACACTAGAGATCAAGCTGGCAACCTGAGCAGGTGCCCTGACCAGGAATCAAACCGTGACCTCCTGGTTCATAGGTCAATGCTCAACCACTGAGCCATGCCAGCTGGGCTGGATCAGATTTTTTTAAAAAAAAGACATGGACATAGAAATGGAAGTTCTTAAAGGTTTTTTCCAAAATGAGTCAGTCAGCACTTTTCCCTTTAAGTCATTGGTTTTTTACACATTTTTAAAATGCTGTTGGCAGTTTAACATGATTTTCTGTTGCAGACTATTTATAGTTAAATATCTATATAAGTATATTTACATGGACCTCAAATACTTGGCTCTTTCAAATGGACCTAATGTCAAGGGAATCTATTCATTATGTCTGTTCATCACGTCTGTTGTCAGCTCATTTGATTTGGATGCGTATAAACAATTTGTTTCATCCATGAAAAGCACTTTTCTTTTTGTTCAATCCTGAATTTTTAAAATGAAAATAACACATCATTTTACCTAGGTAACCTCGGTTACCAAGATGTGACCCAATGATAAAGGTCTAGAATGTAGTCTCCAAACTCTTCCTTCGAAGGAGTGTCTCAGAAAGCCATCGGCTGCAGATGCATTCTAACCAATAAGCTGAACACTTGCAGCACTGGTCCACATTTTAGCAAAAAAAGTCCTGTTGACTTTTAGGAAAAGTGAAATATTGTTATACATTTATTAAATACACTTCTCCATGCCACAAAAAGGTTAATTTTGTAGAATGTTTTAAGTTGAAGTTGACATTGTATCTATGACGTGCTTTGGACAACATAGAAGGGATTGTGTGTTTTTTTAAAGTTTAAGTACCAAAGGTAGTCTGGTCTAAGACACAGTAAGTTAATAAGTGTTGGCTTTTCTAATTTGTACTGTAACATCCTTATACTTGCTATTTTAAGTGTCTCTGTTTCTTAAGTAAACAACTTAGATATTTTTTCACACCTTTTTTTCTGATGCAGAGTTCAGGTTAATTAATATTTTACTGCATCTGATAATGTATTATATGTTTGAAGCCTAGTGATTTTGCATTTGGACATTCTTGTGATTTCATATGCTGTATTCTTCAAGCAATAAAATTCTGATGTGTTTAAAAAAAAAAAAAGTCCTGTTGAATCAGTTACTCAGATAAAAAAGGCTGTGTCTGCCCTGATTGGTGAGCTAAGTGGTTAGAGCAGGGGGTCCTCAAACTTTTTAAACAGGGGGCCAGTTCACTGTCCCTCAGACCGTTGGAGGGCCGGACTATAGTTTAAAAAAAACTATGAACAAATTCCTATGCACACTGCACATATCTTATTTTGAAGTAAAAAAACAAAACGGCAAAAACACCCGCATGTGGCCTGCGGGCCGTAGTTTGAGGACGCCTGGGTTAGAGTATCCGTCCATGTACCGTAGGGTCTCAGGTTCAATTCCCAGTCAAGGGCAGGTATCTGGGTTGCAGGTTTATTCCCACCTGGGTTGGGGCATCTGCAGGAGGCAGCCAACCAATAAGTCTCTCTCACATCGATCTTTCTCTCTCTCCCCCTCCCTCCCTCCCTTCCACTCTTACCTAAAAGAATTCTATCAGGTGAGGATTTTTTTAAAAAAGAAGAAGCTGTGTCTGAGGTTTTCATTATTTTCTAGTCTACTGCCTGAATTCTTTTTGTAACAGACCTTTTTCTAACAGACCTTAATGTATTTTCATATCTTTCAGAAATCATTTTTTGAGGGCTTACTGTCCCCCATGGTACTGGATTATATGGGTAAGGAGGTGGACGGAACCAGACCTCCCTCTCCCCCAAGTATCCCCCATCCCTAAAAGATTTACAGACATTTACTGAATCCCTTTCTACCAAAACAACATCAACAAACCCCACATACACAGTATATGAATATATTTCTGTTTATATACTTTAGTCATTTGTTGGTATAGTCTCTTCTGTGAACATTCCCACTATCTCCCTTTTATCTTTTAAAGATTTGATATAAAGAAGTTTGAGAATTTTATGTCACTGAATAATTTTCTCTTTATTCCCCCCCCCCCCCCCTCATCATTTCCTATGTTTAGGACGGCATTCTTCTAGAAGATTGGTTACGTATTAAGTTGTTTTTCTGTTTTATATGTAAGAATTTTTTAAAAGTTATTCTTCAGATTGGAATGAGATGAAAGTCAAAATTATATTTTTCTTCAAAATTGCTGATCAGATACTTGATTATATCAGTAGATACCTGGCAGCGATATCAGCCATGTTTTCTAAGTTGAATGGCTGTACAAACACCTGGATCCCAAAATCCTCTTCAGGGGTGCATAGTCGCTGCTGGTAACATCTGAGTGAGGATCACCTCCGATCCTCAGAAAGCTTACCTGCCCCCATCAAGCCAGCCTTGTATATGTAAGTCAGGGCCAGACTAGCATATTGGAGGTCTGGTTATGTGCCAGGGGACTGCCCCATCTGGGCCAAAGGCACTTGATCCATCTTGGAGTACCTACAGAGTGCAGTGTGAATACAAGGTACAGTATAAGACACACAGGCACGAACACAGCCCTTGTTTATCGCCAGTAGCCCGCGCTAACAGCTGGTCCAAGTACATTTCTGAACTTAGTGCTGCAGAATGAGGGCGGGGGCCTGGGGGGGAGCATCCCTCCAGATGTCTTTAGAAGTCACGTCAGGAAGGCCAGCTCTCGGGGCTATGGGACTTGTGTGTGTGCATCCTTTAGGCTCTCTTCCGTTGTTCTGTCTACCTGTTTTATGGCAGTGTCATTACCGTATTTACCTTGTGGGTGACGATTTTTAATTTGAGCGACTGCATCCTTTTATCTTGACGTAATGCCATCTTGAATCTTACTGGTTTGGTTGTTTGTGTCTAGTTATGTAAAACAAAAATTTAGACCTAGTTGATAATTGTACATAAATAAGCTTCATGAAAATAAATTATGTCGGCATTGTTTCACATAAACATTGCTTCCCCTTAAAGGGAACATGTATACTACCCAGGTTTCAGCCTTGCAGTGGCCTGTACGCTCGATGACTCCAGGTTATCGGGTGAGCATCAGGTGCGCAGTAGTAATGCGCTGGCAACTCAGCGAGGAGCACGCCCAGCACTCAGGGTTGATGCGGGAAGGGCTCCGGTCCCTCATCAAGGGCACAGTTTTCTCTTTCCTAGCCCAAAAGGAGGAGATTCCCCATAGAGATAATAATTTCTGGGGGCAGTTTTCTTTTACTTTTAAAAAATATTTTTTTCTGATTTAAACGGAATATATGTTGAATGTAGAGAATTAAAAAACATAGAAAGGTCTAAAGAAGGAATCGACCCTGGTCAAGTGCATGGCCAATGCTCTATCCACTGAGCCAAACCGGCGAGGGCATAAGTCACCACTTTTTTAAAAATCAGCATTGATCCTGCTGGTTAGGGATAATCCCGTAAAACATGTGATTTAGTTTCTTTAATTTTTTCATGTGTACGTGTAACATTTTTACAAACTTAATATTGTACTATGCATTTGTATTGGAAATTTTGCATTTAACATGTATGCATTTCCTTGTCATAAATATTCTTTGAAAACATTTTAAATAGTTGATAATAGTCTATCACATGATATACCATAATTTATTTACCACTACCCCAGTTTTAGGATAGTTAGCTTGTGTTTAGCAATCCATCATTTAAAATACCATGATGGTAAATGTCTGTGTACATATATCTTGGCTTGCTTCTCTGATTATATTCTTAAGGTAAATTAGCAAAATGGTATTATTACTGATGCCAAAGGGTATAAACATTTTTAAAGTTATTGAGTGTTAAATTGAAACAAATTATTTTGTGAAGTCATCAGCCATTAGGGCTTCAAATATTGAACAATTATAAGAATGTTAAATTTAAACAAAGAAGAGAGAAAGAAAGAGATAAAGTTAATGAAAGGAAGTTTAATCCTGGTCTTAACTTAGAGGTTCCCTCCAACCCCGCCCCTCCTCCCCCCCCCCCCAAAAAAGGCCAAGGACTAGGAAAGGATTCAAAAGAAGGAAGTGGGTGGCTCCCTGAGCTCACCAGTGGAGGGAGCCCTGTTCCTGAGTTCCCTAGCTGCTGTGTTTGAAGATGCACTGTCTTTGTCCTCAAGGCCGTGCGAAAGACGTCATCTACTCCTTGCTTTGGAGATAATGTAGCTGTGCATGAAGTTTGTGTTTGTTATAACTGATTTAGGTCACATTTTGTCCCCTGTATTCTAAGCGGGCTGGGTTTTAGAGTCAGACAGACCTGGGTTCTGCCCCAGAGCCATTCCTGAAGGCTGGCAGACATGGAGCCGATTTCTTACTGGTAACCTTCACAAACATAGGTCAGAAGGTGTGTGAGAGGCTCCTAAATCCAAGCTTTGGGTGGGCTGGCCATTGTCTCTAAAGATACTCGGAGCACGTGTCTTTAGGGCTCTTCGAAGAGCTGCTGCACCTTCACAGGGTTTTGTGAGGGTCAGATGAGGACACATCGAAGGTTCTTGGAGTATAGTGCTCCGTAGAGAGAGGTTAGTGATCTACCTCCCCACCCCAGTCTGTTGCGTCTATGAGGAAGGAAAACCTGGCACGGTTCTGATTTCAAATATTCTGCCCTTTTGTCAGGTCACTGTATGACTTACCGATCATATGTGATCATTAGTATTGGGTTTAGAAACCACAGCTGCTATTGATGCTTCAACTTCTACAAAAGATTCAGGGACATTCTCTCTAAGAGACACAAAATAGAACTATTGAAATAAAGACAAAACTGGAGGCATGCTACTTTGGGGTAGAGATCATTGTACCAGAGTATTTAGATTAAGAAATCATTACTGTGTCCACCCGGTGTGCGTCAGTGGTTGAACATTGACCTATGAACCAGAAGGTCGTGGCTCTATTCCCAGTCAGGGCACATGCCTGGGTTGCAGGCTGTCCCCAGTGTGGGGTGTGCAGGAGGCAGCGATCGATGATTCTCATCATTGATGTTTCTCTCTCTCTATCCCTCTTCTTTCCTCTCTGAAATCAATAAAAAATATTTTTTTAAAGAAAGTTTATGTAATTGAGTGCATTTAGCTGTGAAATTCATGGAAGCCATGGAAAAAGGGGAAACGTGAGCCGATGTGTGTGTTTCTCGTTCTAGAGTAAAACAGACAAGCCTGTGTAAAGCTCCAGAGACACCTCTTCCCGTATCTTTAGAGACACTGGACAGCTTACCTTACGAGAGCTCACACGAGCTTGGATTTGGAAGCCTCTTACACACCTGCTCCAGTCCTCTCCCCCTCGTGATATATTTGCCCGGAGTCCCTTCCTTAGAGGCTCCCAGCACCCTTAAACCTTCTCTAGGGCCTACCTTCCACTCTGGCCTCTTTGAGGAACTGTGTCTACTGTTCTGGTCTTCTCTGTTCTCTCTCCAGGAATCCTTAAGTAAGATTAAGGGACTAATTCATGAGTTGACCAAAGTCCACCTCCTTTTCCTCTCACCTTGCTAACTTCTTAGCCTTCAAATCTCAGTTTAAATGCCACCTCCTCAGGGAGGCAGTGCGTGGCCTCTAGGCTGCCTGAGGGCCCTTCCCTGTTATTTGTCGCTATGGCATCTCATATTTCTTCTTCCGTAGCTGTATTTGTAATTACACTTTCTCCTGCATTTCATAAAGGATTAGGCCCTAGAGCTTAGCACTGTGCCTGGCACTTGCTAGATGCTTAGTAAATATTGACACTGGCGCCGTAAAATGGACTGTAAATCATGCCTTCCTTTCCGCTTGGCATGGGTCCTTCCAGGTGCAACATTCCGGGCAGCCACCCCAAGCAGTTGAAGCTGGCATCCAAGATGAAAGCCGTTTCATTACCTGCTTAATGGATTAATGCCTTGCTGGGGGGACAGTGCTTTTGTCTGTGTTTCCATCCCGCCGCCATGAGGCATGATGTGGAGCGTGTTTTCCATTATTTCTTTGTAAGGACATTATGTACTACGAGAGGCCCGGTGCACGAAATTCGTGCAAGAGTAGGCCTTCCTTCCCCCGGCTGCTGGCACCGGCTTCCCTCTGGCAGCCGGGACCCAGGCTTCCCTTTGGCCCCCAGCAGGCACCTGGGCCCTGCCCACCCGCCCGCCGCAGCCCGCTGGTCGGTCACAGCCTCGGCAGCTTGATTCAGCCCTCGCAGCCAGGACAGCTTGCCTCAGCCCTTGCAGCCCCAGCTTCGTCCAGAAGGTTGTCTTCCAGATGTCTGGAAGGACGTCCTGAAGGTCGTTCAGCTGTCTGGTCTAATTAGCATATCATGCTTTTGTTATTATAGATAACTCTCAGTGTCCCAGGTGTTTCTCAAACTTTACTGTGCATAAGAATCACTGTGTGTATCTCTTTCCAAAATGCAGATCCCAGGCCCCATTGCCAGAGGTGGAGGAAGCTTTTTAAAAGCTTTTGTTCTCTTTTTATTAATAGACTTTATATTTTAGAACAATTTTAGATTTACAGAAAAATTGAGCAGCTACTACAGAGAGTTTCCATACTCCGTCCCAAATATAGTTTCCCCTGTGAACATCTTACATAGTAACATTTTTTATACTTAGTGAACTAATATTGATACATTATTATTAATCAAAGTCCATCCTTTCCTCAAGTTTCCTCCTTCCCTTTTTCATCCCAGGGTCCCATCTAGGACAGCACATGACATGGACTAGTAGTTGTTGTACCTCCTTAGGCTCCTCTGGGCTCTGGTCCTTTTCCAGACTTTCCTGAGTTTGGTCGCCTCAACGATTTGGAGGAGCGCTGGGTAGGCATATTGTGGGGAGCCCCTCATTAGAATTTCTCTTGTGCCTTTCTCATGATTAGACTGGGGTGATACGTTTTAGGGAGGAAGACACAGTGGTGAAGTCCCATGCATCACATATAGAGGGAGATACTACCGCAGGATTTATGACTGTTGAGGTGTCATCGCTATAACGTCACTCATTTATCCCCCCATCATACTGTCCTCTTCCCCGGAAGTCTCTACTCACAGCCCACCCTCAGGGAGTAGGGAGGCATGCTACTCTCCTGAGGAATGCTTTTTAAATTTTGATAACGAAGTATTTTTCTGGGTATTAGAAACAGTTAGTGTGTTAACTCCACTAATTTTAACTGGATTCTCCAGAAAGCTGTACCCAAGATGAAGGCTCCTGGGAGAGGAGCTTTAGAAGGCGTGTGACCTCTGGGAGCAGGAATGGGGAGTGGGAGAGAAGTGTAGGAGGAAGAGCCAGGACAGGTGTCCATTATGGGTTAGGACTGATGTTCGGGGAGGAAGGAGAAGCATCTCTCCATACTGCCCTCTGTGTGACATAGGATTGTCCTCACTACAGGAGTTCCCAGGTGGGTTCTGAGAGGGCTCGCATGGCATCCCCTGGGCAGCAGGTCAGAGCCTGGGCAAGCTGGTTCTGCAGAGGTGGCGCCGAAATGATGCAGAAGGGGTTCTTGATGCATGTGGTTTTGTGGATATTGTCACTAAATAGAAAGGAAGTAGATTTCTTTTTCCAGTCTCTTTGATAGTGGCAGAAATAGGATATTGGGGTCCAGCTATAATTGTAAGAAATATCAGTCATGCTCTGTTAACCGTAATTGTTTTGTTCTGGTTAAAGAAAGCACATTCTAACCTGGCTGGGAGTTGCACCTGGGACCGGGGAGCTCACCAGAAATTCAGCCCATTATCATGGAAAGATTAACAACCTTGTTGCAAAAATCAGAGCCGCCAGCCCTTTGAAGACCACCCTCCCGCTCCTGCCTTTGCCAATCTCCAGCCTGCATTATCTGTTAACTGCCCATTTGGCATAACCTTTAGCCTACTTCCCCACGTAATCTTTGTTCTTCTCCCCAATATAAGCAGCTGGTTTATGGGGAGAGGCAGAGTAGATGTTTGTGGATGACCTGCTGCTCTCCCATACTGCCAGCAGTATTGGAATAAACGCTCATATAGGATTCAACCCTGTCTCTGCCTAATTGGCTCAAGTAGTGACAGGCAGCACAGACCCATTGATCTTTACTCACTGCTTCGTGCTGGAAAGTTTTCTACACTTCTAGGTTGAATTCACCTGTGTTTTTTCTGGTACTTGCTTACATAGTGGGGTGTGTGTTTGTTTGTTTTCCTGATCCTTGTGGAATAAAATATATGGTTTGAGGGCTGGACCCGATTTTATCCTTTTCTATCTAATTTTTCAGTTATCCCAATACCACTTATTAAAAATTCCATTTTCGGCCCTGCCAGCATGTTTCAGAGGTTGAGCATCGACCTATGAACCAGGAGGTTGTGATTCGATTCCCAGTCAGGGCACACGCCCAGGTTGTGGGCCCGGTCCCCAGTGTGAGGCAGAAGATCAAGGATTCTCTTGCAGCATTGATGTTTCTATCTCTCCCTCTCCTTTCCTCTCTGAAACCAATTTTTAAAAAATATTTTAAAATTTTTTAAATTTCATTTCACCCTGGCTGGGTGGTTCAGTTGGTTGGAGCGTCATCCCATACACCAAAGTTTTCGGGTTCGATTCTGGCCAGGGTACATACCTAGGTTGCAGTCTCGATCCCTGGTTGCATTGAGTATGGGAGGCAACCAATTGTGCTCGCTCTCTCTCTCTCTCTCTCTCTCTCTCTCTTTCTCTTTCTCTCCTTCCCTCCCTCTCTCTCTAAAATTAATAAAAATATATCCTCAGGTGAGGATAATAATAATAATAATAAAATTCCATTTTCTGGGAGCACCCTTCTAGTTGCTAGATGAAATGCTGCCCAATTCATGATTCGCTTCATAAAGCCAATTAGATCTTCACAGTCAATCAATTAAATTCCATTTTCTCCCAGTGTTTTGAGATGCTGTCTTTTATCATATTTAATTAATTTGACCTATTTCTGGATTTTCTATTGTGTTTCATTGGTCTGTGTTTATTCATGTGCCAACATCTCACTTTTAATTAAAGAGGCTCTGTACTATGTTTTAATATTCAGCAGGGCTAATACTCTTGTTGTTCTAGTGAGTTGGTTTTAAAGAAAAAGGTTAAGTAATAGCATTTGTGGTAAACAGACATGACAAAAATTGTGAATGACCAAAGCTTGGTAAGTAGTACTTTAACCCAGAGGAACACATCCAGAAGGGCAAGATGCAGGCATCTGTGGCTCCTTGGTGGGCGAGGGGGGTGATCTCATTTATGACTTGATGCCTGTGGCTTTTGAATTTGAATCCCAGGAGGCGTGCTTGAGACTAGAGGTGACTCACGGCAGTTTGACCTTTCAGCATAGGATTGTTGGCATGGCAAGGTACCTCCTACCCTTAGTCACTCTCCCCCAAACTATTAATGAAACCACAGGATTTATTTTATTTTTTTTGGAGGTTTTTGACCTGTAAAAAAGTACTCATTTGTAAAGTCATAAAAAGTTAGATTCAGAAACTTACTCTAAGTCCAGTGGTTTTTAATCCTCACTGGGCATCAGAAACATTTGAAAAGCCCTCTTCCCTGCCCTCCCTCCCCCCAGTGCCAAGACCCTAGCTCAGAGATTCCATTACTCTGGAGTGAGTTGTCTTGTCTTTTCAAAGTGTCTAGGCCAGTGATGGCGAACCTATGACACACGTGTCAGCACTGACACGCGTAGCCATTTCTGATGACACGCGGCCGCATGCCGAGGATGAAACATTTGCGAAATAATGTTTTTTCCTCAAAGCGACACACTACCCGAGTTATGCTCAGTTTTTTGGCGAAGTTTGACACATCAAGCTCAAAAGGTTGCCCATCACTGGTCTAGGCTGTTGAATGTGCAGTCAGAGTTGAGGACTGCTGACCTAGTCCTGAGGTCAGGGGCAGGGCTGGTTTACTCAGCACTGTGCTTTCAACACCTAGCCTTGTACCTGGAATGGAGGAAGTGCTCATTGTGTTGCATAATATACGAGTCCCTCATTGCTCAGATGAGAAAACAGACTCCAGAGGTCGCTTGCCTCAGGTGCACAGACAGTGGGGTAACAGGGACATGACGTTCAGGTTCCTTGTCTCAGACTGGTCTTTTTTCACTCTCCTCCATCATATTTTCCTCTTCAGTCATGGGCAGAAATAGGCAAGAGCATTTGCTCTCTCGACTCATGTGTTGTCCATTTTTGTGGCCTTGACCCCAGCTCCTACCCAGTACAGCAGAAACTTGGGCATGAGCTCTAGAAGGTAGTAAGATCATTGGACGAGGCTGAAACAGGTTGGGGTGGGGGCGGGGATGGAGACAGGAAGTGGACATTGCTGTGCACCTGCTGTGTGAGCTGGGGGTTTCCAGCTCTCACATCTTTTGAACGGAGTCCCGCATCCCCATTTCCAGCAGTAAAGCATGTTAGATTGTAGATCGGAATACATGATGACATTACTTTTTGATAAATGCTTTATTTCAATGGGAGAGGATGGACAGGTGAGCCTGGCACCTGGCACCATTCCTTCCCATGAAGCTTGTCAGCTGAGAAGATGATTAGAGCTTTAGGCAGATTCATGGGACTGGCTGGGGAGATGAAATTTGGTGTTTAGGCCCTGGCCAGTGTAGCTCCGTTGGTTGGAGCATTGTCCCATCCCCCAAAAGGTTGCAGGTTCCATTCCCAGTCAGGAGACATACCCAGGTTGTGGGTTCGATCCCCAGTTGGGGCGCATACAGGAGGCAATGGATCGATGTTTCTCTCTCACGTCAATGTTTCTCTCTCTAAAAATAATAAAAATAAAAAACGTGTCCTTGGGTGAGGAGAAAAAATAACAACTTGCTGTTCAGAACCTGCCAGGAGGAGGAGCCCTAGTAAATACCCCAGGTTTGTTTAGGGACGAGGGTGAACCAGAAGTCGAGGGGCCTCTCCAGAACTGGAGCGCTGCTTTGACTCATCGGATCTCTGACTACATTAAGGTGCCCTGGGGTTGTGTTTACCCCTGACCTACCTGCCCATCAGAGCAAAAGAAAATCGTCTCTAGAGGAGCCCCAAGTTGTCTGAAGAGCTTTCAGATACCGCCAGTGGCACTCAGAAACGATCCGATCTCTGGGACTATAAGACTTAAAAACCCGGAGAAAACAGACACTAGGAATTGTCATAAGGAAATGATCAGACTTGGGTTTTAAAAGAACTGAGAGTAGTATGGTAAAGGAAATCAATTGTGTGGAACCTTTTCTTGTTCACCACGGCCATCCCAGCTGAGAGGCTGACTAGACTTCAGACAAGAGTGTTTATAGTGTGTGGTGGACATGTGTGACCAAGCGTGTCTGCCATGGGTCCTCGGTGTGTTTGCACGGCTGTAAACATTTTGCTTGGTCCCCCAGTGGTAGCTTAGAGGGGGGACAGGAGATAATTGGAGTGATCACAGGCTTTTAGATCTCTGAGCGGGAAGAGCCCCCTTTGACCTTATTTTGCTTTTGTTTTTGAGAGAAGTGTACATTGTGATTGGTTTAGGCCCGTGGTCGGCAAACTGTGGCTCGCGAGCCACATGCGGCTCTTTGGCCCCTTGAGTGTGGCTCTTCCACAAAATACCACGGCCTGGGCAAGTCTGTTTTGAAGAAGTGGTGTTAGAAGAAGTTTAAGTTTAAAAAATTTGGCTCTCAAAAGAAATTTCCAAAAAAAAAAAAAAAAAAAGAAATTTCCATCATTGTACTGTTGATATTTGGCTCTGTTGACTAATGAGTTTGCCGACCACTGGTTTAGGCAATATCAACACATGTGGATATTATTTTATACAACAAAGGTAGTGTGAAATAGTTAATGTTAGCATAATTTCAATAAATGTGAATACTTTAAAAACTTTAAAAATTTAAATTTACCACAGTCAACCTGAATTTTTTTAAAAGTGTAGACTTTTGTTATAAATACATTACTTATGTATGTTTTCATGTATTATATTTGCTTAAATGTTTACTTGCAAGCTGTATATTGAGTGCCTAGCATATGTAAGACAGTGGGGCTAGAGATAGAACTACAGACGCGAGTGAGAGTTGGGCCTTAGGAGTACAAAGGCCAGAAGGGGGGCACACAGGCCATTGAGATGGAAGTGCCAGAAAAGAGGTCTGAGCAAGACAGTTTTACTTATTTGTTTTTACTTTGATTGATTTGTGTTTGTGGTGGACGAGGCCAGGGGATATTATCTTCTGCTCCGGGTCTTCCCTGCTGCACTTCTTTGACCTGGCTTATTCTTTCTTCAGTTGGCTTTTCAGTTCCTTGAAGACAGTGGTCTTCAGAAAGGCTTGCCTCGCCTAACTTAAACGTCCTCGGTTCTTGCAGTTACTCATGGTAAAGCTCTAGTTAGTGGCCCTTTAAGGGCCTTCCTCTCTCTCAGCTCTGACCCGCCGAAGCCCATTAGCAGTGAAAACATTTAAATTCTCTAACTTTGGCTTGCACACAGAAAGACGCCGGGCCTGGCAACAAATGAAACCCATCACACAACATAGAAACACACCACACCTCGGAGCCTGTGTGCCTATGGGCAGATCAAAATCAGATGTGTCCACTGGCATAGCTCTCTTGGACCAGCTGAGATGTCTAACTGAGCAGCTTTAGGGCACTGTTTATAAACACTTCCTTTCTGGCAAGAAGGGAATGCTCTCCTGGATTTGTGTCACTATGCAAATGGAACTGTAAGCAACAGAGTGAATCAGGGAAAGAAACAGTCCCCAACAGAAGAGCATCACTAGAAAGAGAACCAGAGTGGTACCCTGCAGAGTGCCGCGTCTATGGGTGACGAGGCAGCACCCTGTGAACACACAGGTGCATAGTCATCCCCGAGTATTTCCTGAGCTCACTCTGCTGCTTCCTGGGCTCCATGTGGAAGACCTGGTTTCCTACACATATAGCTCAAGTTCAGCATGTCTAAAACTGAACTCACTACCGCTGTACTTAGGCAACTGGCTTTTCAAGGACATCGTTTTTCAGTGGGGAAAACAGCCTTCCAGCAAATGTTGAGACAACTGAATATCCACCTACCAAAGAATGAAGTTGAAGCACTACTTCACACCATGTTCAGAAGTTACCTCAAAATAGATAATGAACTTAAATCTGAGAGCTAAAACTCTCATTCTCTTACAGAGAAAATACAAGAGTGAATCTTCATGGCCCTGGGTTAAGCACCGGTTCCCTAGAAATGACACAGAAACAAATGATAAAAGAAAAAAATAAATTGGGTTCATGAACAGGTATGAGGACAAAGTGACCAAGACCTCCCATGGATGGCTGCTGCTGAGCTGAGATTTGGTAGGTAGCTGGTTAAATTTGGAACTAGAGTACTTTTTAAAAGATGTACACTTGATAACATGAGAGAAATGAGCACTTGGGTATTTTCTAAATATCATTCTGAAACCATTCAACTCTCCTATGATACTACCTTCCTTGGGTCCCACAGAAAATGCTGAACAAAGGCAAGAGAAAAGAGAGTGCGAAAGCAGGCGGGCACTGAATGAACGGAACTTCAGGAACCGCCGTATTACATCAGGACAGGGGCTTCCGGAGGCTGCATAGCGTTCCCTAATGCAGCAGCGACCTACGAAAAATGTCAGCCCAATCTCATTTTGATCAAAGGAGAAAAACATAGCACCTGTCTAGGGTCACACAACTGCTGTCAGAGACGGAACAGGGCGGAGTCTCCTGATTTCTAAGTTGATGCTTTCCCTTCACGCCAGTGGCTCTCGAGAGTGGGGTCCACGAGCAGCCTCAGCATCCCCTGAGAGATTTCTTATCAAAGATGAGAATTCTCAGCCCCTCCCCAGACTGAGCAGGAGACTTGGGGGAAATGGAGCCCACCACTCTGTGCTTGCACAGGGTCTCCAGGGGCCTGTGATGCACGGTCAGGTTTGAGGACCACTGGCTGCTCTAAGGATACCTGTGATTCTCAGGGGGTTGGGGGGCATTCTGCACCCTGCCTCCAGACTGTCTGCACTGGAGACATTTTTAGCTGTTGTAGCTGGGAGTGAGACAGTGCTACTGGGTAGAGGCCAGGGATATTGCTAACCACCCTGCTCTCTACAGGACAGCCTGCACAGCAGACACTTACCTGGCCCCAGTGTTGATACGGGAGGTGCAGAAACCCTGCTCCATACCTGCTGCTGGGCGGGCAGAGGAGAGCGGAGAGTTGTCAGTGTCGCGCTCTCAGTGCCTGTCCCCTCGAGTGGAGGGTTAGTGCATCCCCTCAAGCGGTGTGCCTCCACCACCAGGGAAGGTGGGCTGGCATCTGGGTCTCTCGACCACCTGTGAACCAGAGCCTCAGCCCCGAGGCCAGTCACTCCCATTGCAAGCAACTTCATCCAATTCCCTAGTGTGGCAAACAGATAGTATCATTTTCTAGAGTGCCATGATGTGATTAAAGGTTAGAGGTCTTTAAAAACCACTCAGAGAGACCTGCCATTTCCAGTAATGGTGAACGAGGTATTTCAGATCAATGCTTCTAGTGAAAATGAGCGTGTGTGGGCACACACACACACACACACACACCAGAGTTATCTGCTGGGGTCGGAGCTTTTTGTAAGAAATAATATAAACACACTGCAAGACTCATGCAAATGGGAACTCTTTCGGAAACTAAGACGAAGTGCTATTTTGGATGAGAAAAAACACCACCCTTGTACATTTTAGTAGGAAATCAGAAATAGAAAAAGCCTGATTTTCAGAAATAAAATGTGAGTAAGAAAAACTAGCTTTTTGAGGGAACAAAATACATTTACATAAAGCAGGACTTCTCAAATCACAAACTCTCATAGGCATATATTCATGCAATTGCTTTAGCATCATCTCTGGCTCCCCTCTAACTCCTTCTCCAGTCAGCAGATGTGTTGTGTGAAGGTTTTCCTTTTTAGTGCGTTGCAGTGCGGTTGCAGGCTGGGAACAGGTTTCGTGGACGGGATTGGGACCCAGACTCCCTGCCTTAGGTTCAAATAGGGACAACTATTCCCTTTGGAGGCAACAGAGGTGCCTTTCGACCTGTGTGGTTTGATTTTAGAAATACACATTTATTCCTCTCCTTTACTTCTCTACCTTCAAAACAAAATACCTTCATTCCTGCCTTGCCAGTAGGTGCTAGGAATTCCCAGTGTTCATTCACTTGGTCTCTACTATGGCCTGAATGCTGTGCTCCAGTCCCCCTCAAGTTGGTGTTTTGGAATCCTAACTCCCTGTGTGATGGTGTTAGGAGGTGAGGGCGTTTGGGTGATTAGATTATGAGGGTGGAGCCCTCCTGAATGGGATTAGTGCCCTTACCAAAGAGACGGGCTAAGCTCCCAGGCCTTTCCCGGAAGTCAGGACACAGTGAGAAGTCTTCCACCTGGAAGCGGCCCTCACCTGGTCTCAGACTTTCAGCCTCCAGACTGTGAGAAATAACTTTGTGTATAAGCCCCCAGTCTGTGGTATTTTGTTGTGCCACAGCCCAAATGGAGTAACGCAGGCTCCTTTTCTGAAGGCTTTGTGGGACTAGTCCCCAGAAATTCCCTTCCTCACTTAGCTTCATGAAAGACACGTAGCATGCCAAAGCCCTTGGAATTGAGTCATCTTTCAGTTCTTTAGGTCACTTGATATGTGCATCCGTTCATTCCAATTCCCAGTCTCTGTGGGAAATGCAGACTTTGAACAAGACATTCTCTGATTCACTAGATTTCCTCTTTGACTTGATATTATTGCACCTGGCAGTGTAGGTTGAGTTTATATGTGACTGTGTTGTGGGTTTCGTTTGTGACTTTCAAGCAGGGTTATATTGGAATGAAGGGGTGATGGGGTGGATTTTGAAGTTAGGAAATTAGTGTTAATTGTGGTAACTGCCCCAGAATAGCCAGAGTCTGGGGGAGGGGACTCTGTGAATCAGCTTCTCTGAATCAGACATTCCCTTTCTCTTCCTTAAGAGCTCAACATGTTCCTTTCTCCTCTTTAAGAGACCCGTGCATGTGATCATTAGAATTCAGAGAAGCGTTGAAGACTGGAAGTTCTGGAAAATAGGGCCCCCCAAATTTCAGGAAGACTAAGCAGTAATTTAGAATCAACTTCATTCATTTGAAAGATTTTCAGAAATTAAGAGGATGTAAATAAGGCAGAAGCAAAAATGGACCAGATAGGAAAGAACTTCTTATCATGCAGTTGACTGGGATGGATCAGAAAGTTAAAAGGTATTTTAGGAAAAGTATCTAAAACTTGGAGAAAAAGCAAAAAGATTATTGTGTGCTTTTCAGTATCATTCCGGAGCATTGTTCAGCAAGTCCATCTAAGGGATAATTTTGGAGACTTACTTTTGTCAAGTTAAATGTTAACTTGTAGAAAATTGGTAAGTTACAAATGATTTTTTTGTCCAGTGGTGATCTAAAATTGATTTCTGTTTAGTGGAAAAGATAACCTCAAAAGTTTTGGTTTAATTGCTCTGTGGTACATTAACCAGTTTTGTATTTAACTTTAAAGATTATCACAGCTTTCTTTTTGTCCACCTACTATGTATGTTTCCGTGTTACCTTTGTTTTTGTTTGTTGTTGTTTTTTTAATTTATCTTTATTGTTGAAAGTATTACAGATGTCCTCTTTGTTTGTTTGTTTGTTTGTTTGTTGTTGTTTTCTCCATTGACCCCTTCCACTTGGTACCCGCCCCTCCCAGGCCTTCACCACTCTATTGTGTGTCCATTGGTCCTGCGTATATGCTTATTACCTTTGAACCAGCCTTGCGTCCTGCTAGTTCCCTCACCAATGAGTTACATCAGTCCTTCACACATACATACTGTTTGTGTGGGAGTTATGTTTTTAGCTTTTTTTAAATTACACTTTAAAAGGATGAGTACATATTGAGGAATAAGCATCTTAAGTGGCTAGGCTGAGTAGGGTTTGAGTAATTTGCCTTTAAGGTCATCTTAGCCCTGAATACCTACAATTACAGGTTTTATCTAAATTCCTTCTTGGTCACTTGGATAGTAAGTTGCATTTATGGGTCATCTGACTATATGGCCCGGGTGAATACTTAAAATTCCTGCATTATCAAGATCTCAGAGCCACAAAGTAGAAAAGGATCATGACCTTTGTTGTTCATAATAGTACAATTATTTCTTTATAAAGCACCTGTAATTTACAGAACGTTGGCATACCTGCTATTGTATTTGGCCCTCACCGTTTCTTTGTAAGGGAGCAGGGCAGGAATAATTACCCACATTTTTAGGTGAAAAAGCTGAGACTCTAGACTCTGGCAGGTGAAGTCAGTTGCCAAAGGGCACTCGGCTGGTGAGGAGTGGCGCTGAGACTGCCCCGCTCTTTACCCTCCACGCTCATGGACACCTCATGGCGGAACCAGGACTCAAGGGGTCTTGATAAGAACAGTGAGTCCAAGTGGGACAACACCCCGAATACTGACAGAGTAACTACAAAGTCCTGTGCCACGGCTTCAGGCACGGTGCCTGCGATGCACCATCTGGACTCTCGTTTCAGGGTTTGGAGTGTGTGGTCTGTTCCCGACTGTTGGCAAGGCCTGAAGTGGGCCTGGGTCTCCTTGGACCTCCCTCCCCTCTCGGATAGGGTGGTGCGGACTCATAGCCGGCGCCCAGGAGATCTTTCTTGATTGAATATGGGAATTTGCTTCACGTGCTTTTATCTTCTTGATTCTTCCTCTTTTCCTGGTAAGATTTTCTTGGCCTGTTTCTGAGTATCTGAGTGACATTGGAGCAGCTGCATGTGTCTATTCAGAAGGACAATCTGCCCTTTTATTGGATGCTTGCACCAGAAAGAGGACTGCTGGCCTAATCCAGTTACATCTCTTTATGACACCTTCTCTCTGAATCAACAAACTGCTGGTTCATTAATTCAGCAGGTACTTACCGAGTGATTCGGTGCCGGACCCTGGGATAGAATGATAAAGATGAGAAAGGTCCTTAAACTTCATTGGCTTCTGGTCCTAGTGGTGCCCATAGCGTTTCTGTTTAAATATTTTAACCTTTGCTCGTCTTTGCTAGTAATCTAAGAACCACATGAAACAACCGAGTTGTGAGGAAGACCATCTCTAAACCCTACCTACCTAAAACCCATCAGCTTCTTGCTTATCTCCTGGTGCCACCGAGTCCAGACCCCGTCACTTCCTGTGACTGCTGCAGTGGCTTCTGACTGGTCTCCCGCTTCACTTTCCTTCCAACAGTGAAAATCAGGTCATGTTACTGCCCTCTCAGACTCTCCAGGGCTTTCCTGGCTGATAAAGCCCTGCTTAGCTCTGTCGTATCTCCCTCCGCTCTCGTTGGCTGCTCTAGGCCAACCACACCACGGTAGGAGGGGGAGGAATGCCAGGCTGCTGCCCTCCCACCTTGGGCCTTTGTGCCAGCTGTCTCCTCTGCCTGCAGTGACCTTTCCCTGATGTTTGCATAACTGTCCCCTTATCATCCACATCTCAACGTAGATATCACTACCTGAGGGGCCTTTCCCATCACCTCGTCATAGCCCCAGTCGCTCTGGCACATTGCCCTATTTTATTCTCCTTTTCTCACCCATTCAGTCTCTGAGTTCCTTCCTTAGAGCAGAGGCACTGAGAAGCTCAGGGCTTTCACTGCACCTCCAACAGCATCTAACATGGTAGCCCTTCGAGCACTTGCCGGGTGAATGCAATGACCTGGGCAGCTATTTAGAGAGCACTTATTTGGGGAGATAGATAGACATGGACAGGAATGCAGAAATAAATAGCAGTAAACTGCTTTTGAGAAGCAGTAGACTGAAAGATGTATTGCAGTTGTATTTGCTTTACAGTATTGGGGGTTAGCTTTCGGTTAGTAGCTTATTTAAAATTATTATTTTAAAGTTAAATGTCACTGTAGAAGCTCAGTTGAATTATGTAATCTGAGGGGAAAAAATTAATTCACAGTGTAGGACTCACACATTTCTTATCAATTCAAGAAGCATTTTTTGTTTGTTTTTGTTTTTAATTTTTGGAAAGGTTAATTCAATTGGAATGAAAATGCATTGAGTGAAATAAAAAGAGATATTGACCAACCCAGAGTGTGTGGCTCAGTGGTTGAGCATCGACCCATGAACCAGGAGGTCACGGTTCGATTCCCAGTCAAGGCACATGCCTGGGTTGCGGGCTCCATCCCCAGTAGGGAGCCTGCAGGAGGCAGCTGACCAATGATTCTCTCTCATCATTGATGTTTCTCTCTCTCTCCCCTTCTCCCTTCCTCTCTCTGAAATCAATAAAAACATATTTTGACCAGAGACCTACTATGTACCAGAAGTGTGCTGTGCATGGGGGAAGGCTTAAAAAGGACTAAAAACAAAGGTCACTGGTAGTGAGGCCCCCATAATTACAAAATAGAAGAATTTGGGGATGGTGGCCCAAAATTATAATTTAATTTTCTTGAAGCTGTGTTTGCATAGCAAGCATGCTGTTTTTACTTAGAGTGTTTCTGATGGAGGTCATGAGAAGCTAAACTCTTTAGGTTTCCTCCTGCCAGTCCCCTCAGCCCCTGTCACCAGGGACTCACCTGGTTAGAGGCCTGAGACGTGGAATGGACAGAGGCTACACCTCAGCACAAGATGATACGTGAGATTAAATATGTATATTTATGCGTGTGTGTGTGTATATATATTTATACACACACACACACTAGAGGCCCGGTGCACGAAATTTGTGCATGGTAGGGGGACCCTCAGCCTGGCCCTCTCCAATCCAGGACCCCTCAGGGGATGTACGACTGCCGGTTTAGGCCCGATCCTGCAGGACCTAAACCGGCAGTCAGACATCCGTCTCGCAATCCGGGACTGCTGGCTCCTAACCACTCTCCTGGCTGCCTGCCTGACTGCCCCTAACTGCCTCTGCCTGCCGGCCTGATTGCCCCCTAACTTCCCTCCCCTGCCAGCCTGATCACTCCTTAACTGCTCCCCCTGCCGACCTGATTGCCCCCTAACTGCTACCCCCTGCTGCCCTGATTGCCCTCTAACTGCTCCCCCCTGCCAGCTGATCATCCCCTAACTGCTCCCCCCTGCTGGCCTGATCACCCCTAACCGCCTCTGCCTTGGCCCCTGCCACCATGGCTTTGTCTGGAAGGACGTCTGGAAGATGTCTGGAAGATGTCCAGTCTAATTAGCATATTACCCTTTTATTGGTATAGATATGTGTGTGCATATATATACACTAGGGGCCCAGTGCACGAATTCATGCACCTTGAAAGGAACTGTGGGCTGCAAGGCTGCGGTAAACATAGGGGCAGGTCTCAGCCCATCCGCCAATGCCCCCAGTCCCCTATCTGCCAGCAGCCCCATTCCCACCACCGCCTCTCCCACGCACTGACGGTGCTGGCCCCGCTTGCACTTGCTGACAGTGCAGAGCGATTGGGGCCCACGCCAGCAGCGGGTGTGAGTGGGGCCTGCACTGTCAGCAGGTGTGAGCGGCGGCTGCTGCCCTGATCACCCCTCAGGAGCAGGGGGAGGTGGAGAAGCCCTCAGGGGCGATCAGGGCCGGCAGCTGCTGCTCACACCTGCTGATGGTGCCAAGTGATTGGGACCAGCGCCAGGCACCAGCAGCGGGTGCGAGCGGTGGCTCAGACACTGGCAGCAGGTGGGAGCACTGGGCGGGACTGCACCGGGTGGGACCGCGGTGCGCAGGAGCAAAAAATTTTCAGTAACCACCAGAGGCTTGCCCTGATGACAGCAACCAGCGCCCCACCTTGGTCTGGCGCCCCTGCTCACCTGCTCCACCATCCTGCTGAGGCCAACACCTGCCATGTTCCGCACACGCCCCCTGGTGGTCAGCGCGTGTCATAGCTACTGGTTGTTCCGCCATTTGGTCTATTTGCATATTAGCCTTTTATTATATAGGATTATATAGGATATTGACTACCTAGGAATTTGGGAGCTTTAGAGATCACCATAGGCTGGTTTTGGTCAGGGGCGGGACTGGATGGGGTTTTAAAGCGTATGTGATATTAGCAATCACCGGTGGTGGTTCCGTGTGCTGGGGTTTTATCTGTGTAGCACCCACACACACTGAGGCTTACATGGGTGAGACTATGTCTAAGGCATCCCAGGTGGACAGTAGACTGGACACAGAAGCACACTTCCCATGATCACTGTGGGGAGAAGGCGGGACTAGAGCAGCTGCCTGTGGTCACAGGCACTAAGTGGCAGACCTGGGACTTCCAACGGGTTATTGCATGATTCTGACTGTCCTGTGTTTCCTGTTATATCATGATTCTGCCAAGGAAAGGGTCTCAGGCGGAGACTTGTCAGGAATATCGTGGAAGGCATTCTGGATTAGCTTAGTTGCTGATTGCTATATGTTTGAGGGACCGCAGGATTCCCCCAAATTTCTTACTAATCAGTCTGCCCCAATTGGCTGTTATTACTTCGTTTCTTTGAGGCAAGTTCTGGACTCTCACTTCTCTTCAGATAGGGATAACATACGGAGAGGGGTGTGTTCATCCCAGGGCACCTAACGTGAGGACGAGGTCCCTTTCTCCCTGGTGGAAAGCTGGGGCAAAAGGAGGTTCATTCAGCAAAACTTTATTGAGTAACTCCTCTCACTCACCCCTCAGGGACCGCGAGGAGAGCAGCTGTCCTCGGGATGCTAAGGCTCCTGGGGACGGACAGCCGAGGGAACGGTGTGGGCGCGTGGAAGGGTGCAGGTCACAGGGAGCAAGGAGTAATTTAGGCAGTTGGCCCCTGGACTGAAGAAAGGAGACCCCGGCATATTTTGGGAACTAGGAATGTCTGGCTGGATTTGGGGATTATTAAGAGTATTAATGGAAAACAGGAGTTGGAAAAATAAGATTCTGTATGCTGGGCTGAGGGGTTTTCCGTAACACTATGGGCACTGAGGGACTAATGCAGGGTTCAAATAGGGGGCGTGAGAATCAGAAACACTGCTCTGGCAGGATCTGCGAGAAGGGACGGAGAGAGGAAGGCCAGTTATAATGCAACAGACCAGGTGAGAGAGGCTGAAGGTGGGGGCTCAGGCGGTGGGCAGGGAGTGGGCAAAGGGACAGGTTCAAGGAAACCTTCATGAGGTAGAATCTGGATTAGTGACTGATTATCTTTGTGGTGTGAGGGAGAGAAAGAAGTCAAGAGCGACTCTCAGGGTTTCTTTGGAGATCTGTCCCCCTTGTTTTATAAAGGTTTGCAGCCCCAGTGCTGAAGGTTCTTCTTAAGGACAGGTTTTAGAATACAGCCTCAGCTCATTTGCCAGATTTTACCAACTTGGGCTTTACAAACTGGAAAACATTGCTCTTTTTTTTTGGCTGACACCTCGTTTCCTTTTTTACTGTTTTTAACTTCTGAAATTATTACACTAATTTTTGTACTTCAAGGAATTGGTAAGAGCCTGTTACATATTAAATACTCAATAAATGAATAATCAAAGAAGTGAGATCACCATCACAATTGACTGCAAGGTCATATTGTTCATGGGACAGTGGTGGGCATACAACGTGCCTTTCTGATTCCACAGCAGTGTATGCATCTGTGATATAGCGTTGGGTAGTGGATAGGTATAATATGGGATTCTGCAGAATTGTCAGTGAAATGGAGGCAGTAGCACTGTCCACTCTCTTTACTGACCACACTGGTCACACCTGGTCATTTCAGCAGCAGCAGGCACAGGAAGATGAGGTAATCAGGTAGGTCACAGTGGCACAGGTTGTATTCTCATCCCTTTAAGCTTTTACCACCCGGCGAAATCCTGGTCTGGAGGTGGGATGTGATCTGTGGTTTACCCAGGACCCCGGGTTCCACTTTTTTCTCTGGACTAATCCGCCTCCCAGCCTGGAGCCGGAGCACACACTGCATTAATCAGACTTGCTGTAATGATCACATGGTTTTCTCGCTGCCTCCCCTGTTAGCTGCCGCTTGTCAGCAGCTGGCGGAGCTGGAGGCTGCAGGCTCCTGTCTGCAGAAAGCCTTTTACTTCGGAATATTGGGGGGTGTGGAAACCCCGCCTCTTTTTTCTGCACTTTGCACCATATGACTGACTAAATGGTTGTCCTCCGAACCAAAAAGGCTACCAGACAATCTAAGGAAATTGTCTCTGTCTAGGTCATGTTCGCATTTGAAGAATTCAGGTATGTTCTGGTTTCGTACATCTGTCTGCCGCTGGGTTTTTGTTCTCGCTGGGTTTTTGCTGTGTAATGACAGCTTAGGTTCTGGCTGGTTCTCACACACAGAAAGGGCTCTTCTCTGCATTTGGTGGGGTCTCCCCAGGCACGGGGGTCGGAGGTGCATGGTGGTGCTGGTCAGGGTGTTTGCTGCATGCACAGATGCAGCGTGGGTAATTGTTTGCTGGTGTGTAAATTTGCCGAGGACCCCACCTTGTGCCTCATTTGAGATGCTGTTGCAGGTGTAGAGTTAAGAATACAGAATAGCAACTGTTTATCCAGAATGAGACTGTTGCTATCTTTTGTTTTTCTTCCTTTGTCAAACTCATGGAGTCGACTGCTCTCTTTAAAAAATGCTAATGGTAGCAGTGAAGGTGAAAAATTCTGCAAGTGTGTCTGCTTAGTTGAGATTTGATTTTGGCTCTGATTTTCCTCATCGTTGATAGTAATCTCATGGCTGGGCGGTTTTCTGGGAAGTGCCTTGATAATGTCCTGTTAACAGGAGCCTTCTTTGCTTTTGTAAGCTTTTCAGCTGCTGTAATTATTAATGCTGCAAATTGGAGCCTTTTGTGAATCTTACTCCCTCTCTTTCCTCCATCTCTTCTCCGGGAATCTGTGTCTGGGGGTGAATGTGGGAAGGGATGTTCCAATAGAGATAGTTTCTAAGAAATGAAAATAAAGGAGGTGGAATGGGAGGGCCATCAGTCATTCCTGTGCATGTTTCCATGTGGAACATATGGAGGAGAGCATATATGTGTCTGCTTCTGACCTCGGACAGCTTCTCATTTCTCACATGGGATTTCTGTGTATCTTAGAACTGAGCATAAATGCCATGTTGATGGGCAAAGATTATGCGGGAACCTCAGTTCTGTGTCTTTTAGGCCCTTTTTGTTCCCTCCAAATGTTGCTGCAACCAACATTAAAATGATAATAGAATAACCACTTTTCATTATTTGCAAGAGGAAACTAGAGACCTTTTAATCAAAATCAAGGGAGTAGCTGAGAGAATCATCAGATGTGCACACAGGTCCCCCGCCCTTCCTGTGAGCTTGGGGTTTGGATCCAGGAAGTTATCCTTTGTGTAAGAGTGTGCCCCTGCATTATTCCTGATGGGTCGGGCTTGTGAAAGGGATATTCCTTCCATGTGGCAACATGCTCTGGTGACATGGGGCCTGTGCCCTTACATAGGGACCAGGCTTATTGTTTTATAATAGCTCCATTAACAGCTAACAAGAATTTATTTAATGCTGGACACGTTACAGTAGATTTGTCCTTTAAAAATGGAACAGGAGCCCTGGCCGGTGAGGCTCAGTTGATTGAGTGTTGTCCCATGCACCGAAGGGTCACCAGTTTGATTCCTGGTACAGCACATGTCCGGTTGCAGATTCGATCCTGGGTCAAGGTGCACGCAGGAGTTGGCAGATCGATGTTTCTCTCTCACATTGATGTTTTTCTCTTTCTCTTAAATAAATCAATAAAAACACTTAAAAAACAAAGAATGAAATAGGAGTTCTGGGTTCTAATCCCAGTTTCAAAATTCGTTTCTCTGATCCTTATGAGAGTTTCAGAAGAGTTCTGTGAATTGTAGAAAGTAGTAAGACTGTAAAGTTCATATTTTATTGTTAGCATTTATTCTAGATGGAGTAAGCCTTAGCTTGAACAGAGCTCGGAGCCCTTCCCTGCATTTCCTGAAGAGGGATGTGTATCAAAAAGCCATTCCCGTTGTGGAGGGCTCCTAGCCCCAGAGCTGGGTCTGAAGAGGTGAGAAGGGTCCGAGTGAAAGGCCACCACACTGCTGACCCGAGAAAGTGGGCCCTCTATGGAAAGTACCAGAAGCCAGAAAAGAAGTCTCTGACCCCTTTCAGGCTCCTGCCTGAGCTGGCCCTGAGCACTTGGCATTTGGGGTGTGATTGCATTTTGTGACCGCTGCACAGTACCAGACAAACGGCTGTCTTTTTCAGTCACCGGGCCCGCATGTGCGGTGCCAGGTGATCACAGTGGGGCAGCACAGGCACTACAGAGGAGCTTAGCTTTTTAGCTGAGGCCAAGGTGGTTCTCAAGCTGTAACAGGCAGAAGAATCACCTGGAGGGCTCTGAAAACTCATTGCTGGGCCCCCTCCCAGACGTTTGGACCCAGTAAGTAGGTCTCGGTTGGGGCTTAAAACCTGCATGTCTAACAAGTTCCCAGGTGATTCCGATGCTGTAGGTCTTGGAACCAGAGAACCATTGGCTTGGGACAGTGGTCGGCAAACTGCGGCTCACAAGCCACATGCGGCTCTTTGGCCCCTTGAGTGTGGCTCTTCCACAAAATACCACGGCCTGGGCGAGTCTATTTTGAAGAAGTGGCGTTAGAAGAAGTTTAAGTTTAAAATATTTGGCTCTCAAAAGAAATTTCAATCGTTGTACTGTTGATATTTGGCTCTGTTGACTAATGAGTTTGCCGACCACTGTGATATACCAATGCCAGATCTCAAATCCACAGGTGGAATGAATCAGTCACATGAAAATGGGAAGTTACGACTTTGAGTCTGTTTTAATTGTTTTCATTTTTAAATGTTCTGAACCGGTTAAGGTTCAAACTCCAACTAGCTTTATCTTTATTCATGCAAATTGATATGTGGTTTTGGGGAAAGATGTACCTTTTCTTGCCCTCCGACTGGAATATTGAAACGAGTTAAAATAAGTGGTTTCAGCGAACACCTGAAGTTCGAAAGCAAGGAGAGCCCACCCTCCCGTTCCCCAGGGTCCTGCATTCCTTGCAGAAACAGATGTTTCTGTCCAGTGACATTCCACTGTGGTGTGGAAATACATCTCAGATCAGCGGGAGATGGAAGCTGGACTGGGCAGGACGGGGTAGGTACACAACTTGACTGCTGAGTATCTACTGTGCGCCAGGCACTGCTAGGTGCTTTGCCCCTGGTAACTTTAACCACATCGCGTCTTATAAATGAAAACGGAGGCTCAGGGACACAGAGAGCCCCCAAATGGTACTTTTACCCAGACCCATCCCAGGAGCACCTGGTTGGAGGAAGTGGGCAGCGGGTGGAGAGCTGAAGGAGAAAAACAGAGCAGGTGGGAGGGGAAGGACAGACACATCTCATGGACTTGGCAGTTCCACCTGTTTGTCTGACAAGCCACAAGCAAAATGTTATTTTGGGAAACAAACAATTTAGCTCTTGAGATGGCAAAGTGTATATATTTTAAAACACCAGTCTATCCTCTATTATTAAATGTGTTACAGTTATTGTTGAGTTTTATTCAAAGAGAGGCAGTGCTGGGAATCAGAGTCCAAAGATTTGAATACACTTCATACAATGTAAACTTAAACGCTGTACGTGGTGAGCCACTTTATTTCTCCAGGCCGCAGTTTCTGCGCTTACAGGAAAAGGCTACTTTGAGGATAATATGTAAGACAGAAGCGTATAAATTATAAAGTTTTGCTATAATGCTTGTACTTATAGTTTGGAATTAGTGGAAGCTTAATCAGTTAATATTTAACCAGTTCGGTCTCATTCCCATTCCTTACACTTTTTGCATAGCACAGTAGTCATCTCATGTTAAAAACAATGAATCAAAAGAAAACTAAGGCCAAGACATGGGAACAACCGAAGTGTCCTACGATAAAGACTGGATAAAGAAGATGTGGTACATCTACGCAATGGATTCAGCCATACGAAAGGATGAAATAGCACCGTTTGCAACAACATGGATGGACCTTGAGAACATTATGCTAAGTGAAAGAAGTCAGAAAAAGCTAAGAACCATATGAGTTCACTCATATGTGGGATATAAATGAAAACTCGTGGACACAAACAGCAGTGTGGTGGTTGCCAGAGGGAAGAGGGTGGGGAGAGAAGAAGATCCTAATATATGGTGATGGGAGAAGCTTTGACTTTGGGTGGTGACCACACGGTGCAATGTACAGATCTTGTAGCATAGAAACCCACACCTGACACCTGTATGTTCATGTTGACCAATGGCACCCCCAAGGAAGGAAGGGGAGGGGAGGGGAAGAGAGGTGACGGGACTCAGCGAGGAATAAGTCCAGAACAGGATACCAGCCTGGGTCCGCACGCTGCTTGTTGCTACTTAGGATAGTTGCAAAGATCGCACCCGCTGTGTAGGTTCTGGAAATTTTGTCTATGTCTTTTTAGAGGTGGGGAGGGCCTTTTTGCTGATAGCAGAACATTCATTCAAAAAACACTTCCTGGACGTCTACTAACTATAAGCCATAGTAAAAGGTGCAAATATGTGTGATCCTTAGCCCCGCCTTCAGGAATTTGCTGTCCTCAACCAGCACCAAAAGCATGGGGTGGGGCAGCCAAGGCACAGGCAGGTGAGCTGGGGTAGATCCCATTAGCGGTGCTGTGGTTCTGCGGTATTGAGGGGTACGGGGACTTTCAGGGAGATCTGAGTCTTGGGGAAGCGTAGGATTTGGGTGGATGAGAATAAAGGGAAGGGCTGTTGGGAGCGGTGTAGGGGCTGAGTCAGGAGAGTGGGCTGATAAAGCCAAGGAGGAGCGACTTCCCTCCTTCTCCTCACGGTTACCCATGTCTGATTTGCCTTTTCCTCGTGATTGGTGACTTTCTCTGCCCTGAAGTTCACCTCCTTGCAGAGGTAAGCACTTCACCTTCAGGGACCATGTGGTCGGGGACACTGCTCGGTGCTCTGCAGCGCTGGCACCTTTGGTTTCCCACTGGCCTTGTTACCTGAGCAGCTTGGTTAAGCTCTTTGTGCTTCAGTTTGCCTCTCTGTAAAATGGGGGTATTACCTACCTCCCAGAGTTGCTGGGTTGATTAAATGAGATTACTTGCTAAAGCATCTTTGCAAGATGCCTGGCACTTAGTAGATACTCAGTAAATTAATTCCTTTAATTTCCCTCAAGCAGCAAAGCATTTAATTAGACTAATGAAATCCTGTTCTACTCTAATCCTGATTAGAAATTGCACAGGTGCCAGGAGAGAGGCCTGACACTCAGGTGGGGCGCCCTGGACTCCCGTCTTCCTAGGTGCTCAGACCGCCGGAATGCAGTCCTTGGATGACAGTCCTGCTTGTTGAAATTTTATGACACAATGAACCAACTGTGATGTGACTAATCAGCTGAGAGCTTGGATCGGGGCTTGGTTGACACGCAGATACACTGGCCTGAGAGATTAATTAAGTTCTTGCAGTTGACAAACTGGGCCTTCAGTGTTTTCCGTCTAATTACGATGACACAGCCAGAGCCCACCACCAAGTGCCGACATTTCCCCGGTGCATGCCTTGGCCTCACCGCTCTTTATTTCCAGAGCCTGGCGCAAGATATACATGTCTGTTGAACTGTGTGGACTGCATTGACAGTTTGATGTGTGAGGTCTGTTCCACTGAGGGGGAGGGGGACGAAGTGAATTACAAGTGAGAGCTCAGTGGTGAGCACCCTTCCATCCAGAAGCAGCTGTTGTAGAAATGATGGGTAATTCCGGGAGGTTCTGTTGGACTTCAGGGAAGAACTTCAACTTGGGGATCCTATGGAGTCCCTTTTCCTGGAGAGGATGCTCTCCCAGTCCGATGAACTGGAGCACTTCCAAAGTCGGAGAGTGAAGACTCCACCTGCGTTACTCTCCACCTTGTTGAAGACTGAGGGAAGTAGAGGTTCTCGGGTGGAGGGAGGTGGACACATGTGCTACAATTGACAAAATTGTTGTCCTGGTCTTGGTAGGGACCCTCGTGATAACCAGATCCCAGGGGTGAATGAAGTGGGAATCAGCTCATCCTGCCCTGGGTGAAAGCTTAAACACAGGTTGTTTCAGAGAAGGGTGGCAAAGAGAGAACCGTCTCCCAGTCCCTTACCAGGTGGCAGTATAAAGCCCTGTCCCTGCCAGCGAAGCCCTCCCTGGCCTGACTGCGCGCTCTCTGGGACCTCGGTCGCAGGAGCCTTCCCTCCGCTGCACGTTGATTTAGTCGGGCATCTGCGCACAACCTGTGTTTTCTCCCCATGAAACCCTTCCGAACCCGGCTCTGTGCACACTTCCTTCAGGAAGCCTTCTCCCACTCTAGCCCACATGAATGTCTCTTTTTTTCTGAACCTCCATACAACACGGACGTATAGAAAATAATCTAGTACTTAATTTTCCTGTCGTATTTTCCTGACTTGATTGAGGGTTACTTGAAGGCAGAAAGAAGGTTTGATACCTTGTCATTCCACCTGTCACACTTGAACAGAGCCGGATGCATCGTGGCTTCCCGGCACTTATTTATTCACTTTTATGAGCTTTTTTTAAACCTCCTGCCACACGCCATTGTTATAGGCCCTCGAAGGGGAAATGGCAGGAAACAAGGCAGTTGCTGCCTCTTGGGTGTCTGTTCATTTCAGCACATGAGGCATGCCTGGGATTTTGAGGGAAAATGAGTCCGCCGAGCAGTTTGCATGGGCAGAACTGGTCCAGGCAGCAGGTCAGCAGCAAGGACTAAAGGGCCACATGGTAGATTTCAGAGCTGTAGGGATTTACAAAAGGGTTTGAGCCAGCACCAAATATGAAGTTTAACAGGTCCTTACGTATTAAAATGTAAACTTTCTGGTTCTTCTAGATTCAAATACAAGACATGTTGCAAGTACAGGCACATGTTCCAGGACCTGTTATCACCTCCAATTTCCACATCAGTCTGTGGGCGTGGTACTGTTCTTACCGTTTCACCTGACAGGCTCGTGCCTGAGAAGATTCCGGGAATAGGTCACTCCCCAAGTGACACGGTCTGCTTCATTGGTAGGGCTGGCAATTGGCCCTGTCTTCTAACTGAAAAGTCCATGCTTGCCTTTGTCACTCCATAGCTGCCTCTCACCCTGATTTTGTTGTTCTCGTAAGATTCCTAGGAGATCGCGGCTGTTACTGTCATATCTGTTTCACAGATTTAAAAAAAAAAAAGCAAGGTGTGCGCTGGCTTAATAACCTCTCCAGCATCACGCAGAGCCGGCATTTGAACCCAGTTCCACCCGACTCTGGGGCCTGTGCTTTGGACGGCTCTTAGTCACGCAGGAGGCTGCATGGGGAGTGGAAGGCTGTAGTCAGTTGTTTGAGAAACACTGTGCACCCCACTCCCCTGGGCAAGGTCAGTGTGGGAGCATGAGAAATCTCGCAGAAGTAGAGGATGGAGGGTAGGAATTTTGCCCCTGAACTTCCCACATCTGTTTGATGAAGGAACTTTTATTGCTTAACACTTAATTTTTAGTTACGCTCAGGAAAATACTGCTGTAGTTGAAGGGTAATCTGAGTGTGAGAATTAGAAATGGGGAAGAAGAGAATCTTTGGGCAGAATACATAATGGAAGAAGATAGGAGTGTGAGATTCGAAATCTCATTGGAGGGTAAGTTCAGACTCCTGCTCTTATTGGCTCTGTAATTTGGTGCAAATTGTTTTATACTTTTTGGGTTTCACTTGCCTAATATGTAAAATTGGTTCATTGTGAGGAAAAGTGTGAGTATATATGCAAAAATGCTTTGTAAGCAGTACAACTGAAAGTTGTTTTTTATTTTATTTTTCCCATTACCATTTATCCCCTCTATGCCCCCTTCCCATCTCCCCCTCTCTCTTTCCCCCTGAAAGGTTTTTTTTTTTTTAGTTGTTCATGTCTGTCCCAGGACCTAGCACAGCACCTTCCAGCTGTTTGATGGGCAGTTAGTGGTTGTTGGATGAATGAGTGATCTCTGGGTTCTGTAATTGGTCTGTTGCAACTGAAAATATTTTTCTTTCAGTTTTATTAAGATACTAGGAGCCCAGCACGTGAAATCGTGTGGCCCCGCCCTGCCTTGACACCCGAACCTCTCCACGCAGAGCTCCAGTGCGCCTGGCCCAGCCCCCCACCCCTCCGGCCTTCTCTGGCCGCTTAAAGCCCCACCTCAGTCCCTCGAGTCGCCTGGGGCTGGTCCCGCCTTCTCTGGGCACCTCCCCACTTCCACCCCATCTCCGGAGCAACGTGGCGGCTCCAACCCATCATGGCTGCGGAGGAGAGCGTGGAAGCCTCCCGCCTGCTGCGCTGTGCTCCTTCCCCTGGCAGGTGGGTGGTGGGGTGCTCTGAGTGCGAGCAATGGGTGGCAAAGGACTGGTGAGGGGGCCACTTCAGGCTCTCACCCCCGCCCTCCCCACCATGGGATGGACCCACCTCCTCTGGGCACCTCCCCGCTTCCACCCAGTCTCTGGAGCAACACCCCGCCACACACACACAGGCGGCCTCCTGCAATCGGTTGTGACGTTACGGAGTAACAGACAATTTGAATATTCCTCTATTATTATATAGGATAATTGACAGTGAATTTTTTTAAAAAATTTTTTATTGATTTCAAAGAGGGAGAGATAGAAACATAAATGATGATAGAGAATCATTGATTAGTTGGCTCCTGCACACCCCCTACTGGGGATCAAGCCCACAAGCCAGCATGTCCCCTGACCAGGAATTGAACCGTGACCTCCTGGTTCATAAGTCAGTGCTAAACCACTGAGCTACACAGGCCGGACTTGATATAATTACTCTTGATGTGTCCATGGCAAATCGGACTCTTTCTCGGGAGTGCCAGGAGGAGAAATTGCTGCGATTTCACACACCCATGCAGTTCTCACTGATGGAAAGAGCTGAGATGTGCAAAGACATTCTTTACCTTGGATCAGTCTTTTGTTAGCACCTGGGCAGAGAATGAGTTTGAGATCATTCCGATAAGTAAAACGTGCAAAGATCGAGAACTTTTTAAAATGAGAGAGGCAGGTAATCTTTTAGCATGCCTATCTGTTTCCTCTACTAGCATTGTTATTCCTAGAAAGTTATTGTTTGCCCAGCAGCCAGTTTAGAGAGGAGGGTTTAGAAGAGGGGAACCAGCAGTCCATTCCACAGTGATCTGACCTGGCCCAACCCCGCACCCCCTCTTTGGGGGTGACACATGACTCAATCCCTTGGCTATGGTGATTGGTTTAAGGCAAGCATGTCAAACTCGCAGCCCGCTGGCACAAGTTTGACATGCTTGGTTTAAGGGAAGAGTCTTGGGCTAGATCTGTGAGGAAAGATGTTGCTTTTTCTGGGATCAAGAGCTGTGTGGGATGATGAAAGCCTCAAGTCATTGGTGGTAGCCTTCTGGTACCAGCAGATGGGGTAGAGTTCAGTGATGGCCAAAGAACCGACTTCTCATGGCATCACTGAGCCTGGGCTTCAGGCATTCGGCCCTGCCATGAAGGTAGTTGTTTTTGCACTGTATGAAATAACAAATTCCACTTTTTCCCCATCAGAATCTGTCACAACCTAAAGAATTCCAAATAATGCCCTAACCGGTGTGGCTCAGTGGATAGAGCTTCGCCCTGCGGACTGAAGGGTCCCGGGTTCGATTCCGGTCAAGGGCATGTACCTTGGTTGCGGGCACATCCCCAGTGGGGGGTGTGCAGGAGGCAGCTGATCGACGTTTCTTTCTCACCCATGTTTCTAACTCTCTATCCCTCTTCCTTCCCCTCTGTAAAAAATCAATAAAATATATATTAAAAAAAAAAAAGAATTCCAAATAATAAAAACTGCGCAGGATAAAGAAAAAGCAGACTAACACTTGTACCATTTTTTCCTCCTCTGGAGGTGACCACACTAGTCGTCGTCAGAATCGTCAGACCACATTGCAGTGTTGTGTTTCATCCGGGTGTTTAACAGAGCACTGTGGCCTGGGACACTGGTTTGGACTGAGTTGTGTCCCCCATATTCATAGATGGAAGACCTAACGCCAGTGTAACCATATTTGGAGATAAGGCTTAAGAGTTAATGAAGATTAAATGAAGTGAGGAGTGTGGGGCCCTGAGCAGTAGAACCAATGTCCTTCTAAGAAGAGGAAGACACCAGAGAAAAGGCCATGTGAGGATACAGCAAAAAGGTGGACCTGTAAGCCAAGGTGAGAGGCCTCAGGAGAAACCAAGCCTACTGACCCCTTGACCCTCGCCTTCCAGCCTCCAGAACTGTGAGAAAGTACATTTCTGTTACTAAGCCACCTGGACTGGTATTTTGTTATGGCAGCGCGAGCTGACGAATGCAGGCACATTTAAAAGAGAGAGAGGAGGGTGGCGAGGGGAGTCGAGACCTTATCTGTGGGACAGTCCATGGAGGGCTTGCTGTGTGATTTTAGAAGAAAAGGCAGGCCCAGCTGGTGTAGCTCAATGGTTGACTGTCTACCTATGAACCAGGTGGTCACAGTTCAATTCCCGGTCAGGGCACATGCCTGAGTTGCAGGCTCGACCCCCAGTAGGAGGCCTGCAAGGAGGCAGCTGATCATGATTCTCTCTCATCATTGATGTTTCTATCTCTTTCTCTCCCCCTTCCTCTCTGAAATCAATAAAATATATATTTTTTTAAAAATAAAAATATAGCCCTAGCCGGCTTAGCTCAGTGGATACAGCGTCAGCCTTCGGACTGAAGGGTCCCAGGTTCGATTCTGGCCAAGGGCACAAGCCTGGGTTGCAGGCTCGATCCCCAGTGGGGGCCGTGCAGGAGGCAGCCGATCAGTGATTCTCATCATTGATGTTTCTATCTCTCTCTCCTTCTCACTTCCTCTCTGAAATCAATAAAGAAATATATTTTAAAAATAATAAAAAGAAAAATATATTTTAAAGAAGCAGAAAAGGCTGTGTCGGCGCTGAAACAGCTGTTCGGTAGCCTCTGGTTCCGAGCTCTAGGAGGCACTCCTTTGGACACAGCATTGACTTTTCACTTTCCTGAAGCAGACGGGTCAGGGTCCCTTGAGGCATTTCCAACGGGAAAGGGAAGTAATGTTGACTGAACACCCTCTGTTCTCTCTCATTCATTCAGCGCTAGACCTTAGGGATCCAGCCAGATAGCTTCCGTCTAATTCAGCTATTAAGTGCCAAAAGCTCTAGTTACAATATGCTATTTCATTAACATCACTCTCAGCAAGTTCGAAATATACTCCCTTACGAATGAGGAAACAAACCTAGAAAGGGTCAGAACGTGGTCATGGGCCCCAGGACCCGCTCTAGGGCTCAACGCGCCTGATTCCTGTTCTGTTGCTCCTGTTTCTGGCCCTGGGAGGCGGGAGGCTGGCACAGAAATCCGTGCTGCGTGGGGGCCAGCGGGTGGGGAACTGAAGGTGGCCCATGGGTCCTGGCTCCACGCTGAGAGAGCCGGAAGCACTGTGGTTTAATGAGGCACCACATTGGCCATGCCCCATAAAATTAGGAGAAGAAAAGAAATTAAAATCTAAAGGAGTTGTGGCACGTGGAGAGAATTGTTAAGCACAGGCAAAGCAAATACGGCAGATTTGAGACCAACTGCTCTCATCATGCCGTTCTCTGGACAGACTTCAGCTCCGGTGGGCTGTGAGGACCCTGCCCTGCCCTCTCAGGGCAGGAGCCATGGACCCAGACGGGCAGGCGTGGTGAGCCACCACCTTCTCCTTTGTGTTGAATGCCCAAGCGTGTGGATGGCCAGGGCCTTAGGCACAATCAGTGACTGTCCTAACATGGAGAGCAGGCCGGGCCCCATTTTCATTTCACTTGTCCCTTTGCACCCTTAAGTGTTTTGTTTGTTTTTCAATAAGCTGGTTTTAGTCATTGAAAAATGAATAACTGCTTATAATAAAAAGTTCAAAGAGAACAATGATAGAACTTCACCAAGATCCTTAAACACTCAGGTAGGAAGCTACCTGAGACGGTCTCAGATACAACCTAGGACCCTGTGTGGCCTGGGATTGTGTGTGTGTGTGTGTGTGTGTGTGCGCGCGCGCGCGCGCGCGCGTGATGCTGTAAGATAGAGTATGGCTTTGTTTACTGACAGACTAGAAATTCAGTGGCAAGGTTTGGGTTATTGATCACCTTTATGACTTCCTTTGGGTTCTCTTGAATATATGCTGCCTCTCCCAAAAGCAGAATTCCTCAAGCACAGGGGCCATCTCCTCCAGTCATTCCCCAGGAGGCCCTGGCTGACTGCAGGTAACGAGCCGCAGGAGACCTGAAGGGGAAGGAGACTGCGGGGGCAGAGCCCCACACACGACTCCTCGTGGAACTACCCCATAATCGCAGCTTTCCTACTTTCCCACCATTGGTTAGGATGAAGCTCGGTCATTTCCTAATATTAAAAAATCCTTCTTAAAGTGGAACTTTAAATAAAATGAATGACTTGGGCGCACAGTGTGGATAAAAGAATTGGGCTTACCGGTATTGAATGAACACGCAGGAAAGTTCTAACTACACGGCACCTGCAGTCCATCCCCCCAGACCAAGAGGGTGGGGAGTGGTTTCCTGGGCTGGACTTGGTCAGCATCTGAACCCACTCTGTCCTCCCTGGTTTGGTGTCCAGGCGGCGTTGACACTTGTTCCCACGGGTCCCGGCCCCTCTGCGTGCTGGCTCCTGGTCCCGGGACGACTCGGCAAGTGGCTCAGTGCATGGCGGTTGTGTTGCTAGCACGATGCTCCCTTCCACACGTTCTTACAAGCTCCTTTTGTTGCTCTGCTTTCTCCCCTCCCTGCTTTTGTGCACTTTGAAAATCACTGTGTTTTTCCTCTTGAACTCCTCAGAGGCCGTGGGGTTGGTGCACCTCTCCCTCCGGGCTGGCCCGGCCTCCTCTCTGACCTGCAGCAGGCCCCTCCGCCTCCTCTGTGGGTGGATGATGTCTCTTTCTCACTGGTCCCCAGTTTTGACTTTAAACATCGGGGCAGAGAGTGGGTAGCGTGTGGCTGCTCACCTGCTCCTCAGAAAACTCGCCTCAACAAAACTCGCCTGACTCCTACACAGCGAATGCAGTTCCCTCCCGAGGAATTCACCCTGTGTGATCTTCCTGCCCTTTGGTTTTACGTTTCCCCTCCCGACCAGAGGGTTTACATTCCAGCACACGCCTTTCCTGGGCCATTAGAGACCAAGTGGACAGGTTTCTCCACGGTGCTTCTCTGTTTAAGTTTTCATTACCTTCACTACCTCTGCCTGTGTGTTTAGTTTGTTTGGCCCATAAAATAACACACCATAAATTCATGGTGCTATTACTTCATTAGTGATATCCTATATAATAAAAGGCCAGGGACCATAAGCATAACGACCAGAACGATTGCTTGACCAGTCGCCATGAGGTGCATTGACCACCTCTTGGTCCCTCCCCTGGCCCGCAAGCAGCAGCTCACGGTGGTGGGCAGGGCGGCGGCAAGCAGCGGTGAACTATGCTCACACAATTTCATAGGCTGGGCCTCTAGTATGAATATATAATGTGCAGTCACATGAGTTTAGAAATAGTGGCACTTAACTTGTCTTTGAATTTGCATTTTTATCCTAATATATAAAAACCCTGGGTCCATCACATCCACGACAACCAGAGGCTCGACCTAATGCCCAGGCTGTATGCACAGCAGGCTCCGGTGGGTGGGGACTTGTGGCAGCGGAGAGGGGGACGGGGGAGGCGGGGCCGGCACTCACACTCACTCACAACCGCACACACGCACAGACACACACAGCGCCCACCAGCTCACAGCCTTTTCTCCCTTTCTTTCCCTCCCTCCCAGCTCACTCTCGGAGCCTCTCTTAGAATGAGGAAACAAAACAGACTAGGCCTGAAGAGGCCTGGATGGAAGGGAGGGCGGGCAGAGGATGGAGCGGGCCCCCACTGGCCCTGCCCCCTCCCAGTTGGGAAAGAGGAAGAGGGAGGCCTGGAGGACTGCTGAGAAAAACAGAGACAGAGACTGGGAGAGATCAGACTGGCAGGGGAGGGCAGTTGGGGGCAACTAGGCCAGCAGGGGAGGGCAGTTGGGGGCGAGATCAGGCTGGCAGAGGAGAGCAGTTGGGGGCGAGATTAGGCCGGCAGGGGAGGGCAGTTAGGGGCAATCAGGCAGGCAGGCAGGTGAGCGGTTAGGAGCCAGAGGTCCCAGATAGTGAGAGGGATGTCCCCCAAGGGGTCCCCGATTGGAGAGGGTACAGGCTGGGCTGAGGGAACGCGCCCCGCCCCCCCGTGCACGAATTTCGTGCACCGGGCCACTAGTCTATACTAATAAAAGGGTAATATGCTAATTAGACCGGATATCCTTCTGATTGAAGCCACAATGGCGAGGGCTGAGGCAGAGGCAGTTAGGGGCGATCAGGCCCAACTATTTTCTGTACCCATGAGTAAGAAGAGAACATTTCTAAGGTGGGGCTCAATCAGTCATCATTGATGGAGAACAGAGGAGAGTGAATAGTGGTGCCGCATTCCCCAGAGCAGGACTACCATAACCACCAGTGCGAGTCACATGGGGATTTTAAATATTTAACAGCCCTGTTAAGAAAAGTAAAAAGAACAGGTAAAAGTAATTTTAATAATGTATTTAAACTACTATATCCAGAATATTATAATTTCTACATGTAGTCAATGAGAAAATGATGAATGAGCTATCGATGACTTTCTTGTATTAGGTCTTTGAAACCTGGCTTTTACACTGCCTTCACTTTTCTAGAATTTCCAGATGTGTGCAATATTCCTGGCTCTGTATTCGATTTGCATTGATGTCGGAAGCTTCCACATACTGTGCATTGCTCCTAGCTCCTCTGTTGCTGACCAGGGGAGATGCACCTCCTTCAGCCCCTTCAGCTGTGAGCTCCGTGACCCCCAGCAGGGGAGCATGCTGTGACAGGGCTTTAGTAGCTAGTGAGCCCTGAGCTCAGGGCAGTTCATGTGCTTTTTGTGGAGGGACAGTCACTTTTTGGAGGTCAAGAGCACCTTTGAAATATTAATGAAGTTATTAACACAGTCCCCTGGAAGTGCACCATGCTTTAAACCACAACGCTGCAGGCAGTTTCATGGGTTGTGTGGCCGCCCACCTGTGCACCTCAGGTATAGAACAGAAGGGGCTGGTGTGCGCCCATTTATGGGGAAGAAAAGGAGCTGGGAGCCTCTCAAACCTGCCTGAATGCGTGAGGGACAGCAGGGATATACTCGAAACTAGTACCAGCGGTTGCCTCTGGAGGGAGAGATTGGGCTTTGCAATGGGAAGAGGAACTCGTGCAAACGCTGATCCTTCATAGTAATTACTGTCAGTGCAGTTTTTCTGTAGACCCTTCCTACTCACACAGGGGAGTTGCAGTTCCGTAGTCAGAACCACTGCTAGAAATCCCCGGGCGGTCCCAGTGGTCCTTTATGTTAGTAATAAGGCCACGTGCACCCTGGCCGATGTTCCTCAGTGGTTAGAATATCGGCCCACGCACCGAGGGGTCTCAGGTTCAGTTCCCAGGCAAGGGCATGTTACCTGGGTTGCAGGTTCGCTCCCCGACCCTGGTCCGGTGTGTGCAGGAGACAACCAATTGATGTGTCTCTCTCACATCGATGTCCCCCCCCCCCCCCACTTCCCTCTTACTCTCTCTAAAAAGCAATGGCAGCCCAGCTGGAGTGGCTCAATGCACCAAGAGGTCGCAGGTTCGATTCCTGGTCGGGGTGCCAGGGTTGTGGGTTTGATCTCCAGTAGGGGAAGTGCAGGAGGCAGCTGACCGATGTTTCTCTCTCATCGACGTTTCCATCTCTCTCTCCCTCTCACTTCCTCTCTAAATAAATAAATAAAATAAAAAGCAATGGGAAAATATATACCCTGGGTGAGGATTAACAAAAAATAAATAGATCAATAAAGGCACATGCTGAGCTCCACACTCCCCTGATAAGCTTCTCTGACAAGTGGATGTTCTGCTTTTCAGCAGTCTTTCCCAGTCATTTTAAATTTAATCTTCACAAGCAGAGTAGAAATGAGGAAAGCGAGACCCAGATGAGGGGCTGGGGTGCTGGGTGACCTGCTAACCGAGTCTCTCACTGCACAGATGAGGACACTGAGGCTCGAAAGGGAAGTTGATCGCCTGGGAGCCGAGAGCAGGTGGCGTTTGTCTCCTGCCTCCCAGCTCAGCGCCATGTCCGTCTAGCACGTGCCACTCGGCACACATCTGTGTGCGATTCCTGCCAAGATTGGCAGCGAATTTGCTTGAAACAGCAGTCGGGAAACTTGGACAAAGATTTTTTTAAGGATTTAGTTTTGGGTTTTTTGTGAAAATTAATTCATTAACAAAGTAATTATATTTCCTGTCCACCTAGACTAAGAAACTAAGCCATACCAGCTGCCTTCCTAATAACAGTTTTCACTGGCCATACTGAGGACAGTATTATTGGCTTCAGGAAAAGAGAACTTTAAATAGAAAGGACCCTGTTTGTAGAGCAGGGAG
Source organism: Cnephaeus nilssonii (assembly GCF_951640355.1). Taxonomy (NCBI): domain Eukaryota; kingdom Metazoa; phylum Chordata; class Mammalia; order Chiroptera; family Vespertilionidae; genus Cnephaeus; species Cnephaeus nilssonii. The sequence continues at coordinate 103,736,896 of NC_137075.1, read as the reverse complement.
TGCTCTTAAGGTGATTCTGCGGTTCTGTTGCTATCAGGACAGGCAGCGCCGCCACCTACGCTTTCCCACCCTCAGCCTTGCCGCGCTGTCAGACCGGGCTGTCTCTGGGTGCAGGTTCCGTGGTCTGTCAGCTGTGTACCCGTGGTGTTTAGCACAGTGCATGTCTTTCGTCAGGTGCCCAGCACACGCTTGTTAAATGAGTAAATCCTCACGCAGGTGCAGTGTTTTTCACTTTGCCAAGCACTTTTCCACCCGCCGTCTCCTTTGCTCTTCACCAGAACTCTGTCAGCAAGAAAGGACTGGTGTTGTGTCTGCCCTTGGTAGGTGATCACACGTTAGAAAGGAAGAGGGAGCTATGAACCTCGGTCCTGACTTCCTTCTGTAGCACTCTCTCCCCCCACCCCCACCCCATCATCTGAGGAGCTTGGGGGGTTGAGGTGTGGGGTGAGGGGCCAGCAGTGAATGAAGGGTGACTGTTTTCCTGCTCTGTGCTGCCCTGGGTACATTAGTCAGACTAGCTCAGCCATGGTATTTGCTGTCCCTGCATGTCTGTGTCTGTGGTTCACCAGTGGAATGAATCGATGAATTCCTGGAATGCTGAGGCCAGCGGGGCACTGATGAACTTAACCAGCCTTGACAATTTTTCCTCCAGCCATATTCCGAACCTCACGAAAGCCAGGTTTTCTCCAACCTAATTAGAGCAGTAGGTCACCCCAAAACAGCTCAGAGCAGAAGAGACCGGTCTGATTTGATATGATTTTCCCCCCCATCTTGTCATTGAAAAAAAAAAAGTGTTAACATTTCTAATAAGAGGCTGCCTTTGTCGTTAAAGGCCTCTACAAGGGTGAGCCTGCAAAATTGGAGAGCCTGCAAGAAGGAGCTATGGGTTATTTGTTTCTCAGCAAACACGGAGAATAAAGCGGAGGCCTGGACCAAGCTTCAGGAGGCTTGCTTTCCAAATTCAGTTTTGCAGCCACTATTTTGAGACCTTGGGCAAATACCTTTCTTTCACATGACCTCAGGCTCTTCATGAGGCCATTAAACCCAAAGACAGAAACAGGTCATTTGTACAAAATAGAGTCGTGGGCCGTCTTTGGCAACCATGCAAAATCAGAGTCAACGCAAATGTTAGATCCAACCCTCTACTAACACAGATGTGTGTTACACCTGCAGTCGGCTGGGTGGCCTCTGTCACAGCAAGATCGTCGTCTCTATGGCTTCTCCTCTGAAAGCAAGAAGCCTGCGGTGTCCCCCATGGACTCCCAGCACCAGCACTGCACCTAACCAGCTCCCAGGAGATCACATAAAGAAGGAGTCTTCCTTTCCAGCAAGCTCCGTTGCACAGGCTCAGAACTAGTATTCACATCCCCCTTTCATCTCCCAGGCTGGACAGCCCGGTTTCTCAGTCAGTCCTCATGGCTTATGATTCCTTTTGCCTCATCATCTTAGTCACCCTCTCAGAATGCTTCCAGGTTGCCAGTACCTCTGGTATTGCAATATCAAAAACTGATCTCAGTATTCTATGTGTGGTCCAGGCTGGAGAGAGAATGGATTACATACTCTACAATCTGAATCACAAAATAAATGAATCAGGTACCCAATCACCGTTCCTGATCCAGGTTCTGAGTTCTGATGATGAGACATGTATATGACACCAACAAGCTGGCCTCCTGATTTTTCAAGATGACTTATGGAGATGTTGGACACTTGGGTCAAAAGTCCAGAAGTAGGTCCAGACAGATATGTCACTTGATGTTTGACAAAGATGCAAAGGCAATTCAATGGACTCAGCATTGTCTTTTCCACAGATGGAGTTGGAACATGAAGCAAAATATGCCCCAAATTAACTTTGACCTAATCCCCATACATTATACAAAAGTTACCTCAAAATGGATTCTAAATCTAAATGTAAACTATAAAACTTCTGGAAGAAAATTTGGGACAATCTTCACAACCTAGGGCTAGGCAAAGGGTTTGCAAATGTGACAGCAAAAGCTCCTTCCCTTATAAAAAGAGGGAAAAAATAATGATAAATTGGACTTCATCAAATTAAAATTATATTGACTTGATCAAAATTGAAACTGTCATCCTGTGAAAGACACTGTTAGGAGAATGAAAAGACGAGAGACAGACTTCAGGAAAATATTTGCAAATTGTACAAAGGACTTGTCTTGAATGCATAAAGGACTCTCAAAACTTAACAGTAAGAAAACAGCCCGGTTTTTTTAAATGGGCAAAAGACTTGAATAGACACTTCACCAAAGTGACTATATACAGATCGCACATGAAAACATGCAAAGATACACAGCACTATTACTCATTAGAGAAATACAAATTAAAATTATAAGAGGACACTAGCTGGTGCATCCCAGTGGTTGCGTGTCAACCCCTGAACCAGGAGGTCATTGGTTCGATTCCTGGTCAAGGCAAGTGCCTGGGTTTTAAGTTTACATCCCATATAATCTCGTTAGTATGATATTCTGTAGAAGAAAACGAGAACAAGTCAGGGGTTGCTGGAAGTGAGTGGCGGGCGAGGGTGTGACCCCTGAGGGACAGTTAGAGGGGTTTTGGGAGTGATGGACTTTAGCTCCTGATTGTGGTAGTGGTTCCGCAGATTCATCCAGGTGTTCCATTCATAGAAATGAAATCCAATCAAACCAGACCAAACCAAAAGTTCTGAGAAACAAACACAAAGCTCCTGTAATTCGAATGATGAAAAAATAGTTTCTCATTATGTTCCTTTGGTTTTACTTAATTTATAGTTAACCAAAAGTAGCCAGTGGGTCCTATTTCTCCAGATGCTCACTAAAACCATTGGAAATCATTGAAAGGGGGCAAAAGGTTTGGAAACATTAAAGTACTCAACATATAGCTTGAGAAACAACTAGTTCTCGGGTCAAGTTCATGAGCTTTTCTTGAAGCCTGAGCACTTGGACTGTAGCTGCTGCATCCCGCCAGAGTGCCCTGCTTCGTTCCTTCTCTTCACATTCTAGAACTGAAATGACTGGACAGTTGTCATCCTCCCTTTCTACTAGTATCTGATGTGAGCCCGGATGGTGGGACGATTTTTTTCAACTATCTCAAAGACCTACTGTTAATTCATAACCCATTTTAAAGCATTCTATTTCGGTCTGCATTTGGGGCATTTTAAAACCATGGCTTTATTGAGATATAAAATTCACCCACTTAAAGTGTATTGATAAAACAATTACTTGATTAAAATCAAAACAAATAAAGTATACAGGTCAGTGGATTTTAGTATATTCAGTTTGCCACCATCATCACAATGAATTTTAGGACATTTTTGTCGCCCCAAAAGGAAACCCACTATGTAGCAAGAATTGTGGTGGGCATGATTGGTTCTGAAATGACTAAAACATGATAGCCCCTAGCTAAAGGTCAGTCATCTGTGACAACTCAATTGATAATGTTGTAACAGAAGTAACACAGCAGTAGGAGTAATTTTATCTATCTTTGGGGTTTAATAAACACTTCAGTGAAGAGGTGATGTGTGTATTGGGTCTTGAAGGGCAAACCCAAATTGGATTACAGTTGGTCATGCAGCTTTTGTTAATAGGTTTTCATAATGTGTCAGTGATGGTAACTAATTCTGTGTAGCCATTTCTCCATTCCCTTTTGTTGCACTCCTAAGACACAAGGACCTTGTCATGAAAATTCTCATGAAAAACCAGTATTATATAAACATAATTTTTTTATATATCTTAGTTATAGACCCTTTTATGCTCAAACATCCTACCAAGGGGGAGAGGAGTATCTTTTTACAGAAAAAGAAGCTGAGATAAGTAACTCTACTAAGTAGAGTGTCTTTTAGTATAGCTCCCTGATCCATTTCCTGTGCCATTCTTTGACCTTGGACTCTAGACACATGGAAACCGCCTCTTTCAATTCAAGTCAATATCGTTGTCATTTATTGAATATTTACTTTATTCAAGATCCAGAGCCAGATGCCTTAGCATTTAATTTCCTGTGTGAGATTTGGTGTCCTTCCTTTTCGTTTATTTATTCATTCATATATCCATTCATGCAATCAACATGTACCTCATACCTACCATATCCTAAACAGTATAGGAGGTGCTGAGGTCACTTTATAGTAACACAAAACAGACATTTCTTAACTTTCTCACTAAATTGCTCTTTGCCAATAGCTCCTATCCTAATTTTCCAACATTTTTTATTGCCCTGACCCAACTGATTTAGGGATTGGTGCTGTACCTGCAATCCATAATTATTAACATAGCCAGTCCTTGCATTGAACGGAGGAGGAATCCAGGGTGGAGAGTGGGGAGGTGAATGCCCAGGAACATAATAAAGCATGGGCTAGACTCCATGTCGCATAACACCCTGGCCAGAAATCTTTCCACATTTCTTGCACTTTCTCATAAATTCTACTCAAGTGCCTTATGAAAGCTAGGTTGGTGAGTTAAAAGAATGCCCCCCAAAAGTTTACTCTTACCTGTTACCTACTTCTGAAACCAAGAAAAGGCAGCAGTAGCCTGTGTGGAGGACAGGAAATGAGGGATGAAAGTGAAAGGCACATTCTCTCAGTGAAGGTGTTTACACCCAGGTTAACATCCTCAGGAAATCCACACAAAATGAAAAAGAATAAATACCTTTTGGTACTTTAAGAATCATAAATCTACTTCTGCTTCTGGCCATGACAGACTACTGATGATGGACTTGCTCTCTTGACAAAACAATTATGAAACTGAACAAAATATACAGAGCACCTTACTATATGAAGGATACTGAAACTCACAAAAAAAATATTAAATTCTTGGTATTTCAGGCATTGAGCAGGCAGCACAGGATTCTGATCCTTGAGTAAAGAAACACACGTGATAAGCCCCACAGTAGCTCTGGCTTTCTGCTGGAGTCTCTTCTGGTCTTGGCACAGAATGGTGGAGCTCAAGCTAAATGCTAATCTTAATAAGCTCAGGGGGCAGACATTGGAATCCCAGGCTACTGAAATAGCTGGACATTGCAGGGCAAGGAAATAGAGAAGAGGAGGCTTCATGGTAAGGGCAAGGATAGCAAAGTCTGTATAGGTATTCACTTTGGCTTGTTGGCTAAGGGCCAGCTATCTGTGTATAGAATGAGACTGTCCATGAGGCTTAGCACAGATTGCACACTGTAAAGGCTAACGAATGATGATGCTTAAGGTCATGCATTGCTAGGAGATGTTGGAGATCCCAGTCAACCTGAATGAAGACACCTTACTGAGCACCTCAGGCACCCCAGAACAACCACACCTTAGCATTAAGGACTGTGTCCTTGAATAAGGGTCACACCCTAGGACTAAGTTTAAAATGGAAATAGAACTTAAAAAATAATTCGTCAGAGCTCCACAGCATCTAAAGGATCTGTCAATAATTTACCTGCCTGCCAGGACAAACTCAATACCTTTAAAGGAAAATAATACAACCCAGACTCTCTGCAATGAATTATAACATCTAGCATACAATCATAAATTAATGAACATTAAAGAGAAGATGTTACCTGTATTTAATTGGAAAAAAAAATCAGTGGACCCTGAGGTGACTTTGAAGTTGGAATTAGCAGGCAAGTCCTTCAAAGTTGCTATTATAAATATGTTTAAAGACTTCAAGGAAAAGGTGAATATAATGAGTAAATAGATGGAGAATCTCAACAGAGAAATGGGAATTATAAAAAATTTACCAAATGGAAATCCTAGTATTAGACATGAAATTCACTGGATGAGATTAAATGTGGATCAGAGACTGTATTAGAAAGAGTTCGTGGACTTGGAGACTGAGCAATAGAAATCATGAAATCTGAAATCCAGGGAAATAATATTGGGGGGGAAAACAGCACCTTGATGACTTGTGGGTAATACCAAAAGATCTGTATATGTGTAATTGTAGTCCCAAAGGGCAGAAGAATAATTCTTGGAGAAATAATTACCAAAAATTTCCCAAATTTGGTGAAAAGCCTTAACTGACATATCCAAGAACCTCAGCAAACCCCTAGCAGGCTAAATATAAAGAACACCACACTAAGCTCATCAGAGTCACACTCTGGAAACCAAAGAAAAAGAAAATATTAAAAGTTACCAAAGGAAATGGTACATTATATACAGAAGATGACAATATGAGTGATGGCCGACTTCTCATCAGAAACCATGGGTGCCAGAAGACAGTAGAACAACATTTTTTTAAGTGCTGAAAGGAAAAACAATTCTCAGAATTCTCTACTCAGAAAAAAAGTACCTTCAATAATAAAGATATTTTTTCAGATTAAAAAAAGTACTAAGAGAATTTATTGCCAGCATTCCTGATATAGAAGAAATGTTAAAGTTCCTCAGGCAGAAGATAAATTATACTAGGAAACTCAGGTTTAGAAAAGATGAAGAGTACCAGAAAGGATAAATATATGGGTAAATATAAAAGAATGTTTTATAATTAAATGTGTGTGTGTGTTCATTTAAAACAAAAATATATGACATTTTATTGTGAATATGTAATACATATGACTACTATACCATAAAGGATAGGAGTGGATTTACACAGTTGTAAAGTTTTTAGATTGTGCATGAAATGGTACAATATTAATTCTAAGTATTCAAAGTTAAGAATGCATGTTGTAATACCTAGAAAGACCTCTAAAATATAATATAAAAACATATAGCTAAAAAGACAGTAGTAAAACTAAAATTGAATTTTAAAAGGTATTTAGTTTACTTAAAAGAATGTAAGAGCCAAAACCGGTTTGGCTCAGTGGATAGAGCGTCAGCCTGCGGACTGAAGGGTCCCAGGTTCGATTCCGGTCAGGGGCATGTACCTTGGTTGCGGGCACTCCCCGGTGGGGGGTGTGCAGGAGGCAGCAGAATGATGTTTCTCTCTTATCGATGTTTCTAACTCTCTATCTCTCTCCCTTCCTCTCTGTAAAAAAATCAATAAAATGTATTAAAAAAAAAAGAATGTAAGAAAGGAGGAAGAGATAAACTAAAAACAGATGAGACAAATAGCAAAATGGCAGACCAATAGCCAACCATACCATTACATTATTAAATGTAAATAGATTAAATACTCCAATTAAAAGGTAGAGATTATTAGACTGGATGAAAATCATATTCTGTCTACAAGAAACACTCTTTAAATACAAAGAAATAGGCGGGTTGAGGATAAAAAGATGTGTAGTAGGCAGAGTAATGCTACCACCCCCACCCTAATCCCAGAACCTCGGAATATGTTACCTTACCTGGCAAAAGGGATTTTGCAGATGTGATTAAAGTTACGATCTTTGAGATGGGGCAGTCATTCTGGGTTATCCATTGGGCCCAGTCTAATCACATGCGTCCTTAAAAGTGGAGTATCTAGCCCTGACCAGTGTGGGCTCGTTTGGTGTCGTCCCATCCACCAAAAGGGTTGCAGGTTCAATTCCTGGTCAGGGCGGACACCAGAAAAGAAGATGATAACTCTATGAGATGATTGATATGGATTGATATGTTAATTAGCTTGATTGTGGTGATTATTTCACAATGTATACATATATCAAAACGTCAAGTCATATACTTTAAATACACAGGTGTTTTTTTACAATTATACCTCAATAAAGATAGGAAAAAAATAAAAGCAAAAAAATTAAAATATGACCATAAAAAGAGATAAGAGTGGAGAACCTTTTTCTGGCCATGGTCTGAAATAGATGTTGGGATGGAAGAGAAGTCATAGTGATGCTGCACTCCAGCTGAGAAGATGTAGGCGGGGGCCCTGAGCCAGGGGGCGCAGGGGGCCCCTGGAAGCGGGAAGGGGCACGGAAATGATCCTCTAGAATACGTGCCCTGACCAGAAGGAAACAGTGCTTGCAACACCTGAGGTCTATGTCAGACTTCTCACCTACTTTTATCTTACAAAACTAAGATAATCCGTTTGTGTTGTTACCAGCTATAAGCCTGTGGTAATGTGTTACAGCAGCAATAGAAAACCAATACAGGATGGAAAAAGGTATACCTGGCAGATAGCATTAAAAAGCTCAAATGGCTACATTAATGTCAGGTAAAGACAAAGAGTGCTGCCAGTGATAAAGAAGGACATTTCATACTGAGGAAAGGCTCAACACATCAGGAGGATATGAGTCATAAAAATATGTGTACCTAACAAGAGCTTCAAAATACCTGAAATAAAAATGGGCAGCATTAAAGTAGACTAATCCACAATCACGGTTGGAGGTCTTCTTAAACCTTTCTCTCAGCGGTTGATAGAACAATTAGCCAAAAACAAATAAATCAACAAACCAGTAAGGACGTAGAAGGTCTGAATGGCCTTGCTGGACCTAATTGACGTTTCTAGAACGCTGCCCCTAATTTCAGAATGCACGTTCTTTCCTTGTGCACATAGTACATTCACCATGGTAGGCCAAATGCCGGGCCTTAAAGCCAGTCTCCATAAATGTTAAAGGCCTGAAGTCATACCAGGAAAAACAAAAGAAGAAATCATAATAAGTATGTTGTTTGACCATAGTAGAGTTAAATTAAAAATAAATAACAGTAACTGCCCAGCCGGTGTTGCTCAGTGGTTGAACATCGGCCTATGAACCAGGAGGTCATGGTTCAATTCTCAGGGCATATACTCGGCTTGCGGTCTCCATCCCAGTGTGGGGTGTGCAGAGGCAGCCAATCAATGATTCTCTCTCATCATTGATGTTTCTCTCCCTCTCCCTTTCTTAAATAAAAATAAATAAATCTTTCTTTTTTTAAAAAATAACAGTAACAGATGTAGGAAAACACTAAATATTTAGGAATTAAACAAAATCTAAAATGATGCCTGGATAAAAGAGGAAATCACAAGGAAAAAGAGAAAATATTTTGAACTAAAAGAAAACAAAAGTCATAACATGTCAAAATTTGTGGTTTGCACCTTGTGCAGTGCTGAAAGCCTTGCAGGATGCATCGTCAACGTTCAAAGTGCTTTCAGCTCCCCGGTTAGGGCTGATCTTTCTTTTGTACTGTACGCTGTACAGCTGGTTTTTACTCTCTCAGTAACAACATTTTATTACATCTATTTGCTAACATGTCAGTCTCTTGCTAAACTGTGGGAGCTGTTTTAGGACAAGTGCTGTGTTCTTTTCCGTGTTTTGTCTCTAGTTTCTAGCACAGTGTGTAATTCTGGGTTCTCGGGAAATTTTGAATGAAAGATTGGGAATGAATGGATCTTATCATCTTCATGAGGACCCTGTGCAGCCCCTTTTCACACTTGAGGAAACTGAAGCCCCAGGTTACTTACAGAACAAGTGACACCAGGTTTCCAGTAATCCCCAAGCATGTTCCTTTCAGGCCCTAAGTCACTGACTGAAATATCACCATTAGAGAGAAGCAGCTCCCCAAAAGAAGTGCAAAATGATTATCAGAGCCCGGCTGGTGTGGCTCAGTGTTGAGCATCGACCTATGAACCAAAAGGTCGCAGTTAAATTCCCGATCAGGGCACATGCCCGGGTTGCAGGCTTGATCCCCAGTGGCGTACAGGAGGCAGCGGAATCAATGACTCTAACATCATTGATATTTCTATCTCTCCCTTTCCCTTCCTCTCTGAAATCAATAAAAATATATTTTTTAAATGGTTACCAGAGTAAACTATTAAGTAAGCTATTACAGCATCATCATGTAGTCTTCTTCCCTGGAAGATGAGTGAGGATGCTTCTGAGTCTTGGAGCTTTTCATAAAGGCCTGTAGGGAGCATGCGCGCTGACCCACCTCCTGTAACAGATGGGAGAGCCCAGGCGTGGCCCTGTCAGGGGGCTCTGAGATAGGGCTGGAGGGTTAGCAGTGGAGGCAGCACCACAGCCTGGTCCCACCCCGGCCCCTGCCTCTGCAGGAAGCACTTGGAGGCCTGAGGTTGCAACTGTGGGTGGTGGTTCAGGCCCCACCGTGGCTCTCGGCCACCCACGCTGGTGGGGCTCTGCCTGGGAGCCTCTTGTTTCTCCATTTTCTACCTAGCTTTCAGTTTCCAGCTGGGGTTTGTTTCCCCTTTGTCTCTGGTTCAGCTTCCTTTTCCTGTTTGGTTTTAAGTAGAGTCTGAAAATCAAGTTGCTGCCTCCCGAGGGTCTGTGGTCCTGTGATCAACGTAGCCTGGTAGGAGTACAGGACTCACCTCTTCGGGTTCCCTGTGCTAAAGCCTTCCAGCCATGGCCATGGTGTGAGTACTGGGACCAACAAGGGGACAGCGGGATGTCAAGAGGAAACCTAGAATCATAATGGTGTAGAGCTGAAGGGGCCATAGAAATCACCCCAGGTCCCCTGTTGTACAGTGGGGAGATCCAGGAACAGAGCAGCGGGCATAGGACTTACCCAGGGTCACCCAGCAAGATACTGACAGCCGTGCACTTTGCCTCTGCTGGTCTGTCCATTGCACGGCCTGTGTCTCTCGATGCCTGTGGTCTTTAATGGCTTCTGTGTGTAGAGGGGGTCTGATCTGTCTAAGGGGCTTGTGGTTTGGCTCGGGTGCTATGGATGGGTCCTGGCTCGTCTCTCCAGAATGGCCTGAAAACATTCAGGTTGTTTTCTCTGAATGCGGAGCAAAGAGGGAAGAACTGAGGTTCCTTTCACAATGGAAACTTTGTGGACTGCCAAACAGAGTCCTGACCTCAGCCTGAGAGACTTGGACTACCTGGGCCGTCAGCACCGGGACTGTTGCTATTTAGCACGAATGTGGGCCACAGCGGGTCAGTGTCTGCTTGGTTAACGGCTTTCTGAGGGTGACGTTACATCTGACAGGACTCCTCTGCCCTACAACTAACTCCAAGAAAGATGGTGGGTGATAAGGCAGAGCTTTACCTCCTGGGACGGGGCATTTATTTGATTAACTCATTACAGCTCTGGATCTTAGCATAAAGTTTTAATCCCTGCTTAAAAAGTACTTCACAGTGTCCAAAGTGCAGTTTTACCAACTTTTATTTTAGAAAAAGAGAAAGAGAGAAACATCTACTTGTTCCACTTATTTATGCATTCACTGGTTGATTCTTGTAATGTGCCCTGACTGGGAATCGAACCCGCAACCTTGGCATAGTAGGATGATGCTCTATCCAACTGAGCTACCAGCCAGGGCCCAGTTTTCTTATTTGGTTCATTTCACCGTGTTGGGCAGATGAGGAAGGTGCTATCACTGGCTTTGTGGGCGAGGCAGCCCAGCCCGGGCACTTGCTCACAGTCATGTGGCTCTGGAGGAAGGACTGGAGTTTTCCAGGACACACAGGCTCTCTGGAAGCATGCTGCGTGAGTTGCTAACACTGACATTACAGTGAGTAGAACTTGCCCGATGACGCTCTGGGGGGGGGGGGCAGAGCCCAGGATCTAACAGGACCGGGCACACGTGCTGCGTTTTCATGGTTGGCTTTACTCCTGCTCCTTTCCAGCCACTTTTCTATATTTTAGTAATTTGCCTTGAGGGTTAAAGAATTTCTGGGTGCAGCTGTGGAGAACAGAAAACTTGCTACTTCAGGGGCATGCTTACTTCCAGAGTCTGGAGGAACCAAGTCTCTTTCAGTTACAAATGTCAGTTGCTGGCCCTAGCTGGTTTGGCTCAGTGGATAGAGCACCGGCCTGCAGACTGAAGGGTCCCAAGTTCGATTCTGGTCAAGGGCACATGCCTGAGTTGCAGGCTCGATCCCCAGTAGGGGGCGTGCAGGAAGCAGCCGATCAATGATTCTCTCTGATCATTGATGTTTCTCTCTCTCTCCCTCTCCCTTCCTCTCTGAAATCAATTTTTAAAAAATTTTTTTTTTTTTAATGTCAGCTGCTGACTGCAGGGAATGGTCTCAGAAGTGAGTGGGGAGGAAGCCATGCGATGTTTTTAAAGGTCTTTTTAAATTGTAGGAATCCAAGAGGTTTCCATCTTGAAAGGACCTAGGAGACCGTAGACCGTCTGTCTGCACTAGATCGTCTAGGTTAGAGGTGCTTCGGGGCCTTACCCTCCACCTCAGCCAAATTAACTCTCATCTTTTTTAAGTATTCCTTAATATTTCTTTGAGGGGGAAAAAGTTGCATTGCTCCTGGTGATGAATTTGAAGTGTGAAAGTACCTGGCTGGTCCAGCCGTGAGGTACACAGATCGGGATATTGAGGCCTGGGGTCTCAGAGGCCATGGTGTCCCATTACTCTTCCCCTGGATGTGTAACCAGATCATTTGGGAGCTTCTTGGAGCTTCTCTGTCTTCTGTTCCAGAGAATGCTGTGTGCTTTCTGCGAGCAGCATTAGCATAATGGACCTAGGTGATTCTCGTGAGAGTGTTCGTGTTCCTCAGGTGTCCTGGCACAGGTGGCTGGGAACTGGTCTCGTCCAGTGGCTTCTCTTAGGTAATTGAACCCATAAAAGAGAAAATAACAACAGCCATCCCCGTTTGGGTTACATGCCAAGCATCATGCTAATTATGTTGCATACGCTGTATTTAATCCTCATCCTCCGGGTGCTCTGCTGTCATTCCCACTTACAGACAAGAAAACCAGGGTCAGCAAAGTGAGGTTACTCGTCCCAGGTTCCACTGGTATCACTGGCAGAGCTGGGCTGTGAAGCCAGGTCCCTTGTGTTTTCAGAAGCTAGACTTCACTGTAGCCTCTCAAAGGAACTGGCCCCAAATTGCAGAGTAAGGGTTAGAATCAAGGCCCTTTGCAGTCTCTGATCTCACACGGTGGATGCCATGAGACAAAGACCTTCTCTGTCCTATAGCTCCCGTGCGATTCTCTGCCCATCATCCCTTCATTCACCATCTCCCCTCCCTGCCTAGACTCTTCCGGGCAGGAGGCAGGGTTACTCATTTCTGACCATCGCTGTGCCTAGGTAATGCTGTGCCCTCACCCAGGTGTTCATTGAACTGAGCCGAGTCGCCATGCTGATGGGCAGGGATGTTAGCTGGGCTGTTAATTCACCCTCAGAGATGAGCATACTGCCCCAGTCCTCGGCCCACCCAGCTCTTTACAGCTGACCCAAGGCTGTGTTGAAATTCGTTCCACTTCCACAAGTGGTCAGAGTCACAGACTCTGGGGACACTGGGATATATTGGAATGTGTACTAGTAATAGCCCTAATGTCCACATGGCCTACCAGATGGCTCCCCAAGGAAAGGGCTGTGTTGGGAGCCTTGAAAGAAAGTGTGGGTGTGAGACAGGTTCAGACTGTCCCAACAGTTGGTGGATGTTTTCCCAGAGAGGCGAGACCAGCTGTCCGAGCATCTGGGACGCGGCCATAGTGGAGAAAAGGCGAACGTCTTGAGGCACGTGACGCGCAGTCTGATCGTCCCACCCAATCTGGATGGAAGAAAAGATGTCCGGGTTTAACACTAAATGTATTCTTTATTTACCAAGAGCCTTTCTTTAATTCTCTTGCTCACAGAAACGGGGCTTGAACGTCACCATTCGACTTTCTTCATGTTAATATATGCAGATCTAACTTACTGTTTTCAAAATGTGGTCAGGAGGCCTGCCTTTTAGTGGTCTATGACTCAAAACTATATTTATAACAATATTGAGACATTATTTGCCTTTTTCACTCTTATGTCATGAGTGAACAGTGGAATTTCCCAGAGGCCGCATGACATGTGTTGACATTATCACTGTGGCAAGTAATGCAATGTGTGCTTGTGTTTTAAAAGTTCTCAGTTTTCTTTTCAAATATGGTACATATGGACAGACCTAACTGACACAAACAGAAGCTTTTTGACACACTCAGTAATTTTTATCTGTGTAAAGCGGTCCTGAGACAGAAAGTTTCGAGAGGCACGATGGAGACATGGAGCGGGCTGGGACTGGGAGGGGATGCAGGGGCTCCCCCTGAACTCACCGCCTAGGAGGCAGCATATGTCCTAGTCTGGGTGGTGGCATCAGGGAACCTTCTCACAGGCGTGAACTATTTCAGAACGAACCTTAGAACACATTCAGTCTGTCTCAGACTTGTCCCCATTAAGGAAAAACAGTCACCCTGCAGGTGACTCACCAGTTGCCCAGAGGAAATGTACCTTTCCGTTGCAGAGACCTGGTGATCACCCCTGCACCCACCTTGCCTCTCAGAGAGAAGGCAACTAGCATTAGGGGGTGCCTGATGGGATGTGACACAATAGGTCCCCACTGTCACACCTGTGTCCCATTCTTGCTGTTTGCTCTGGATTTAATCAGGGGAAACAACCCAGAATGGGGACAGCCTACAAGACAATTGGCCTACACTCTGCACACACAGAAATCAGTGTCAATGACAAACAAAAAAATGGCCCAACTTTCCAGCTTTAAAAAGAGGGTAAATAGACAACCCAAATGTAACACGTGAAGTGGATGCTGGATCCCTAAAGATTAAAACATTTCAGGAACAATTGGGCAAATTATTAATTTTCTTAGGTACAATAATGGCACTTAAGCTACACATTAAAATGTCATTTTTTATTGTATTTCTTTTTTATTTTTTTAAATATATTTTATTGACTTTTTACAGAGAGGAAGGGAGAGGGATAGAGAGGTAGAAACATCGATCAGCTGCCTCCTGCACACCTCCTACTGGGGATGTGCCCGCAACCAAGGTACATGTCCTTGACCGGAATCAAACCTGGGACCTTTCAGTCCGCAGGCCGATGCTCTATCCACTGAACCAAACCGGTTAGGGCTAGAATGTCACTATTTTAAATGATGTAGGCTGAACACCTTAGGATTGCAGTATATCTGCAACTTACTTTCAAATGGGGAAAAATGACATAAAAGGTCAGGTGTAGTAAAAATGTTTTGCTAAGTGAAGCAGGAAGCCCTATCGTACAGCAGAAAGTAGGCCCTATAACCTAGTCCCGGCCCCTCCACATATTAGCCGCAGGACATTGAGAAACTTCCCTCTCCAGGCCTGTTTCCTCCATCCGAAAAAAGTACTTGCAGATATTCAGCTCTGACGAGGCTGTGCCTCCCAACCTCTGTTTCTCAGTCACTGGCGGGACCTGGTGATGACATGCCTGGTGTAGGTCTTCTCATTCCCCCGGTGAGCCTGGAGAAGCTACAGCCCCAGGTGATTGATGGCTGAGGATGCTGCGCTCTCCTCTCCGAGCCTTTCCTGCCGCTGTTCGCTCTGCCTGAAATGGTCCGCTCCCCACTGGCAGGATGAAGCATGCCCTTCTTGTACCCACAGCATTTGGCACACACTAGTACACTGTGGGCCTCCCCCCCCATTAACAGAGACGACGTCTTTTATTCAGGAGAAGGTTGAGTTTTGTCTGAGTACTGGGCCTTGGAATATATTTGGCACATGGTCGGTACTCAGTAAATGGGGTGTGGTCTTGGTTTATTTTGTGAACGAATGCAGGAAAAGAGATAGGAAGAATGGGGGTGGCCAGATCGAAGGTGCGTTGTGGTCCCTCCCACCCCCAAGGAATCCTTGAAGGCTGAGAAATACAATACCTGGCAAAACTAGGCAAACTCAAAGCAAGCATTTAGCCCTGGCTGGCGTGCTCAGTGGTTAGAGCATCAGCCTGTCCACGGACCCACTGAGGGAGCGAGGTCTGAGAAGCCTGAAGGAGAGGCCTCCAGAGAAAGGAGGAGGAAGGTGGGGTCCCGGCCAGGGGTGTCTCCCTGCCTTGGGGAAGTCACTTAGTGTAAAGTGGGTAAAGGTGATCATTCCCTCCTAATCATTGTTTTGAGCATCACATGAAATCACAGGCTTTGACCTGCAGGGGCCACTGAACTGGCAGGTGCTGTTCCCGGCCGTGGTCCTGGGCGGTGATGTCAAGCGCGCCCTGTCCTGGAGCCACGGATGAGTAGCCAGAGCCTGCGTTCTTGGTGCGGCCGCTCTGAAGCTCAGCCTGCTTTTCAAGTTCACTTTCCTGGCTTGTATATTGAAAGTAAACAAGTCAGGATTTCACAGACTGGCTCTGCTTCTGCTTGGCTTTGGGAACATTTATTTATAGCCACTTCCCTCTGGCCTCCCACTGCTCCCTCACTCGCTTATTCCCTTGGCAGCTACTGAGCCCGTGCCTGTTAATGAGAACCTACCGTGCCACCTCGAGGAGGGTGTGGAGCGGGACCTGGTGGTCAGACCTGACTGCCCTCAAGGGGCTCATGGTCTGGGGAAGAAGATGAGCTCTAACTGTCCCCCATGAAAGCTGGAGAGTAACCAGAGGCTCACAGGGCCTTGGCACAGACAGCACCAGCTGGGTACTGGGCACCCTCATATAGAAAAACATAATGGCACTGTCCTGGGGTCTCCTTAAGGGCAGAGACATGCCACGCCCTTCCCAGGGCCCAGCCGAGGGTCTTCCTCTTGGTAGTTAGCAGCGAGCGGGAATGAATGAACAGATGTTCTCTGAAGGCAGCGACATGACCTGAGCTTTGAGCAACGCTGAGGTGCAAACCTGTGGCTGTAGGAAGGAAAACGCATATCAGGCAGAGGAAGCGTCTTCTTTAACTTCTTGAGTAACACCAGGAAGTCGATGTAATTGGCCCAAATGTCCAGAGGATGCTTTTGCTGTCAGACCAGGCCTTACCACCGGGCTGCCAGTTGGGCTGTGTGGACAGACTGCCCTTCCCTCCCTAATCTGCACCAGGCAAGGTGTGGGTAGCGTCACAGGAGAGCAAGGATGCGGTTCCTGGAACCAGCAAAGAATCTGTCCTGTTTGAGAAATCCAGATATAAACGGGGAAGGGAACTGTGGCCTGAGCCCTGGATCACCCTGCAGGGGAGCCAGTCTCGGGGAAGAGCCCTTGCTGGCCCTGTGTCTTCAAGGAGGCCTTTCTAAATGAGGTGGCTTTAGGGTACGTAGGAATTACTGGCAGCCTACGCTGGGAAAGCACCCCAGGCAGCGGGGACAGCATGAGTTAGATAGAACAAAGGGGCCATCGAGTAGGGTCTGTCAGGGGCCATGAGTATATTAGGGACAGAGACCAGGTGCCAGTGGGCACCGGGAAAGGAATCGAGTGGGCAGCCAACAGGAGAGAAAGGGAGAGCTGGGTCGAGAGTAGGTGCCAGGCCCAGCAGCCAGCTCCCATCAGTGGTTCATTAGGTGCTCAACCCTGTGGTCGTTATTGGGGTGAGAGAGCAGGAGTTCTCAGCAGGGTGACACGCACCCTGGTTTGCTGGGACTATCCTGGGTTTACGCTGAATGTCCTACCTCCCTGGAAGTCGCTCCGTCCCAGGCAAACCGGGTTCCCAGTCCTGCTGGGGAGACATGACGGACAGAGCGATGGGTTGTTCCCTCTGAAGGGGCCACCAAGTCAGGGCATCGGGCCGAGCAGGGCCACTGCCAGCGCTGGGGAGAGACAGGGGGGCCATGAGCCTGTCTTTCCAGTAAGAGATCCAGGCTGCAAAGAATGTGGCTCCTCGGCTGAGCCTCCAGAGGAGCGGAGGCCGGCGCCCGCATTTCCGTGTTCCCTGGAACTGGCCAGCGAGACGCACCGTCAGAGGCAGCAGCCTCCCCGCTCAGCGCAGTAGGCCCACCCCTCGGGGTTGCGTTTCCTGACTGATCCCAGGCCGTGGCGAGACAGAGAACCTGATGCTAATCTATAGCAGGTGCTCTTGTTTGGCAGCCGCTCTCTGAGAATAAATAGAGTGGGGTTTGAAAGGCAGGTGCCCATGGGCACACCATCATAAACGCTCTTCTTCACAATCATTTCTTCAGCGAGCTTTTGTGTCTACAACGTACAGGGCTGGGTGTAGGAAGGAAAAGCGAGCCCCGCCTTCAGGGAGCTCACAGTCCAGTGGGGCAGACACTGAGAAGCAGGACAGACGGGCGAGTTCCGTGCTGAGAGGCAGAAGCGAGCGCAGGCCTAGGTGCTAGACTTTCCTGCTCAACCCTGGGCGGATGCTCTCCACCCGCAAGCCTCTGGTGATCAGCCCTGTTCCTTTCTGTCGCCTTTTTGGCTTTACACCCTTCTGCCCTGGCTTGTGAACTTACTCTGTTCTGCAGGTTTTCGTAGGAATGCCTGGAAAAGCCCTGACAGGTATTCGCAGGGTGGGGAGGGAGTCCAGGTGCCTGTACATAGGCAGAGCGTGGCTGGGCTGGCGGCTGCCAGCCTGGGACAAATTCAGAAACTCCCTGGTCCAGTAGGGAGTGGGGTTGATAGAGCGGCAGCTGGTGGGGCAGGAACCTGTGCTTTCCGGAGGGTTAGACCGAGTGAGCAGTGTTAGATCCCGGGGGCGCGGGGGGCGGGGGGGGCGGGGGGGGGCGATCCATCGATCTGGTAGCTCAAACCCAACTGCATTTTCACCAGTTATTCCCACTTACCAGCTGGTGGTTTGGTCATATAAAAGCAGCCCTGTGAGAATCGGCTGTAGCTTTTCTCCAGACCCACGTGGTTCCTCAGAGCCAGACAGGATGGGAGCACTGAGGCCGCATCTACACAGGCACAAAGTGTATGGGGCCTGTGGGACAGACTTTCTAAATTTAGTAAAGGAATTTTGTGTGTTCGTGTTAAAAAAAATAGTGCAGTCATTCAAAAATAATATACTTAAAAAGAAAATACTTGTCTGTCAAACATGCTTTCCTCAAATGATCCGTGATTTAGACAGATGGAGTTTCTGAAGCCTTTGGGTTCTGTGAGGATTTTATTAAAACAAAACAAAACCCCAAACGGATGGTAAGCGAGACAACCCTGAAGCAGAGTAAGCGGGTCTTTCCTGCCCTTGGGTTCTGTCAGTGGGAATAAAGTAAGCAGGTAGACAAGCACTGTTCACAGGGAGGCGGGGACAGCAGGGCTTTTGGTTAGCCACGAGTTCAGTTTGAACCTAGTGTTAAAACAGCAGCAGCAGAAAGAACCCATGGCGATAATTACAATAAGAAAAGTCACTCTTGGTGTTTGAGTACCTACTAGGGGCAAGCACAGCAGTGGGTACTTTGTTTATTTCTCCGTCCAAGCACCCCTAAAGCGTGTGGGGTGTGCGCTCTCTGCACGGCACCTGGCCCTGCCTCCCTGCCTCTGCTCTCCCTACCACCCCACATCTCCTTCCTGATTCACTGGGCTGAAAGCTCTTTATTGGGGGGCACTCACAGCATTGCCTGCAGAGAGGCTCCCCAGCTCCCCACCCTCCAGGCTCTGGAAGGTGTAATCACCTGTCCCCTTTCCTGAGTGGCTGTGAGCTCTGGGGACAGTGGCTGTCACATTCGGCTCAGTGTCAATACATGTGTTTGATTCACTGGCATCTGTGTTTGTCAGACTGAGATGCCATGGTCATATCCAGTTGTAGGACCCAGACACTCAGAGAAAATGTAACAAGTCAGAACTCACTAAAGGAGAGTGACAGGTGGCAAGGGGGCTATGTCGTGGGAATAATGGATGGAAGAACCAAGATGTCCCTTCAGTCGTCCACTGGACTGTCATGCGCTGTCCAGACACCTTTGTAACACGGGAGGGCAGGGCGTGGACTGTCCCAGAACAGGAGGGATGCCTCACAGCTGAGACCACTCCTCAGCAGGGTGGGCTGCTTTGGGGGGCAGGTTTCCCTCGCTGGTGGTTTTCATTCAGAGGCTCAGCGTCCACTTAGGGCCACTTAGAAGGCATGAGAGTGGATCGGGCCATCTCGAGGATTCTGCTCAGCCCTGAGATTCTACCCTAAGCATTTATGAGGCACCTGGTCTGTGCCAGGTTCCAGGGGCACAGCAGAATGAGGCGGGCCTGCCCCTGCCCTCAGGGAACCTACACTGTAGCAGGTGCATCACTTTGGGTCTTCCAAGAAGCAGAGGCCAAGGCCCTGGGG
The DNA here is from genome assembly GCF_951640355.1 of Cnephaeus nilssonii. Lineage (NCBI taxonomy): Eukaryota > Metazoa > Chordata > Mammalia > Chiroptera > Vespertilionidae > Cnephaeus > Cnephaeus nilssonii. Next base: position 103,717,218 of record NC_137075.1, on the reverse strand, counting down.
ACATCAGTGCAGGGTGGAGGGAGCAGGAGCAGGCAGGGGGCTTCAGGCCAGGGTGCAGGTCCGACATCTGTGCCGGCGAGAGGGCAGGAAGGACGGACGGAGTGGGAGCCTCTCAGACCACAGCACACAGGCTGCTGAGGAGGCCGAGCAGGGTTTCCCCATCGAGGAGGCCCGTGTCGGGCACTGACGGAGCAGCCTGGAGAAGCATGGCCTCTGTGCGACATGGTGGCATCCCGAGAGGTGGCCACTGGGACCACCAGTCAGCTCTGCTCCGTCACAGGCTCTCCTGGAGCTCTGAAAGGCACTTCCGTGGCCGCCACCCAGGGGCTCTGGAGAGCGCTGCCCTGCCACCCGGCACCTGCCCGGTGAGGACACTCAGCTCTACATCACCTCAGGGCCTCTGTGGTCACGTGCCAGCAAGCGGTAAAGCGGGGGTTTCAGCTCACATCCCTCAGGCTCAGTAACATCCTTGTTTTGCTCACTGACACCAGGCTGCAGCTCGTGATCTCTCCCAGCCCCTGAGGCAGTCCAGGGCGGCTGAGCATGGCAGTGACACAGCTTAGCCCGTAACCTGATTCTGGTCCGTTTATATTGGAAGGAAACTAATTTAACCTGAGGTCTGTTTCTGTGTACAGTGTAATTTCTACCAGACTTCATGAAGACAAGGCCCAAAGGCCTAGCCAGAGGGAGGGCACCTCTTCCTAAGCATATTCTCTTTTGTAAAAGACACGTGGGCTCTAGCTGATTTGGCTCAGTGGATAGAGCATCAGCCCTCAGACTGAAGGGGTCCTGGGTTCTGTTCCGGTCAGGGGCACGTACCTTGGTTGCAGGCTCGATCCCCGCCTTAGTCAGCGTGCATGCAGAAGGCAGCAATCAACCAATTGATGTGTCTTTCTCACATCAATCTTTCTCTCTGTCTCTCCCCCTCCCTTCCATTCTTTTTAAAAATCAATGGAAAAATGCCCTCAAGTGAGGATTAACAACAAAATAAAAGAACACGTGGTTTCAGGCGCCAGAAGGCAGAGGCTGGTTTCTCCCTCCCAGAGGGTATCACACAGGGAAGACCGTGCCAGTTTTGCTTGTGACCGATTTCCCCTTAAATGTCTGTTAAATGGATGGTGAACTGTGGGGGGAAAGATGCAGCACAACTGCACCAAAAGGCCCTTGCGACTCAGTTCTGATGCATCTGTTCCCGGACAGAACCCCCAGCATGAGGCGTGGACAGCTGATGTCAAGGTACCCTGGACTCCGAAACCCCAGAGCAGAGCTGGAGGTCGACAGCAAGTTTGAGGCCCAGCGTAGGCTTTCCCAGGGGGTTCGACACCCAGCACTGGCACGCGAAGTCGCTGGCTGGACCCAATGTGCGAGGGACTCATGGGAAGGGAAGTGAGGGGACATGTGGGAAGGCTTGTCTACACTGTCCATTGAGCCACTGTTACCATGATGATGATGATGATGATGATGATCTGTACACTGATCCTCCGCCATCCACGTCAGCAGGGAGCTGGGCAGGTCCTGAGGAAGCTCAGCCCTCGGGGACACTTAGGCACCCACTACCTTGGCCAGGTGGGGGTTTCCAAGTCCCCGAGGGCTGATCTCCTAAAAGCCACCGATTCGTCATCCAGTAACCACTGGGGCTGGGAGTGGGACCTTTTTCAAACATTTTATTTCCCTCCAAGAAATATGGTAAAGTGACCCTAATGTCACTTTTCCCGACAGCTTGGGCTCATTTCGATGACCGTCCATTAGTGCACACACTTTTGCTTCTACGAAATTATTGGGGCTCAAATTGTTGGGCTTTAACTTCTGTTTCTAATTCTAACGCAGTTGTGTTCATATGGCCTCCCTCTCTGATAGCGGCCACACCTCACTGTTGTCGGTGCGCCTGCCTTTAAAACCGGGTCTTACCTCTCTAACCCGGGTTCTGATGCGCTGAAGGCTGAGCAAGGAGCTGCTCAGGATGAGGAGCTGGTGTGCAAAGGCAGCCGGCCTTCCTTGGCGGTCAGTGGCAGGAGTGCCCGGTTTTAGCGACGGCTGTTTCCTCTCCCAGGGGCTTCTTTTGCTTCTTCCCTGGATTCCTGTCATATTCTGAACAGATGACGTTGTTTATTACTCAGTGTGTCCAGCAAAGTTGGTGCCGCCAAGTGTTTATTTGGACTGCTCTCGCTCTGTTCTGTTCGGAGAGGACCGCCTCATGTTTTGTTGTCTACGGAGCGTGTGTGATGGTGCCCTGTCACAGTATCACAAACGGAGCGAGCGTTAGCGTTGTTGTGAAGAAGAGTGTCTATGTCGTGTGCTCCACAGGCGGACGAACTGGTTGGAAATCCCAAATGTAATCACTGAACTCCTGTGTGAATTGGTATCAGTTTTCCCAAGTCTCTAAGCCTCTGTTTCATCTACAAAGTGGGGTGATGGTGGCTACTTCACAGTTGTGAAGCCCAGTGCTCTCATGCGTTACCTTGTTTCACACAGTGCCTGAAGGACTGGGGACAGTTCGCCAATTGTCACTGTAATTCCTTCCACATTCCAGCACCTTTGCCCCTAAAAGGAAAGCTGTGCTTTTCCACGCCATTGAGAGTGTTGGCACAGCACACTCCCCTCCAGCCCCGGGGTCTCTGGAGACTGACTCCGCCTCCCAGAGCAGCCCTCCCACAGACTGCAGGAAGCGCTGGCAGTTAGGAGGTTCTCTGCGGCAAATAGCAGGTGGCCTCTGGCTCAGAAAAGGGCAGAGCCAGCTTCCATCCCTCATGGCTGCCCCTGACACTTAAGTTTTCTCTTGCTCTGCAGTGAACAGAGCATCTGCCAAGCCCGGGCTTCCGTGATGGTCTACGATGACACCAGTAAGAAATGGGTACCCATCAAACCCGGCCAGCAGGGTTTCAGCCGGATCAACATCTACCACAACACTGCCAGCAGCACCTTCAGAGTCGTCGGAGTGAAGCTGCAGGATCAGCAGGTGAGTGCCGGAGCCACCGTGACACCCGAGCCTGTGCCGCGCATGCGCACCCACATGTGCACACATACACACACACATGCACACACTATAGTGAAAAGAGGTTCAGGAAATAAGGTCAGGTTTGGCGTCAGAAGATCTGGGTTCAGATTCTGACCCCACATTCTCTTATGAGACCTTGAGCAAATTATATTTTCTGAACACCATTTTTCACATCTGTCTCATAGAGACAGTAACCCACATCCTGCATACTTCTGTGTGTTAATGTAACATTAGATTAAAATAATAGATATGAAACAGCTTTGAAAAATATATTGTACAAATATATAAAAATTTTTTTGTTCAACCCCCTAAGTCAAGCATGTCAAACTCAAAGGCTAACACAGGCCAAATAAACAAGGTTTAAGTTTTAAGTTTATGTGGGCCACAAAAAAACCCACAAAAGTTTCAATTTTCATAGAAACGTAGGTTTATTTCGATAGAGACATGCTGAATACAAAGGGCTGAAATAAATGAGTAATAGTTAACATAAAATAATAGAACATTTTAATAAAAAATATTTTTTCTTGAACATTAACTTACCAGGCACTGAATAACTGCACAAATTAATAAGTGTAACGCAAATAAACCTATTTTTCTTGTTCTCTGAAAGCGAAATATTTTCTGTTGCGCACACCAAACAAGTCAGTCCAAGACTAATGATGTGGCAATCAGTTGCTGAAATATTCACTGCTAGTATTAGTGGAGAGAAATGGTGCGCCTGTGCGTAAGGGAAATGAATGCAACATGATTATAGTAATTGGTCATTAGTGAACATTATAGTTTGTTATTAATAATTATGTATAACAGGATATTGTAAAAATTAAGTTACGAAATTTTTATTAAAAAGATTCTTACATACTGTTATATTGGCTGGGCCGCAAAAATATTCATTGTGGGCCACATGCGGCCTGCAGGCCGCGAGTTTGACATGCTTGCCCTAAGTCTTACTTTGGAAGGAACAGCAAGTTGATTTGAGGAATCTGGAGTCATTTCTCTCCCTAATAGTACATCCCAGACATGTCGGATAAGGTAGTTTGTGAGTGAACCTGGTAGGTACCTCCACAGATACAGGATAGGTCCACCAATGTCGGGAACAGTCGTGCACACATGACTAAGACGGAGCAGTCCAATGTGACAGGACCAGAATAGAGACGTGGAGAGAGGGCTCGTGTGGCCTAGCCACGGGGACGCTGGTTAGTGCTTCAGTGCTCGCCCCTCTCTCTTAGAGACTGAAAGGGACACATTTAGCAGTGAAATCAACAGACCTGTGGTTTCAGCATTTGTGAAACACTCGACCTAAATAGCATCTCTGGCATCCTTTGTTGGTCAGGCCTTGGCTAAGTTGAACAGCAGGTTAGCTGCTATCTGCAAGAATCAGCATGTTAGCAATTAGAAAAGAGAGGACAGCTCTGGCTGGTGTGCCTTAGTGGTTAGAGTGTCAGCCTACACACGGAAGGGTCACAGGTTTGATTCCTGGTCAAGGGCACAGACCTGAGTTGCAGGTTCAATCCCCAGCCCGGTCTGGGTGCATGTGGGAAGCAACCAGTCAATGTCTCTCTCACTCTCTCACTCTCATTTTCTCCCTCTTTCTGTCTCTCTCTCTCTCACTCTCCCCCTCCTGCCCCCACTCCTTCTCTTCCACTCTCTCTAAAAATCAATGGGAAAAATATTCTTGGGTGAGGATTTAAAAAAGAAAAAGAAAAGAGAGAACAGAAACTTAAGACTATTTTTAGTGGCTGCCAGTTGACTGTGTTTCTGCTTTGGCCAAAATAGCCCTAAGTTTCAGATTCTTGTGGCTAAAAGGGACATCCCCGCTTCAGGACTCCTGACTAAAGGTAGTCTCTCTAACCTGGAACTCTCGGTACCTTCAGAGGCATCCCTTTCCCTTGTTGACAAGCTTACTGATAGGAAGGTTTCTCTAAAAACCTCCTAGAAGCGGCTTCCCTGTTCTTCCAGTTCATCAGTTCTAGTTCTGCCTTATAGAGGTACACCACACCATACATTGAAGGATATATAGCACCCTTAGTCCCCATTATGGTGGCAACCAAAACATCTTACCCATTTTCATAACATACCCATGGGTGGGGCTGACGTGGGCATACCACTCTGGTGTGGGGCTGACGTGGGCATACCACCTTTGACAGAAGGCCCATTACCCAGTGCCGTTTCCGAATCACAGTGGGTGTCCCTAAGTGATTGCTTTCATTATGACCAGTTCTCTCCCCGCCCCCCCCCCCTTCATGCCTCTTGGTTGCCCTTCAGGGTGCTCTGGGAAGATGGAAGGTACGCTGGAGGGGGCACGGGACTGGAGAACAGGATTCCCGGAAACTAATATTCACCTTGTTCTCAGGAGGCTCCACACCTCGCTGCCTCCTGCCGAGGAAACCACATGGCGGGCTCATTTGGGAGGAGGACTTCCCGGGCAAGGGACTCTGGCAGCAGCCCTCAGTGACTCCTGGGCGCATGCAGAGAGGCTGTGTTGACTCTAACCTGGAGATCTAGAGTCTGGCGGAGAAGTTACCAGCACAGCCTTGTGCTTGCAATTGCATGTTCATAAACATGCAATCTATAATAATAAAAGTGTAATATGCTAATTAGACCAGATGTCCTTCCAGACGACCTTTCAGATGAAGCCATGGCAGCAGGGGCCAAGGCAGAGGCCCCCGGCCACCAAAGCAGGCAGGGGCTGAGGCAGAGGCAGCCACCGCGGCAGTGGGGGCCAAGCCCCTTGCACGAATTTCATGCATCGGGCCTCTAGTCATATATATATATATATATATATATATATATATATATATATATATATATATATATATATATATATATAAAAGCCTAGTATGCTAAGTGTCCGGTCGACCGGTCAGCCGTACAACCAATCAAAGTGTAATATGCTAATGATATGCTAAGGCCGCTCAACCACTAGCTATGACATGCACTGACCACCAGGGGTCAGACGCTCCAACCAGTAGGTTAGCTTGCTGCTGGGGTCCGGCTGATCGGACCTGAGAAAGACGGGTCAGACACACCCTGGAGCCCTCCCATGGTTTCTCCCTGGCTGGCCAACCTCCCACATCCCTCCCTGATAGTGCACCAGTGGGGTCCCTCAGCCTGGCCTGCGCCCTCTCGCAATCTGGGATCCCTCAAGGGATGTTGGAGAGCCAGTTTCAGCCTGATCCCGCAGGCCAGGCTGAGGGGATCCCCCCCCACCCCGGTGCACGAATTCATGCACCAGGCCTCTAGTAGGAACATAAAAGAGGTTCTTAATAACCCAAGGCATTGTGAGAGTGGCAGGAAACCTGGTTCACAGTGACTTTATGGACCTCCAGAGTGAAGACTAATTTTCACAGGTCTGTTTCCCAGTCAGTGTGGATTACAAGGTTGGACATTTTAAGGGAGACATATTCCTGGTATTTTACCAAATAGGGATATCTTACATGTTTAGTCTCTTTATATCTTACTAGAGGCCCGGTGCACGAAATTCGTGCATGGAGGGGGGTTGTCCCTCAGCCCAGCCTGTACCCTCTCCAATATGGGACCCCTCAAGGGATGTCCGACTGCCCGTTCAGGCCCGATCCTGGTGGGATCGGGCCTGAACGGGCAGTCGGACATCCCTCTCACAATCCAGGACTGCTGGCTCACAACTGCTTGCCTGCCTGCCTTCCTGATTGCCCCTAACCTCTTCTGCCTGCCAGCCTGATCACCCCCTAACCACTCTGCTGCCAGCCTGTTTGCCCCCAACTTCCCTCCTCTGCCGGCCTGGTCACCCCTAACTGCCCCCTCCTGCAGGGTTGATCACCTCCAACTGCCCTCCCTTGTAGGCCGGGTGCCTCCCAACTGCCCTGTCCTGCTGGCCATCTTGTGGTGGCCATCTTGTGTCCACATGGGGGCAGGATCTTTGACCACATGGGGGCAGCTATATTGTGTGTTGCAGTGATGATCAATCTGTATATTACTCTTTTATTAGATAGGATAGAGGCCTGGTACAGGGGTGGGGGCCAGCTGGTTTGCCCTGAAGGGTGTCCCGGATCAGGTGGGGGTTCCCTTGGGGCGTGGGGTGGCCTGAGCGAGGGGCCTGTGGTGGTTTGCAGGCTGGCCACGCCCCCTGGCAACCCAAGCGGAGGCCCTGGTATCTGGAATTTATTTTCCTTCTACAATTGAAACTTTGTAGCCTGGAGCGGAGCCAAGCCTGGGGCTCCCTCCGCGGTGGCAGCCATTTCTGTGGCAGTTAATTCACCTTCTATAATTGAAACTTTGTTGCCTTAAGCGGGTGGGCCCGGCCAGGGTGTGCGGAAAGCTTTGCTTCCCCTGTTGCCGGCAGCAACCCTGGCCTGCTCTCTCAAGCTCCATTCTGCCGCCATTTGTTTGAATTTGTTTACCTTCTATAATTGAAACTTTGTAGCTTGAGTGGAGGCTTAGGCCTGGCAATGGCAGGCAGAAAGCTTGGCTTCCTCTGTTACCTAGGAAACCTTGCTCTCTGTGGCTGTAGCCATCTTGGTTTGGGTTAATTTGCATGCTCTCTCTGATTGGATGGTGGGCGTGGCTTGTGGGTGTGTCGGAGGTATGGTCAATTTGCATATTCGTCTATTATTAGGTAGGACTAGAGGCTGAGTGCACAAATTTGTGCACAAGTGGGGTCCCTCGGCCTGGCCGGCAATCGAGGCCGATCGGGGCTATCTCACCCAGTCCAGGGGGAGGGACTATGGGAGATTGGCCGGCCTTGGGAGGTTGGCTGTGGGAGTGCACTGACCACTCGGCTGGCCCGGGAGAAGGACTGCGGGAGGTTGGCCAGCCAGAGGGAGGGGCCGCAGGAGGTTGGCTGGCTGGCCAGCCATGGGAGGTTGGCTGTGGGAGCACACTGACCACCAGGGGCAGCTCCTGTGTTGAGCGTCTGCCCCCTGGTGGTCAGTGCATGTCATAGCGACCAGTTGACCAATTGTTCAGTTGACTGGTCATAAAGGTTGCTTAGGCTTTTATAAATATAGATTATTTCAATCTCCCAATAACTCCATGAGGATAATGATACAGGAATTATCACCAAATTGTACTAACTATAGTTATTTTTAATGCTTATTTTCCCTTTAACCCTTTGCACTTGCTTGCTTTTTTCTCGATTCCTTTATTTTAATGCTAACCATGTCGAGTCACACTCGACATCCGAGTGCAAAAGGTTAACTTTTATATCCTGATTCTGTCTGTCACCTTACTCAAAGTTTTGTATACGTTTGTGTTTTTGCTTCATGTAGAAGAGTATCTTTCAATATTTCTTGTAATGATGATCTTGTGCTAAATACCTTCAGCTTTTGTTGATATGGGAAAACCTTTATTTCTCCTTCACACCTGAAGGATAACTCTGCTGGATATAGTACTCTTGGCTGGTGGTTTCTCTCTTTCAGTATCCTATATAATAAAAGACTAATATGCAAATTGTCTCCTCGACTGGGAGTTTGACCAGGGGGCGGGGACAGCTGGCCAACCACCCGCGGCCCCTCCCCCTGGCCAGCCCAGCTCAATTGGCCCTGATCGGGGCAGGCCAGCCGGACCCTACCCATGCACAAATTTGTGCACTGGACCTGTAGTTTATAATACATCACTCCACTCTCTTCTGTAGGATTTCTGCTGAAAAATCTGATAATAATCCAATGGGGTTTCCTTGCTGTCATTTTTTCCCTGGCTGCCTTGAGAATTTTTTCTTTACCATTAACTTTTGATAATTTATAACATGTCTTGGAGAAGTAGTTTTTGTGTTGAGATAATTAGCTATTCTATTAGCATCTCATACTCAAATACCCAATTCCTTACGTAGGTTTGGGAAGTTCTCATCAATTATTTCTTTGAATAGGCTCTCTGTTCTCTTCTCCTTCTGGGATACCCATTTTTCTAATGGAGTCAGAGCATTCTCATAGAGTTCTTAACTTTTTTAACTCTTAGTTCTTCTCTCTCTTACTCCACCTGAATCATTTCCAGATTTCTGTCTTCGAGCTCATGAGTTCTCTCTTCCATCTTGCCTGCTCTATTTCCAGTGCTCCCTAATGCAGTCTTCATCTCATTTATTGAGTTCTTCAGTTTCAGAATTTCTGTGTGGGTTCATATATATATACACACACACACACACACACACAGATATATATATATATATATATAGTTTCAATCTCTTTGGTAAAGTACTCCTTTCCATTAATTTTATTCTTGAGCTCATTGAACTGCCTTTCTGAGTTTTCTAGTATCTTGTTGAGTTTCTTCATTACTGCGTCTTGAATTCTCTGTCATTTACATATCAGTCTTCCATGACTTTGAGGTTGGTTTCTGGAGACTTGTCATTTTCTGTACACTTGGGATAGACTCTTCTTGTTCAGGTACCGTTTGATCTTAATTCAGCAGATTGATAATTAGATATCTTTCTTTTGTTTTCCAGTAGATGGTGCTGTAGAGCAAGTTTTGTTTTCTCTTACCACCGCTACTTGCACCTCCTGGTTGCCACAGGTGGTGTGGAAATTGACTCCTGGGTGACCGGGGTGGTGGGTGTTCCCACTCCGTCCAGGTTGCCTCAGTCTCAGGGCACCACCACTGTGGCAGGTGTGGGGGAGCCAGGTTCTGGAGCAGCAGCACTGACTCCTGTACTAGTGGCCTTGTAGCCCCAGGCACCATTGTGCTGTTAGGGGCATCTCCATAACGGCTCCTGCTGCTACTGTGTTCCCCAGCAGTGTGGGGGAGAAGAGGGAAAGGGAGCTGGCTTTATGGGCACCAACCCTGCTTCTGCCCTGCTTATCTTCCTCTAGGGCCTAGGCCATAGTGTGGGGGCCACCCCCTGACTCCTCCACTGCTACTGAACACAGCCGGGGCCTTGGCAGCTGCTGAACTTCACCTGCAGACACTGTCCCTGCCCTTCCTTCTGTCACACATCCACTGCAGGTTCCAGTATGTCCACCCTCAGGTGTACTGATTTGTGGGTCTCTCAGGCATGTTTTTGTGCTGAGCAGAGGAACCTTTGTTGGATTATAGAAATCTGACATGGAAATTTAAGGGGAGATACAAAGGGCTCTTCTCACTCCGCCATGATTCTGATGTGAGAAGAGTTTTTGGAAACATAAATTGATAGAGCCTTCCGAAAAATGGTTAGACAGACTGTATCAACTCAGTACACACCTGCATCCACTAGAAGACATGTCTGAAAATACTAGGTTTATTAATAACCAACAGCTAGAAACTGCACAAATGTCTATGAACAGGACAATGGATTATTTATGGCATATCAAAAGATGAAATGTACCCTGGCTGCTGTTCTCAGTGGTTAGAGCTCCTAAGCGCCAAAGGGTCACATGGTTGATTCCCAGTCAGGAAATATATCCAGGTTGTGGATTCCACCACCATCAGGGGGTGTATGTGAGGCAACCTATTGATGTTGCTCTCCCACATCAATGTTTCTCTCTTCCTACCTTCCTCTCTCTAAAATCAATGAAAAAACACATCCTTGTGTGAGGATTTTTTTAAAAAAATGAAATGTTACTAATCGATGTTTCTCTCTCTTCTTCTCTCTAAAATATAAGGCGAAATATCATGTAGCAATAAATAAGAATTAAATACTTATAAATGTAATAACATGAATGAATCTCATAGACATTATGTTGAGTGAAAGAAACAAGAGTATATATATACCATAAGAATCCACATCTGTATAGTTCAAGAACAGGTGAAAGTAACTCATGGTGATAATGGTCAGAAACGCAGTCACCCAAGCAGAGGGAACAGGGACGCAGAATAATGGCTCCAGGCCTCCCAACCCTTCGTGAGCCTGACTAGCTAAACAATCCTGTTCCACGTCTGAAGGGGGAAGGCTAGAGGTCAGGCGGACCTGGTGTGGAATCCCCTGCCTGCTGTGAGAACCTGAATGTCGGGTTCTAGCTGCTCTCTGTAGCTTTCCCTGGTGGGCCTGGCATTGAGCTGGCAGTCAGTTGATATTTCTTGCTTGATTAATAATAAAGATATTAATAATGCTTACATTGGTGTGGCACATTTTAACTTTTCCAAGTGATCCTGTTAACTACGGGCCCATTTATTAATGCAGCCCAAGTACTAGACTTCATGCAGAGGGCCCTAGAAGGCATGTCGGAATTGGAAAAGACTTTTGCCCTTCGGATCTCCGTGTCTATAAGTCTAGATGAGCTATGCATCACAGTGGGACCTTTGCAGTAATCCCATGAGGGCAGTACAGCCAGGATTACCATCCCCCTTTTATAATTGCAGAAGCTGAGCCCCGGAGAGGTGCAGTGACCACTTGGGGCGACACAGCTGGAAGGACCCAAGGAACCCGACTCCCAGCTCAGGGCTGTCCTCTGGATGTTGTGACTACACAGCATTACAGTTAAATGACGTGACCAGAGATCCTGTGGGAAAGCTGCCTGGCCATGCTCTCCCCTGCTTGTGACCCCCACCCCGCCCCCCACCTTCCTGTCCTCTGGTAGCCCCTGGGGACACACTATCCTTGCCCCATAGCCGCTCCCTCCAGCTCACTTACCTTTTATTTATTTACGCGTATTTCTCGCTCTTTTTCCTCCAGGTTGTGATCAATTATTCAATCGTGAAAGGGCTGAAGTACAATCAGGCGACACCAACCTTCCACCAGTGGCGAGACGCCCGCCAGGTCTATGGCTTGAACTTCGCCAGTAAGGAGGAGGCGACCACATTCTCCAACGCCATGCTGTTTGCCCTCAACATCATGAATTCCCAGGAAGGAGGTAAGCGGGGCTCTGCCCCAGCTGCGCCGAGCTCCTCTCCTGTTCCCAGAGCCGCCCACAGCTCTGGCTCTCGGGCGCCCTCCTTCCCACCTGCGCTGAGCTGGCTCGCAGGAACTGCTGCCTGCCTGTAGGTTTAAAGGGAGACGTATGGTGTTGACATCTCTTGCCATTGGTGAGATACAAACCTGCGCTGATGTGTTCCTAGGAGTATATGTCCAGGCCTGTGTCACGCTGGTCACCTGCTTCCAGGTTCCAGATCCAAACTCGGCAGAGGTGGGAGGGAGGGAGCAGCCATTCATTCTTTAATTCGATTATTTATGCCTAACAAACTTTTAGTAAACATTGACCAAGGGTAAGAACCTGGTAGGCAGAATATATAAGAAGTGAATAGATGAATCATAAGCTGCCAATTACGCTGTCCTGGGGTAAGTCCTCGGTAAGGTGTGAGCACAGGAAGGGAAACAACTAACTGCCCGTCTGGGCTGCCAGGGAGGCTTGGACAGGTGGCGGCATTTGAAGGATGAGAGGGTCACAAGGCAGAGGTGGGGGCGCGCCTGGGCAGAGGGAGCAGCACACACAGGGCACCCGGGCATGAAAGCTCGGGGTGTGCTAAGCAGACACTGCAGCGTTCCCAAGGCCCGGGGTGCAGGTGGAGAGGGGGTGGAAAGGAACCCAGAAAGTGGGGGGCTCATAGTGAAAGGCCCCACAACCTGAAGACTTGGATGCACTTGATATTTCTGCAGACAGTGGGTGGGTGGGGGTTGCTAGCAAAAGTTCCTAAGTAGGCAGTTAAAGCGATGAGCAAAAAAATACATGTGGCTTGTATTGGAAATTTGCAGCGTTAACTTAGAGGGAGGATGGAGGCTTCCCCGGGCGTGGGTGACTCAGTGGCCACAGGCATGGTCCTGCACTTGGCTAGAGACCTTACCTTGCTGGAGCCCGGGACCCACGGCTGGGCGTGAGCACTGGTTCTGCCGAGGGTCCCTGGGACAATGACTTCATTCTTCTGTGCTTCACTTCCTTATCTGTAAAGGGGGGGTGCTACGGGGTTATTTTTACATTTAACTGACTAGAATGTAAAGTGTTTAGCAGACTGCCTGACACATATCGACCCCCCGTGTTAGTATTGTGGGTATAATTTCTGTCGCTGCTGCTGCTGCTGCCAGAACTGGGGTGGGAAGCGGAGAGTCGTGGTATTTAGAACCTGGGGGAGCGAGCAGACATCTATTGTCCTGATTCACTGCAGCTGTGCGACCCAGTTTAAGCCCTAGGGAAGTTTGTTGTGTGTTTCTTGTTTTGTTTTGTTTTGTTTTGTTTTTTTGTAAATGAACATGTTTTGAGTATGCTTCCCATAAGTCTTACACAGAAGAGGTACTTACAGAGGTCTTTCCCGCCTTGAAGTGGCTCCAAAGTGTGGATTTTCTGCTGCGAACTTGGGGTGCGTGCTGGGGCAGCTGCTCATCCATGACGTGTGGAATGTTCAGAGCAGGGCCTGAAACATTGTAGGCACAAAATGAACAAATGCACATTAAACGTTGCCACCCAAGAGCCTTGAGCCTTGTAAAAGGAGCTGAGTTTAAGGTTCTGATCTGAACTACCTCACCTGCCCCAGGATGTGAGTTCAGCTCTGTTTTAACTATACATCTGGATACCTTGAGGGTCAAAACACAAGAAAAAGGTTTCAATTGAGTCAGACAACTAACTCTTTCAAAGCAACTGCTTGCATTAAATAAAAATCTAGTTACTTTATTAAGTTCACCATAGAATCACAAGGAAATCAGTTAATCCACCTGTTACCGTTTTCACATAAGAAACCTGTGATCCGTTATGAGGAATAACTTACTGGTGTCAGGCAGGAGCTCAGATTCAGAACCCAGACCTCCTCTGCCGGGGTGAAGGGATGTCTTTGTTGGGGGGAGTGGGTCACAGTGTGAGTGGCCTGGTCTCACACTTGCATCCTGAGTAGCAGGTGCCCGTCTGGGTCCATCGGCCGTGGCAGGTCTGCTTCTGCGCGCGGCGAGCTGCTGTGGAGGGGGCCCCGCGCCCACTGAGGGCTGTGCTGCTCCTTCGCCTGGGATAGCCGGTGGACGGTGCGTGCTCAGGTCTGAGATGGGCAGCTGAGGTTTTACACGTGTGCGCCAGGACAACCAGGAATCTTTAACAACAGCAGTTTTGCTGGCTTTTGAACTTCATCGTGTGTGCACGCCACGCAATTTCTTCCCCTCCACGCTGTGTCTCCGTGGTCGGATCCTGTGGCTGCGGGGTGGGACTCCATGGTGCGGCTGTGCCACACGGATCCAGCCTTCCTGCTCTCGGCAGTTCAGCCTTTGCGCTGGCTGCCCGCTCGCTGGCCCTCCCTCCGGTGGGGGCAGTGTGTAGTAGTGAAGAGAGCATTTGTTTGGTGGCAGCGAGAGCTTATAGTCAGCCCCTGCCCTGCCACCTGTGGCCAGGGATCATTAACCTACTTCCTCAGGGGGTTGTGAAGATTAAACTTGCAATGTTTATAGCCGTGGTCGGCAAACTGCGGCTCGCGAGCCACATGCGGCTCTTTGGCCCCTTGAGTGTGGCTCTTCCACAAAATACCACGTGCGGGCGCGCACGTTCAGTGCGATTGAAACTTCGTGGCCCATGCGCAGAAGTCAGTTTTCGGCTCTCCAAAGAAATTTCAATCGTTGTGCTGTTGATATTTGGCTCTGTTGACTAATGAGTTTGCCGACCACTACTGGTTTACAGAGCCCTTGGCGTGCCGTGCCTGGCAGAGGGGCTGGGGCGAGGACACCGTTCCTCCCCGTCCACATCCAAAGAAGCAACATGGTGAGGCGGAAGCACGCACCTCGGAGCCTGGGTGTCGTGGTGCCGAGGACGCCTCCCACCTCCCCTGCCCCGCTGCCCTCTGTGCCTCCCTTCTGATACCAGAGGGTGGGTTCCCCAAGGTGAAGGGCTCCGTCTCTCAGACTGCCCCGCCTACTTCGGACGCCAGCAGGGACCCAGGCTGTCAGTCACCTGTGCTTCTGACCACCGTGCTGTAAATCAGAGGTTCCCACACCACGCCCCCCGGGGGTTCAGTTTATTTACTAGAGCTTTATACAGAGCTCAGGAAGACCTTTTACTCACTAGGTCACTGGTTTATTGTAAAGGATGTAACCGGAACAGCCAGATGGGCCAGACGCGTGGGGCTAGGTGTGGGGGAGGGGCGCGAGCATCGTGCCTCTGTTGCTCCACTCCACACTCAGAGCACATCTGCTCTTCCACTGATAAGCAGTGTGACTCTGAGCAAGTCCCTTCGTGTGTAAAGCAGATAGGATCGGGCACTGAGGGTTGGAGGATTACCTGACACAATACCTGTGTGGGCACCTCATCGCTGTTGTGTCCAGCTGTTTCCTTCGGCTGCCCCACCCTGCCTGTGCTTTTTCCCAGATCCAGTACTTTGTTCCCAGGTCCAGTAGTCATCCGCGACACTGCTTTAGTGATCCGAAAACTTCTCGCCTGGTTATAGGCCGGCTCCATTGTCCAGGAGAGCAGGGCCAAACTGATGGGATCCAGCCACCTGCTGGGAGAAAATTTCTAAGAAAACCTTCATCCTCAAAGCCCCTGCTGCGGGGGAGACGATAGTTGAGGCCCAGGTGAGGCTGAGGAGTGGGGGCGGGGAAGGAGCCTCGGGCGTCAGGAAACAGCACCTACATTTTGCAGATGACAAAGCTAAGCCCGCTGAGGGCAGTACCTGTACAGGGTCACACAGCAAGTTGGGCAGAGCTGGGGCCTGCACCTCTGGTTTCTCCCTCCAGCCCAGGAGGCTCAGGTTTGACACCCACTCCTTCCTACGAAAGCCTTTTCCCCGGACCTGGGCTGCTGTGAGGCTGTAGGAGGAGAACTGAGGACAGGAAGCCAGTATTCAGGAGGCCTGAGTTCTCACTAATGAAATCCAGGCAGATCCTCCCCGTGGGTGGAGCCACCTGCCCTTGCGGCTAAGTTTCCGCAGAGTTCTCGCCTCAGGAGCCAGGATATCCTTCAGCTCACGCTCCCACGGCCTCCCCTGCCTTACTGTCAGCTCAGGACAGAGGGGGCGACCCCAGACCAAAACAGGTTTTCTGTCTCAGCTCCCACTAAGATTACCCCAAGAAACTCTTCCCAGGTCAGAAGGTCCAACACCCCCTAATCATCACAATCACAGATACTCCCAGGAGGTGGCGGGAGTGACAAGGGGAGCTGGCCACGCTTCATGCTGTGACTGAGCCTGAGCATATCAGGGAGAGGGGAGAGAAAGCCCGAGAGCCCCCCACGGCGTATAGTAGGCCGTCCGCTCAGACCACCGGGGCCTGGGCCCAGGGACACATCCATCCAGTAGGCTGAGCGGGGAGGGGCGCTGGGGTACGTGTCCCAGCACCCGGACTTCTGAGGCAGGACTGGCCCGTGGGACAGTAGCATAGACTTCATTCACAGGGTCGAAGTCGGGAGCCACCCGGCTGTTGCAGATGGGCTGTCTAACCTTGCACAGGACCCTCTCCAAGCCTCAGTTTCCCGTCTGTAAAACGACGTGGTGATGTTTATCTCCAGTGAGGTCATGGTGTACGCAGAGCGCAGGTTGATGGCGGGAGCTCTGAAGACGCGCTGACCAGGCAGCCTGTGCCTGGAAATGAGGAGTTCAAGCCTCTGGTGCGCAGGCTCAGTGCGCCGTGTGGATTTCCTTCAGAGGCCTTAGCTGGGCCCGCGGTTAGATGTGGGAGCCTCCGGTGCCGAGGCAGGTGTTGGGGGGCTGGGCAGGACTGGAGCAGAAGCAGAACAGTCAACGGCACCTTCGTTTCGAGTTTGGGGTTGAATGCAGTGAATTTCAAACTGGTCATGTTGAGGAGTTCCGAGGGGCCTCTCCCTGACGCAGCTGGAGTGGTTCCACTCTTACCGCTCAGGCTCTGGGCTCGGCTCTGAGAGAAAGGAAAAGGGGGAGCACCTGGTAGCTTAGTGGAATGCACGTGGGGTGGATTAAAACACGGTGAAGCGCTTGTTTTCATCAGCCTCGGGGTTTAACAGTACAGCCTCCCTTAGTTGGCTTGCTTGTGATAACATCGTGGCTGTATTTCAGGATGTGACTGTCCTGAGACTGGGTGGTGAGTGTTTCCCACCTTTTCCTGGGTCCCTGTGCTAACCCCCGTCCAGGTCAGCGTCAGTGCGAGCCAGGGGAGGCCCAGGCAGGACTCCTGCCCAGGCAGCCGCTTCCTCACCCTGTTCCCCTCAGAGGTCAGAGTCGGGCTGAATTCTGCTTCTCATAAACCTTTTATGAACGTTTTTCTCCTAAAGATGAAGACATTCTGGGCTGTCTTACTCCCCTCAGGTACAGGAAGGAGGCCCAGCTCGGGCTCCTGGAAGCCCAAGGAGCTGCCCCTTCCCGGCCTTGCTCCTGACTGCCCTCTGCTGGCCGCTCCTGAGTGCCAGGCGCCTGGGTCTGGCGCAGCCTCTGCTCAGATTCACCTTGGGTCAGGCAGGCCCTCGCTCCCTTCCTGGCCAGGTCTCACAGGGCACGGCCACTTAGCAGGAAGCCCCCTGCGCCGTCCCTCTCACCTCCCCCCACACCTTCAGGCCCCGCCCCTGCTCTCAGAACCTGCTCCTCGGTGAAGCCTTTGCAGCCACGTGGCAGGACCCGCTCCCCGCACCCCGTGGGGCTTTACCTGTGCTCCATCATGACAGTTAGCACCACTTGGCGTGTCCTCTTCTTCCAGCATTGAACCCAGTCAGGTCTCAGGTTCTCCGAACCAATGCTCTGTCGAGCCTGGGAGCTCTTGCCACATCCACAGGGCTGTACACCTCAGCCCCACACTCCCATGCCTCCCCCCAAAGGGTTGGAGCAGGACCCTGCCTGGCAGCCTCTCTCCCCTCTTCAGTCTGTCCTCCCTGCTGGCACTTCCAGGGTGACCTCTCTAAAGAACAGGATCACTCCCACCAGGCCCCTTCGCAGCCGGGCTCTTGCTCACTGCAGTTCCCCCCCCCACACACACACACACACACACACACCTCACTTGGTGCTGAGCCATGCCCGACGGGGTCATGCTCCCTGCTCTGGGCGCCCTGCCCTCTGCTGCCCACCTGCCCTCACTCTGAACGCTGTGTCCCACTGGATTGGACTCATGGTTTGCTTCCTAGACTGTGAGCCCTCAAGGGCAGGCGCCCTGAAGAAGGGCTGTTGCATCCTAGGTGTTTGGTGAGTGGAGGGCTCGCCATTTGCTCCCGCATCTGTTTTGTGTGTTCGCAAGCCTGGCGCTTCCTGCCATCACACCGTCCTCTGAAGACCACGGCGACCTTCCTGAAGCAGCAGCACTCTCAAGCCTGAAACTGGGCGCAAGGTGAGGGGTGCTATCTGTGATTGAGGGACATGGCACATAGAATTGTCTCACACAGAAATCGCACCCGTCACCTTGGCCCAACTCGCACCACCCCTGACGACGGAGCGCGCCTGCCCAGCCGGCAGCCCGGTGTCCACGGACCTGCAGTTGCTGTGGCCCTGAGGTGCGTGTACATCAGACATGAACTCAGACCTCAGTTCAAGTACAGCTTGGCAGGGTGTGCCCTTGGACAAGTCACTTCTTCCAGAAACTCCACTTCTCCATCTGTGCAATGGGTTAGTCATACCTGCCTCACAGGGTGGTTGTGAGGGTGGCAGGAGATGATGCTTGTGAAGGTTCTTGGTCAGCTGTCAATGACTGTAGCTACCAGAAGTTACTCTTTTCTTCAATATTTGAAAAGTTAACCACACCAGCTCCTGGGGCGATGCTGCAGCCTGTGCTTTGGGCCACGGGGTGAGGAAAGCAGGGCTTGGCCTGAGCCTGCAGGGTTGAGAGCAGGTGGGGAGGACCGGATGGTAAGGGGGATTCTGGTGGAACAAGCAGATCTTGGTGGTTTGGGGGTCCCAGAAGAGGCTCTGCCTGACCCTTGGGGTCTCCCTCTGCACATTGGTGGGACTTTGTATCCCTCCTGGGGACTCCCAACTTCTGAACACCCTGCTGCCGCCATTGCCTTCCTTTAAAGGAAGTGTGTTTGTACTTCCCTCCTGGAGAAGTACCTCCTTCCACAGCCCGCGATTCTCTCCCTGACACTAACGGAAGATGTCCTCGGGGCTTTTAGTTTTCCATAGGTGAGCCTGGGCACCACGCCCGGTCAGGCCGAGATAGCAAATGGTTCCCACGGAATGCTGCCTCGCCAGGCCTGCCTAATGAGCCTTGGGTTGGGCACAGTGAGCAGCTATGGGCAACCCAGGTGACTGACAAAATGACACAGAGTCGGGGGCAGATGACAGGGCGCCAGGCCCATGCTCCAGGCCATGGCACACAGCAGCTGTGAAACCTGGAGCAAGCCATTTCACCACCCCGAGCCCTAGTTTCCTCATCTTTAAAATGAACCTAATAGCCACCTACAAAGCTGTGAGGCTGAGATGACAAACTAGATGGGAACATGGTTTCTAAGCTGTCAGCACTAAGAAAGCAGGCTGCTGCTGGAGCACCCAGTCCCGAGACACTTTCCTAGCCTCTCACCCCTCTACACAGCGAGTCATGACTGGGTGGACGAAGCGGTGACACCCTCAGGGCTAACTCCCATGCTCCTTAAGAAAAGGTACAGGTCTTGCCCTGGTGAGTATGGCTCAGTTGGTTGGAGCAGCGCCCCATGCACTGAAAGGTTGCTAGATCAATTCCCAGTCAGGTTACATACCCAGCAGCCTGCCTTTCTTATGTCTGGGGTGTGTGTGTGTGTGCGCGCGCGTGTGTGTGTGTGGCCTAAAGTGACCCCCAGTCTCCTGAGCCCTTGAAAGTCTTGTGTCGTAAAAACTCATGCAGATTTTATTTTCTACTCTATGAATATTTCCCTGTTTTGAATTATTTACCATTCATTGTAGAAGGGTGGTCAGCATTCTCCCTGTTTCTCCACATACCCCCAGAGCCCACCAAGCTGTTGGGGTGCGCACCCCTGGGTTGGAAGGGCCATTCCAGTTCAGGAGTAGCGTCAGGGAGTGCACGGGCCGCTAGCAGAGCAGGCGTGGCCAGCCTCATTAACAGCATGTTCTTGGAGATCTGTTCTGGGAATACCTTCCCTCCATTGGAGTAAAAATTGGGAGTGAGTACTTGTTGAAGAAACAAATACATTTCATTAACAAACTCATAGGCTCATGGTATGAGAAAAGGCCCTGTGGTCATATCAGCCAAGACCCTCATCTTAGAGGTGGAGAAACTGGCTGGGAACGTCGGACCCGGAGAAACGGGGTTCAAACCCAGCCAGCCGCCTGGTTTCAGTGGCACTTGTTCCTCCTGACCCCTTTTGCACACACTGACGTTGAAATGTCATCACTCCCCTCCTGGGCGTCCAGCTCCGCCGGGGTCTGAGCCTTGCTGGTGGGCACTGCCCACCTGGGAGGGCAGGAGAGTCTGTGATCCCATCCAGCACAGCTTCTCTGGTGGGACTGATGGAGAATGAACACAGATCTGCTGAGCCCCGTCCCAGGTCTGGTAACAACTTCACTTTCAGTTTCTCCAGCGCTTTCCTCCTGACATGTCCCTGTGCCGCTCCTGGAAGCAAAGTGGCCCATTGCTGGCGGGCAGGTCTCAAGTTGGATGTCTGCCCACTGGGTACGACACTGAGGCCTCTCCTTTGGGAGTTTTCACAACAGAACCCACGGTAGAGGTGGCCCCACAGAGACAGAGGGAGCTATTGTGACAGCATGGGATTGAGGCTGCAGGCCCTGGTCTGGTTCTGGCTATATCTTTCACTAATTTGACGCAGGCAACTTTTTCATCTCTCTGGGCATCCGTGGCCCAGTGGGGTAATGATGGCCACTGCTGGCCTCTTCGTGCGGTGTGTTATGAGAATTTCATTGACAACATTTACTATGAAATGCTAACCACTCAGAACTACCTAGCAGGTATTGTGGAGTTGGACTGTATCCACTCTAGGCTGATCAGTGTGCCATTGATCCACACACCAAGACAAGTGGTGCTTTTGTTAATTTTCAGACAAGAAACAGAGTTAGAGAGGTTCAGTCACCTGCCCAAGGTCAGAGAGTAAGTGACAGAGCCAGGACTCCATTTAGCTCTAAGGGGCTTCAGGTCCACGGGCTCAGAACAGTGCCTGAGCCTGGTGAGCAGTCAGTAGGTGGTGGGCGCTGCTGCTGCCAGCATCTGATGCTTCCTCTCCAGCACGGCCCAGGGGGTGGAGGGGCATGGATTACGTCCCAGAGAGGGAAAGTGACCCGCTGCCCGAGGTGCAGAGCCCACTAGAATCGATGTGCTAATTGTCTGGGGAAGGATTTGGATAGGCAGGGCCCGTGTGAGCCCTGAGTCGGGAGAGGAGATGCCAGCCTTCAGATGGCCTTCCTAGGCAGTGAGTGGGGGCTCCCCAAATTCCTTTGAAATCCAGCGTTGTGCCTTAGAGACTCATTCGTGTTTTGCACTTTTGCATTTTAGTCCAGGGAGGTGAAGAGGGAGCAGTCAGTATCCACGAGGGAAGACTGTAAGGGAGATGGTGTCTGGCCCCGGCAGGTCGCTAGTGGGGACACAGGGCTGGAGGCAGTGCGGGGGTTGGGGAGGGGGGGGACCTAGGCCAGGCAAGTCAGAGTGTAGGAGGCCTCAGGTCCCAAAGCAGGATTTCCCAGGGGAACCAGCAGGAACCACTGGTTTCCTGGCTGGGGAACAGCATGGAGGAGCTAAGCTTTCTGTTTCACTTGAAAGCAGGGGCTCAAAGGCACGAGCCTGGGGCAGAGAGACCAGGTGGGGGCTGTCGAAGACCCCCAGTAGGAGAGCACGCGTCTGGGATCTAGGCAGGGCAGCGAAGGTGACCTGAGGACAGTGTGGGAGAAACAGCATTTTCTGCTGTTTCTGGCCCCTCTGGGGACAAGTGGGGGGCGGAGAGCAGGAGAAACCTCAGTGATGAGAAGCAGCCATTGCTTTTGTGCGAAGGGGCCGACGTGGTTTCGGACAGGGAGAGTTGGAGGCGGTGCCGAGTTTGGGCATGTCCCACAGACATTCTCTGCGCACTTTGTGCCAGGCCCTGAGCAGGGGGCTGGGGTCCAGAGCAGGGTAAGGCCTGGGCTTCCCTCTCAAGGAGCTCACGGTTCAGGGGGGTGACCAGCAGCTCCATGTGGGCAGTGAGTGCAATCCTTAGGACAGAGCAGGGGGGTGGGAGAGGGCCCGGGAGTGCTCCAGGCGGACAGAAGCCCAGCCTGGACCCGAGTTACTCCTGTGGGTCTGCCAGTTAGGGAAGCGCAGATGAGCTCCCTGCAGGTCTGGTGACAGTAAGGCGTGATGGCAGGTTGAGGGATCCATTTCCTGTGGGCCTTGGAGCTGGTCAGGCTGGTAAAAAAAAAAAACAAAAAACAGGGTTCACTGGAGCAGGTTAGGATAGCAGCCTGTACGATGGTGAGGAAAGGTAGGCCAAGGAACAGCCAGCAGGGACGCCTGGATGGCCCGGGGTTCTTCCTTTGGCCGGTCACCTGTTCCCTTTGGCTCCGCGCCCACCTGTCTCATCCCATCGCCCACAGGGGACCCGAGGAGAGCCGTGGCAGGAGGTTTTCTCTGGCAGACCCTCCCCCGGGCTCCCTGGAATCGGGTAGACAGGAGGGTTCTGATAGGTTAGCTGGGAAGCCGCATTAAAGATTGAAGCGTGAAGCCCATCTGACGGGCGCCCGAGGATCGGTTTCCCACTGCCGGAGCCAGGCAGCTGAGGAAGGAGAGGTAAGTGGCCAGGATGCGAGGAGCGCGCCTCCCGGACTGCGCCCAGGGGCCTGGCCGTATGGTCAGCAGGGAGTGGACCTTCCACTGCTTCTGCCTCTGCCACTGCGACTGCACCGTGCTTTGCAGAGTGAACTGTAGGTGACGGCGCCTCCCTCCTTCCTGCTCCCCGGGCCCCTCCTTCGCCCAGCTGTTGGGGTTGGGGTGGGAGTGGGGGGAGGGTAACGCACTCTGGACCTCCGGGCCGAGTACCTGCCATTGACCCATAGAGGGCTTGGACGCTGTTTGCACGCAGGCCTTGCAGGAGGGGCGGGCAGAAGCAGCAGCGTGCAGACTGGGCGTCGGGACATGCGGGCACTTGTCCCAGACGCAGGTGGCCTTGGGCGAGTCACTCGCCCTCTCCGAGCCTCAGTTTCCCCATCTATAAATAGGTCTGATAGGCCCTGCCCTGGATAGTTGAGCAGATTAATCCAAAAATGATGTGCAGGAGCTTTTCACACAGTCAGGGTGTGGCAGGTTTTTATTGCTCTTCGTTCTGTTTGAGATTCTTTGAAAGGCTTGTGTGTCCTGAAATGAGCTTATTGGGAAAGGGAGAAACACTGTTTTACTAGGAAGCTCACTGGCCTGACAGAGCCTGAGGGGGACCACGCAGGCTGGTGGCCATGTCCCAGCCTAGAAGCTGGGAGACCTGGGTTCCAGCTGCTCCCCACAGCGTTTAGGATGTGTTCCTCCCTCAGGATCCTCTGTACAAGGGGAGGTTCGGGGAGGGAGTGCTGCTCGCTGGCCCTGGGGTGGCACAGCGGCCTCCTGCCGCCCTTGTCCCAGGGAAAGGACTTTCCTCTAGCCACCGGTAGGCGCTCTGGCTGTGGCCTTGGGCTTTAGTCCCTCTGGATTGAGTCTCTGCCTCTGCACATGCTGACCTCCCAGGCCCACAGGTCATGCAGACACGGGCCCTGGAGACACAGCTGAAGCCATCGGTCACCCTGGGGTTGCACCGACACTGGTGGCCCGGGGCAGGGGGGGGGGGTGTTGGGGGAGATCTCCTGCAGCGTTGCAGTGGGTGATGCATCAGCTGACTCTGCTGGTCTGAGCGAACAGGCTGCTTCCCACTTTAGCCCACTGCGAGCCTGCACTCAGTAACTCAGTAGTAAGGACCGGGCAGAGAGGGCACTAAAAACACCTGGGTGACGTAAACAAGCAAGGAAACTGGTGTTCAACAAGGGAGGCAGTTGGAGTTTGTCTGCTGCTGAGCTGGGGGGGGGTGGGGGGGAGGGGGGTGCTGGGCACAGTGTGCTGGGGTGGACACAGCCCTGGACTGGGTGACATTCGTCCTGGGCACTGGTCCCAGCTCTGCCATCAATTCCTGTGTGGCCTTGGCAAGGTGACTCTGATTTGTAGGCCCAGATCACAGGCTCCATTCCCGCATGGTCACTTGCTTGCTTGGCAGCAGGAACCTGGAAACGAGAGAAGACGTGCTAGGTAATTGGCCTGGGAAGGCTGCCTCCCCCCATGTCACAGTGTGGCTGTAAGTCAGTCCAAAATGGAGGGGCCTTCCTGATAAAGGAGAGGAGCCAGCCAGAGAGATGGCAGAGGGGGGAGGGGCGCCACGGGGCTTGGGCCTCTGCCCAGCCCCGACCAGGTGGCTGTCGTGTGCTGGCCAGAAATCCCATCGAGCCTCACGGAGCAGGTGCTGGATCCTTTGTCTAGGAACTCCTGCGAGCTCAGGTTCCGTCCCTTCAGGAGGCCCAGGGGATGCCTTTCCTATGGAGGCTAACTCGAAACCTGGCCGTCCCTCTGTCCCAGAGGAGCCGGGGGCCGGTGTCCCCGCGCCTCATAAATGTTAATGGGTAGGCAGAAGGAGGGCCTTTCTCAGGAGGAGGTGTCAGCAGTGGCTTGGCGCGTCTGCCCACTGCAGGCTGTGCCCTGCGCCAGCCAGCCTCACAGGGCTGGGGTCCCAGAGGGCTCTTCCCCCTGTGGGGACGCTGCCATTTGTCTTTAGTATATGGTAGTGCGTCCTTCACTTGCCTGATGTGGAAGTTGAAAAGAGGAAAGCAATCCCACAACCCAGAGATAGCCACTGTTACCATTCTGGTACATTTTCTTCTTTGTCCCTTCACACTGTCACCCAATGGCCTTGGTTCCGTCCTTCTCGTTTTAATAGGAAACTGGGGCCCAGAGAGGGGCTCCCCATAATTATTTGTGGCAGAACGCCAGCAAAAACTGGGGTCTCCTGGCTCCAAGTTCCCTCTGCGGGGGGGTCTGTATAAACTGGAACAGTCCCGAAGAGGCCAGCCAGGAATGGGGAAGGACTGGGAACGGGAGTGAGGGGCAGCAGAGGTCTGGAGGGGGCACAAGCACTGTTCTCGCTGTCCAGCGGCCACCAAGCCACCACCACTGGAAAGACTGACCGTCTGCCAGGTCCCGCAGGGACCGCTGGGAGCAGTGCTAGCGAGGTGGGTCTCAGCGCACTGGGAGGAAGCCACCGGCGGCTAGAACCGCCCTCCCCGGGACACCTCTGTGATCAATCCCATCACACCTTCAGCCCCCCGCACAGAGGCCAGACCTGGGCAGCCCGAGAGCCTGGGACAGGCACTCGTTCGCACACACCTCACCCAAGCGCTCTGGGGACGGAGCGTCAGGGCAGGGACAGGCGGGGCAGCCTCAGGCGGACCCACAGCCTCACTTTCCAGAGGTCAGCAAGGGGCTGAGAGGCTGTGCTCCTGCCCGCCCCACCCCTCCCTCTCCCACGTGGTTCTTGTGCTCAGCTCTTCCTGATCCTCTGAAGGACCCTAGCTACCCCCATACACACACACCTCTCTGCCCACCCTTCCTTCCTCTGGAGGGGAAGTCCAGCATGTGCTTCACGTGCCCTGGGGTCACACGGGCACTGGCTTTAGAGCCTCTGTTCTGGGCCTGGAGCTGGTTCCACTGGTGATTTACGTCCCCAGCTTTCCAGCTTCTCGTGGAGAAAATGGATATGAGTGAGGATTCGATGAGGCTCCTCCGTAAACTGCCCAGTAAACTTGAGTTCTCTCTTCCCTTCCCCTTCCCACTGTATGTTCTCTCTTCCCTTCCCCTTCCCACTGTATGTTCTCTCTTCCCTTCCCACTGTATGTTCCAAGTGCCTCCTCCGCTGGCCTGCAGTGTCTCACCTGCTCTCACGTCCCGAGGCTTATGGGCACAGTCCCAGCCCAGCCAGTTTCCAGCGGCGAGAAGAGAGCTGTACAGATGTCACCTGCTCTCGTCTCCACAGTTGGCTGGAGATGCGCAGACCATTTGCCCAGGGCCCAGTCATTTATTTTCAACAAATATTGATTGAGTATTGACCAGAGGCCAAGAACTCTGTGGGGAACCTGGAGAACAGAACAGTTCTCTCCCTGGAGCGAAAAAGTCAGACTATGTGGAGGTGTACAGGCTGTGTCCTGGGACGAGGGCCCAGCGCTGGCAGAGTCCCTGCGCGGCGAGCGTGACCTGGGCCCGCCTGTTCCCTGCCTGCCCCAGCTCTGCAGCGTTCTCCTGGAGCCCAGCCTCATCGGCTCTCCCCGCCCCTCTCTGTTAGACAAGGGCAGCTTTCCTGGGTGTGATCATCCCTCATGGTGGGATCCTGTGTCAGATCATGTCAGAGTCAGGTATGGAAGCCTTTAGAAAGGGTGCCTGAGCTCATTACCACCTGCTCACAGGTGAGAAACTGAGGGGTGCCTCCCCAGGCCTCAGGGCGGTGCAAGGAGGAACACACCGCTGACCAACGCAGAGATGACTTCAGACCTCCTGGCCCCACTGCCTCCTTCCGTCTGGCCCCCGTCTGTGGCTCGGGGTCAGCCCCCGCCCAGGTGGGCTCATGGCTGGAGTCTGGCCCAGCAACCCCCTCCCCCAGTGTTGTTTTCTCTGCTGTGCCCCCCGACTTCAGTCAGCTCCCAGATTCAGCAAGATCATGACACCAAGGTCAGCATCATGAGCCCCATGGCACTGGGCCAGCCCCCTCACCTCTCAGAGCCACCACCACTCACTCTGTGTGCCTCCGGGGTGGGGGGTCCAGCTGGGCAACAGAGGCAGGTCTGTGCGGAGGCGTTTCCAGGAGAAGTGGCTGCGGGGTGGGCTGGAATCTCGTTCGATGGAGCTTGGACCGAACCCCATAAAAGTCAGGCTTGTGTTTCCAGAGCGCAGTCTGCACGGTCAGTGTGGAGGGCAGGCAGGAGGAGGGAGGGTGGAAAAGGCTCCGAGATAAACCGAGGCATCGCAGGAGGGAGATGCTGGGGCAGCCACGTGGGGATGGGTTCTGTCGGGGTTCAGACACAGCAGCAGTGGGTCTCAGTGACTACAAGCTATGGGGTGGAGGAGACGGAGCTGGCCCACCCACTCCTCGCCTGGATCCTGAAGGTGGGACGTGACTCCATGACACAGGAGAGCCTGTGGCCTCCTCCCTAGCTTCCGATGCTCCACCAGGAATCATGCAGGTGACTCAACACCGGGACAGGGAAGTGGCCACCAGCCACCCAGTGCCCCACCCTGAGATTTTCTCACTGAGGAAGCACCTACAAATGTCTGTACCAGCAATTTCCCAAGGGATCCCACGCAGTTCTGGGGGAGCAATCCTTCTCTGGTCTCTCCACCCTGCCTCTGCCAGGGGGCAGCCAGGCCAGTGGGGGGAATCGGCCAGGAGACTGCTAAGGGTACCGTGGGCCACTGAGCAGACCCCTCCACAGGGAGGGACTGTACTTCTAAAGTTCAGGACGCTCAGAGCTCAAAGCAGACTAACACTTCTTAGTTTAAGCAGAATGTATGGAAGGCCTTATGCAACCCAGTGTTGTCTCTTCCCTCCGTACTAAGATGCCAGCTGTCTAATTTTAAAGCATGTCTCAAGTACAGGGGCCAGAGCCCCCGGGGACAGCGAGGGCCCCTGGGAACAGCGAGGGCCCTGTTAGATCCCCCACCTCTGGAGGACAGGCTGGTGGGGGACCCAAGCGCAGGATCAGCACAGACTACTGTGTGGACAGCTGGCTGCCCTCTGGGGTCCTGACAAAGGGATGGCAAACACTTCCTGTGACCAGGCCAGTGCAGCAGACGCAGAGGCCTCCGAGCAGCCAGTATTGCCCGGGTGTAAGACCTCGGTCCCAGGGTGGGGCCTGGCCAGGGTATGGTGGCTCCAGTCCTCAGGCCTGGCACTAGACCGGGTCTCTGGGACAGGGCCTCAGCCTCCAGAAGGGCAACCTCCAGATTCAGGCCTTGGGCTCAGCAACAGAGACCAGGGCTAGGACGCCTTCCCTCCTGCCTCGGCCAGGATGTGGGTGGGTCAGAGATGGGGGACCCCTGTCTGCTGTGTGGACACCAGGCAGAAGCTGTGCACCCCTGAGGCTGCGGCCCTGTGGTCCTGGCTCTTGGGCAGCGGGCCAGCTGCCCCTTCTCCTGCGTTCTCCCTCCCCAAGCCGGCCATCCGACCCCGCAGTGTGGTTGAGTTTAAGAAAAAAAGTGTGTTTGGCACGTAGTTTGAACCTGGCTTCACCGCTTGCCGTCTGTGAGGCCCTGAGCGAGTCGCTTCCCCTTTCTGGGCTGTTTCCTTGCCTGTTACAAGCGGCGCTGTCGGGTAGGGCTGGGAGTTAGGATCAGGGCGTTGAGGAGAGCTGATGCCGCTGTCATCCGTGTTCTCATGTTCCTGCTCTGGTTTCCTGATGACCAGGGAGGCGCCCGGGACCTGAGCCTGGCCCGCTGGGTGAGGGAAAAGCTTGTCCCTCCGGATCTTTTTAACTGAGAGTGTTTCTTTTCTTTGTTAAACTTTTCACATTTTCTAATGAACATATATTACATGTTATTTATAGTCAGGAAAATAAATGTTTTAGAGCACTGAATGATGTGTTAAATAAAGGAAAAAAAGTATTTAGAGACAGGGAAAGAACATAACACTTATTTCATACTCCAGCCAGGCCACCACGCCAGACATCATTGGTCACCTCTATAAAAAGTCCGCAGGCCTCTCCCCTGCTCCCCCAAGAGCAGCAGGAGGCGTGGAGCCAGGAGCAGGCCTGGCAGGTCCACCGGGGAGTTTTCCTCGAGTGTTGGCGGCCTCTCCTCCTCCCACCCAGCCTGGCCCCCACCCACCATCGGGATCCTCCACCCGGGGGCGGGCAAGCCACAAAGCATGGCTCAGGGAAACCATGCCGGAAGCAGATAGATGCCGGGGCCCTGGCCAGCAGGGTCTGAAACTGTCAGATATGGAGGCCAATATAGGGTCTGGAAAGGGCTGTCAAGCAGAGAAAAGTATTCAGACCACGTTGCGTCACATGGTGGAGGAAATAGGGCCTTGGAGGGTGGGTGGGTTTGGCACCTCGGAGTAAGAAAGCCCTTGCTCACCTGGGAGGCAGTGGGACGCACCAGGAGTACGTGCCCGGGAGGCACACGGGGTTCCTGTGCTGGGCAGGAGGCTGCCCGCAATCAGATGGTCCGTTTCCGCTCTGAGGTCCTGTCACCATAGCCGCCGGGCCCTTGTTCCAGGGCACAGCCCGCTCACCCCTCCGCTGCCTGAAGCCCCTCCAGAGAGGCCTTCTGCCCCGGTGGGTTTTGTCACAGGCTGATGCTGTCACCTCCTGGTCAGCGAGAATGAGACCTGCTCGAGCCCCTCCCCCTCACTGAGACGCCACGCTTCCCGTGACACCTGAGCTGGCAAAGGCAAGGAACAATCAGCTCTTTCTTGGGTCGGGGCAGAAGCCTGGCTTTTCTTATAAACGTGACACAGCATCAGCCCCGTGCGGACATGGGTCATGTGCAGGCCTCCCCCCTCCGCCCCCCCCCCCCGCCCCCAGCTCCAGGCCCTGCCTTCAGACAGCTCTGCCTCCACCGGCCACTCCCACCCACCGCTGCAGACCCGTAGGTGCAGGCAGCCCAGGGCTGACCCTGGCTCTCACACCTCCCTGCTCTAGTGCTGTTGCTTTGCTCAAAAGTCGGAAGAAATGGCTCTGCGGGGTTTGGTGACGCCAAGTAAGTGCACTGGCGATTTTAGTTATGGTGGCTTCGGGAGACGTGGCAAGTGAGGAAGTGGAAACGGCAGATGTGGTTAGAGAGGCGTCGGTAGCCAAAAGGGGTGGTCTGCACCATGTGAAAACGCCATCCATTTATCGGCTCTGACAGAAGAGCCACAGAAAGGGCGAGAGAGGTGATTGAGAGGCTGAGATGGGGCCGGCTGTTACACAGGTGTCAGAGCCACTGTCGAAAGGTCAAGGACGCCTCATGGGACCGACCAGGAGGGCAAAGACAGGGCCAGGTGTGTTTGCCGGGCCTTTCTTCTCCACTAACCACCGTACTCTGTGCTTCTGTGCCCCGCAGGCCCGTCCACCCAGCGGCAGGTGCAGAATGGCCCCTCTCCTGATGAGATGGACATCCAGAGAAGGTAATGCCCCCCCAGCAGGGCCCAGCCTGGTGGCCAGGGCACCGTTCGGCCAGCGCAGGACACACTGCAGCTAGGGCCAGGTCTCCCAGAGGCGCCGCCGGGACAGGGAACAGGCCTGAGCAGAGAGGAAGAGGGAGGCCAGGCCATTGTTGTTTCACAGAGAGCCCCGCGGCCTCCTGTCGCAGCCCTCATGAACCGGGCCGTGTCCTGCGGGCTGTGCTCTGAGCTAACATGCCTTCCAGGTGTATGAGGAGGTAGTTGTCATGACGGGAAGGGATTGGGTCACGTGGCCAAGGCTGCCCGGGTCTGTCTGACTGAGGCCCCGGCCTTGGCACCGTCCTGTGCCATCTCCCCTCACTCTATCTGAAGGCCTCGTGAGACCTGGCCCCACCCCCCTCCACTGGCGGCCTTGGACAGTGCCACGCCTCTCTGGAGGACCTCAGCCCCTGGGAAGGTTAAAGCGGCGCAGGCCATGAGAGCGCTGTGTGAGCCAGGGCCAGGGCCAGGGCCGCGTCGATGTCCTTGTGCGGCCAGCCTGTGGAGGAGGCAGCTCCTGGGGGGCACGGGCCCTAGGATGGCACCCCACTCGCTCCAAGCTGCTCCTACAGGGTGCGAACTGGGAGGAAGGGCAGTGCTGTTGTCCTGACATTACAGCAGAGGTCCTGGTGGCCAAGGGGGGCGTGGCCTCCCGGGTCATGTTGCCAGGAAAGGCAGGGCTAGGGCTTGAACCTTGGCCGCCATGCCCTGTGGGGCCTTGCCTCTCTGTGAGGCTTTGCATCCTGATCCCCACCATGCTCCCCAGCTTCTGAGAAAGACTAGGACCCTAAGGGCGGTGGCTAAATGCCAGTAGAACCCCAGGCTGGGGGTGGGAGGGATGTCCCAGCTTCGCCTGGCCTGAGGCTCCCTCGGGGTGTTCTCTCCAGCCTCTCCCTCCCCCTGGAGAGAAGGTTCTCTGCTCTGACGTGGACTTAGGACCCTCGGCAGGTTCCCAGGCCTTAGTT
Organism: Cnephaeus nilssonii; assembly: GCF_951640355.1. Lineage (NCBI taxonomy): Eukaryota > Metazoa > Chordata > Mammalia > Chiroptera > Vespertilionidae > Cnephaeus > Cnephaeus nilssonii. Next base: position 103,686,412 of record NC_137075.1, on the reverse strand, counting down.
TCCCATTTGAATAGGACAGGGATTTTATTTTTGTTTTTGTTTTCATTCTTTTTTGTGTCTATTTTATTTTTAAGTTCAAGTTTACATCAGTATTTTGTATTAGTTTCAGGTGTTCCGCGTAGTGGTTAGGTGATCGTGTGATTTACAAAGTGGTCCCCTCCGCCTTCCCAGAACCACCTGCAGCACACGGTTATTGCCATGTGACTGCCTGTGCGCCCTGTGTGTGCTCCCTTCCCGGGACTGTTCTGTAACCGCCCAGCTCACTTCTCAGTCCCCTCACCTTTCTCACAGTCCCCAGCCCGCTCCCCCTGGCACCGCCATCCGTCCTCTGCATCTGTGAGGCTGTTTTAATTTGTTCGTTCGTTTATTTTTTCGTTAGATTCCGCACGTAAGTGAAATATGGTGTTTGTCTGACGTGTTCACTGAGCACAACACCCTCCAGGTCATTTGTGCTGGAGGATGACAGTGTTAGCTTAGTCCTTGCTCTCTCCGGTCAAGCAATGAGGGAGGGAATGCTCCCTGGACAGACTCCTTGGCACCATTTCCCATGTTGACTAACTCCTCGGGCCTGTCTTCTGGCCTCTCATGAAAACAGCAACTGTTCACAAGGTTTACCCCCCACTACCTCCATCCCAGCTCAGCCCCCCGCCAGGTCCCAGGGCTGCCTGGGCCCAGAGGGCATGAGTGAGCCCTACCAGACTGCGAGAGGTGCACCAGGGGCATGTGGGCCCAAGCGGACCCTCCCTTAGCTCTCTCAGAACTGGCTGAACATCACCACGCTGCATTATCTTAACCCACCACCCACGTCCAAGGCGTGGGAGGCCACTGGCTGCAGACAGTTCAGTGTTGCCAGCAGCCACCTGTCCGCAGGCCGGAGCGCCCCTGGAAGTCAGTCTGTGAACGGCAAGAGGCAAACGCAGAGCAGGGACTCCGCTGGTTCCTGCCACTCCACACAGAGGGAGAGATGGCTGACACGGAGCCTGCACAGTGAGCTGTTATGAGTGCAGCCCGATTTGTAAATACTTCCAAACACCTCATTTTACTGAGGGCTTCTAAATGTGAATTCTGCTGGGCAGATTGGAGTTTGGGTGATGTCTCGGCAGTTTAGAAGGAGAGGCTAACGGAGGTGCTGCTGGGAGTTTTTCAGACACCTTTAATGCCAAAGGTTCTTTTTTACTATTTTTTAGGTCCCAGGTATAACTCTTAAAAGAACTCCCTAGAACAGGTGATATTATGCTTATTTTACGGAGAAGAATCGGAGCCCACAAAGCCAGGAACCTCAGAATGGAAGCCAGAAAGCTCCCTCCCTCTGAATGGCCTTTGCAGTAAACTGTGACCTTCCTCTAAGATGCGAGCAGCTGCGCTTACTGAGCAGCTGCTGCGTGTGGGACCCGGTGCCAGGCACCAGGGAAAGGCCAGCTCGCCGTGCACAGGGCGCAGACTCACGGCCCACATACCCCCTGAGCCAGGTGGATCGAAGCGCCCGGCCCCATGCTGCACAGCAGGCTTTCAGGGTGGGCACACACGGGGAGGCCGCTGCCGTCCCTGGTCCACATGGTTCCTGAGCCCCCTCCTGCTCCAGCGCCACCGTCCCAGATTCTGCGGACACGTTTGTGGGTCAGTGTCCTCACTCGACCGGCCTGTGAGAGTGCCCGAAGCTGCTCTGCCGTAAGGAGCTCGGTGTCAGTTCCCCGCAAGGCTCAGCGCCTGCACTGCCCGCACCACATGGCCCCGTCATGGAGGCCAGGCCTGCGGCTACATCGGGCTGAAAAGAATGAGCACGTGCCCGCCGAGTGTCCGCTCCTGACAGCCCACGGTGCCTGGGAAGTGTTCCGGGATTACCCAGGTGCCGTAGGGACAGGACATTGGAGGTCGGGTCAGCTGAGGCCACAGGCACAAAAGCCAGGAGGCCCATCCAGCCTAGGGGAAAGCATGGTCACTCGTCCACATGGTGCCTGAGCCTTCGTGGGGGGCTCCCTGTTTAGGGGTGCCCGAGACTCAGGAGGCTGCCGGCACTTACCTGTTTGGAGATCTTGAACCAGTCACGTGCCTCCTCTGTTAAGTGGGGGAAGCAAGCCCAGTGGCCATCGGAGCCAGGGAGGGGATAAGGGGAGCTCACTGTGAGCGCCCCCAGCCCAGGGCGCACAGTGGGTGTGGACCCCCTGGTTCTCTTGCTTTTCAGACAAGTGATGGAGCAGCAGCGCCAGGAGTCTCTAGAGAGAAGAACCTCAGCCACAGGTGAGAGCCCGCAGGCCTGCTCCCCACACCCGCTCGGTGGCAGCCCCACCGAGGCGGTGACAGTGTGCATCGGGCCCTCTGTGAAGAGCTACATAGGCCTCAACGTGTGCCAGTCACATTCGATGAGAGTAGGGGACCCAGAGACAGGAGAGAGTGGGCGGTTCAGCCTCTGGTGCTGGATGTTGAGGGGAGACAGGGACAGGGGACTGACCAGCACTCAGCATTGCTCCCTGACATACGGCCCGGTCAGCCCTGTGACCCACAGTTACCTGCCACAGTCCCCAGAGGCCAAGGGTCACTCACAGTCGCATCTCAGGGACCAGCGTCTGCTGGCGCCTAGGGTGGTGCAAGGCGCGGAGAAGGGACACAGGAGCAAAGGGTACAGTCTGAGCCACCAAAGGCCTTCCTCCCCCTGGAGACCCACCATTAGAGCAGGACAATGGCAGCTGAGCTCACGGGGTGTTAGGCACTGTGGGTCCAGCCAGGCCTCCAAATGCTGGGGATACGGGGACCAGCCTAGGGAGTGGCCGGAGCAGGGCCAAGCTCACCCCAAGGGGATGGAAGAGGCAGCCTGAGCTGTCCCTGCTCCCTCAGAGCAACAGGCTGCCCTGTCCCTCCTCCCTCCCAGGAAGCACAGCGGGGGCGGGGGGGCTAGGGACTAATTGAGCCCCTCTGTTGTGTTTCAGGACCCACCCTCCCACCGGGGCACCCCTCATCTGCAGTCAGCGCCCCCCTCTCGTGTAGTGGGCCTCCACCCCCGCCCCCACCCCCTGTCCCACCACCACCCACGGGGGCCACTCCCCCTCCCCCACCCCCACTGCCAGCCGGAGGAGCCCAGGGCGCAAGCCACGACGAGAGCTCCGTGTCAGGACTGGCCGCTGCCCTGGCGGGGGCCAAGCTGAGGAGGGTCCAGCGGGTAAGCGCCCCTGAGCACAGGCCGGATAGGCTGGGGGGCCAGTTTCTAACTACTGAATAGACAGAGCCTTCCCCTGTCCCCGAGACCCCGAGCAAAGCCCCGCCCTCCCAACCTGGACGCCAGCTCTGCCGGCTGTTTTCAGTGAGAACCGGACAGGACGGCACTGGCTAGACCAGGAGCCGCTTGCAGCTTTGTCACCTGCTGCTGACCCTCACGGCGACCTTCAGAGCAGGCAGGAAGTAGTTCCCTCATGAGGCGCAGTTAGGACTTGGGCCCGGGGCCCCTCCCTCCATCAGTGCTTCTCATGGAAACCAGCCCCCGAGGCCCAGCCTTACTTCCCGAGCCCTCCGCCCGCAGCCTGGAAGGAGAGCCCCTGGACCGTGCCGCGGCTGGGGCTCTGACACCTCTGATGGGAGGCCGCTCCCTCCCAAGGATTGTCTCCGCCCCTCGGGTCACGCAAGGGCGCTGGCTCCGCGCCAGGAGAGCATCCACTGTGACTGGCCAGGCCTGGTCCCTCTCTGGTTTTGTCACCTGTGGGTCGGGGGGATGGGACTCGATGACCCCTCGGGCCTCCTCTGTGCTGCCATCGTGGGAATGACACGTCCACACACACACGTGCCCTGTTCCTCTCGAGTGATGTCTACAACAGCAGACTGAACGCTGGTCCTTCCCCGTAGCCCGAAGATGCGTCCGGAGGCTCCAGTCCCAGCGGGACCTCCAAGTCTGACGCCAATCGGGCGAGCAGTGGGGGCGGAGGAGGAGGCCTCATGGAAGAGATGAACAAGCTGCTGGCCAAGAGGTAGGTGCTTAGGGGTTTTTAGGGTGTTCAGGGTATTGGCGCAACTCAGCGGCCCCAGCACCGAATGAGAGCCCTTGCCTGAGCCCAAGACGCCTCGTCACCTGGGCTCAGCCAGGCGGACAACCCTTAAGTTTCCCCTTGTCCTGGGGTCAGTCTGAGGCGTCAGGCCGAACGGAGTCCGTGAACTTGAAAGCCCTCCGCATTTCAGTGTAACAGATACTGAAGCATCTTTCCTGTACAGCCGTCCTGAGAAGGGGGAAACGTGGCGATAGTTTCAGAGGGAAATGAGGAGTATTCCCTGCACTTAGGATCCCAACACAAACGCGGGGTGGGCCCAGGGCTGGGCGGCATGGCTGCCCCACGTGAGAGCCGTTGTGGAGGACACAGGAAAGGGGACTGTGAGGCGGCCGGAGCCCGGGGACGTCACGCTGAGGGGGAGGAACAGTTCCATCCGTGTCCTGGCTGGGCCCTGCGGCCTGCCAGCCACATCTCTGCCCACACCCACAGGTGTGGCTCCAGCTTGCCCAAGGCCACTCGCCTGTCCCTGGCTCTTAGTCGTTTCCCAGGTGGAACCTGAGCAAGTGGAGAGATCACACAGTTCCTCGGGAGAGTTGCAAAACTTGATTTTACTCGTTAATGTGGCGTGGCAGCAGGAATGCCCTGACAGGTACCCGGTGTCATGGCTCACCTGTCGGGTGCTCCCTGTGGTTCAAGAAAAGCCAGGGCCAGGACCTTGCTCCAGCCGGGACCCCTCCTGCTGCTGTCACCCTCCGGGCTCTCCCCTCTGCCCTCCAAGTCAGCTGAGTGCGAGCTCCCTGTGTGCCCGGGGTCTTCGTGTCCTTTCACCTCCTTAGATCCGCTCGGCTCTGTGAGGGTGAGGTGGGAGCAGAGGCCCCAGCGTGCAGGTACCTGGTCTGTCGCTTCTCGGCTGGGGCAGAGCCAGCATTTCCTGCCCAAGGCCTCCACAGCACAGGGCCTCCCAAGCCTGCAGCGGGGCCTGAGTGTACAGAGGTAACCAAGAGGGGACAGACAGTGACCAGGTGCAGGGTGACCGCGGCTGCACCACGGAGGGAACGGCTCCTGGGGGAGAGAGCCGGGAGGGCTTCCCAGAGGAGGTTCCACACGTGCCCGGTTTTGAAGGACGAGAACACTTCTGGGGCTGAGGTGGGAGAGAAGAGCAGTCCAGGCAAAACGAGCAGAGGGTGGAGGGCTCAGTGCCTGGGAAGGCTGAGCCGCACCCTGAGCCCTGGGAGTGGAGAGCACAGCCTCCTCGCAGGTGCGTTGGATTCTATCTCAGAGAGGGGAGCGGGGCCTCCTGGAAAAACAAGGTGTTTTTCAAAAGAAAACATTCATTCTTCCCCCGAGTCCAAAACCAACACGTTAACAATGACAGCTTGGCCTAGATGGCCCAGACCAAAGGGAGAGGAAGTTCCTCAGAACCGGAAAAGGCACGTTGCCAAGAGCGGGTGGGACGCCCGGACGCTGGTGGGCCCCGCCGAGAACAAACACATTTGCACAACTCGACGGGATTGCTTGAGTTGCTCTTTGACGTCCACCAAGAGGTGGATGTGGCGGAGCCCACTTCTTCATGCAGGTAATGGCAGACTGCCTCCTCGCTGTGAGCCCTCCCTGCAGCGCCACCGGGCTGGGGTGGCCTGGCCTGCTTTGGGTGGGAGCAGAGCATCACAGGGCAGAGTGACAGTGGGTCGTCCGGGAAGCGATGATGGTGGCTTGCACCAGTTGTCCAAAGTGAGATGGGGAAAGGCAGATTTGCTGTGTGGGGAGGAAGATGGTGTCTGAGGAGCGATAGGTGGGTGGACCTGCTTCCTACGACGAGAAGACTGAAGAAGGAGCCCTGTGTGGCTGAGGAGCCAACCGTGTGGGCTCCGTCACCCGAATGATGACATCCGACCTGCAGCCCCTCACCACTCGCCAGGCCAGCTTCCTTTTTTCTCTTTTTTAAAATATATTTTTTTATTGATTTCAGAGAGGAAGAGAGAAGGAGAGAGACAGAAACATCAATGATGAGAATCATTGATCGGCTGCCTCCTACATGCCCCCTACTGAGGATCAAGATCAAGCCCACAACCCGGGCATGTGCCCCAACTGGGAATCGAACCATAACCACCTGGTTCATAGGTCAGCGCTCAACCACCAAGTCACACTGGCCGGGCGTCAGCTTCCTTCTTGATGGGTTGCTCACCCCCCAGATCTAAGAGTTCTGTGCACTGGCGGCTTCATAGAGCTGAAGACCCCAAAGGCAGGTCTTGGGGAATATCCAAGTTCTGTGTGTGTAGATTTGGGAATCGGGCGTTATTTCAAAGCTGCCTTTTCCCATCTCACACATAGGCGGCCACTTAGGTGAGATTTTAAAGATTGTGGAAACGCGTGAGTTGTCTAGAGGCATCAGCTCGGCTATTCAGAGTCTTTCCTGAGCATGTCCGTTCTCAGTGGTGGTCCATGCTGTGGTAAACAAAAAGGGTCCCTCCTCCCTCCGCAAGGTGGTCTGCTCACCCAGGCAGTGGGCCTGCAGACGAAGCGTTCCCACAGCCCTGGCTGGCAGGTCTCAGCCTAGACGGGGCCTCTCCTGTCCCATGTGGCCAGGCCAGTTTCGTGTCCAGGGTCCTGGGACCAGCACAGACCTGGACACTTGGCCACAGACCAGATGGGGGCTTCAAAACAGGTCAGATCCCCCCACGGGATCCTCTGAGGGCCAAGCGTGTCCACACAGAGGCATCTGGATGGATGCGGAACCTCCAGGAGCTGATTTGCTTCTTGCTCTGTGTTAGGAGAAAAGCGGCTTCCCAGACTGACAAGCCGGCTGATAAGAAGGAAGATGAAAGCCAAACGGTGAGCAAGCGCCCCTCGCACACCCCACCTGCGTGAATACCCGGGAAGGCTCTCTGGCCTCAAGCCAGGCCTTTGGGGCATGAGGTGCACTTGGGGCACGTGATAGGTACGTCCCCAGGTGACCTATAGGAGCGATGGGCACAGGGGGGCAGGAGGAGGACGACGGGAGGGCCTGTGGAGCACTCATTGTCATCCCCACGGCTCTGGGCACCAGTCCCACCGGCCAGTCCCACCGACAGCCCTGTGGCACGCTGGCCAGGCAGCCGCACCAGCTGTGCGACTGGCAGAGACGCCCCGCCCTGGGCCAGGCTGTGCACGTGCTGGGGCCCCAGAGAGGGCAGAGGTTACATTCAGCCGAGGGAGGGGACACAGGAAATACTGAGGGCAGAGAGAGAAGGAGCACCAGGGGCCCTGGGAGCTGAATGAGGAGCCCCAAAAGCCTGCCTGGGGTGCCCTCGAGAAGCGCCGTTTGCCCTGAGCTTCAAGGCCCAGACCAGAGCAGAGAGCGCAGCGCAGGGAGCAGCGTCAGCAAAAGCACAGACAGGCCGAGGGCCCGGGAGGCGGCTCTGCCCACCTACCTGTCACGCTGCCTCCACCTCCCACCAGGTGACTCCAGAGACTTTCCACAGAGGGGCTGAGGGACAGACCTAGGGTTTAGAACTCATTTGGCAGCAGCGTTCATGAACTTGTGGGCTGATGGGGACAGAGATAACCTTAGGATCGATTCTCAGCACCACCTCTCAGGTGAAGGACAAGTGAGGCCTTCACAGCCTTCCCCAGCCTGGTCCCTGGGAAGGAAGGGGGCTGTGGGTGGCACAGCACCCTCTAGGGTCACCCAGACATCTGGTCCTCACATCAGCCATCAGAGGCGGGAGCCAGGCCCAAAGAGCAGAGGTCCCTTAGGTGGGTCCCACCTGGCTGCGCCCCTCACAATGGACAGCAAGGCAGAAGCTGCTCCTGGGCCGGGAGTGGCGGGCACACCCAGGAGCTCAGGCCACCGTTGTGCGGAGGGTCGGGCCCTCGGTGGGCTGCGGAGGGTTGGTGCAGCCGTAGAGTCTGCCCCACTAGGCAGGAGCCTGTGTCTCCCTGCAGCCCTCTCCTTCCCTGATTCCATGGGCCAGACCACCTCCCACCCGGACTTAGGGTTTCATTTGTTAATAATACTCATTCTGCCAATTATAAAAGTAACATATGTTCCTTAAAAAAAAATCTAGGGTTTTCTAGATGGCCCTGGTCACAGGCATCCTGCCCCTGCCCAACAGCCTTTGTAAGCAGACTGACGGCCAAGCTTTTTTCCCCATTTTAGGAAGAGCCCAGCACCTCTCCATCTCCGGGTACCCGAGCAGCCAGCCAGCCACCCAACTCCTCAGGTAAGAGGCGCCCTGCCCGGCCTGCGCGCAGGGTCTCAGAGCAGGAGGCACTCCCACAGGAACATGATCCGGTCCCTCCGCCGCACTTTACAAATGAGCAGAGACAGCCAGCGGGGCTGCGCTAGGGGTCTCCCTGCCACCTCCCCCAAAGCCACCACTCCGGTGAGCCCCAGGCTCCCTCGGTGCCCAGGGCAAGGAGTGCTAGCGTTCAGGGGATGGCTGCCCATGGGCATCAGAGCTGCCAGGCCGCAGAGCCCACCCACCCAGCCCTGCCTTCCCCACACGAGAGGAGCTCCGACCTGCCCCGCCTCGTGGCCTGGGCTCTGTTGGCGCGTCTGCCTCCCTGGCGGGATGGCTCTGTGTGATGCCGCGTGGGCTCTCGGTGAATGAGTGTGTAAATACCACCCGCCCAGGCCATGGGCCTGGGTTGGCCCAGTGTAGGAGGTCGAAGCTCAGTGTGGTTACGTGGTGGTTCGCTCAGGGCCACACGCCTGCAGCGTGGATGCGTCCCAGCGCCTGTGCCAGCAGTTCCCGGGGGTGGCTTTCAGGAGCCCTGCCCTGGCCTGCGGTCGGCCTCTGCTGCCTGGGCATTTTCCCTTCTGCCTCTGCTCATCCACGAAGTCAGTGAATTCCATTCAGTTTGACAGATCTCGTGACAAAAAGGGAAATATCATTTAATGCCACTTAATTTAAAAAAGAAAAGGGAAAACCAAACCAGCCCTCACGCCCAGGACAGGGAGGGGCCAGCTGTCCTGTGGGGAGCACCACGGAGTCAGAGGCAGCAGGTGCTCATGGGGCCCCAGGGGCCTGGCCCCCAAAAGCAAACGTGGGCCTCAGGCTGGTGAGCACCTGGCGCAGCTGCCTCTGCCCGCTCACCCCCGCTGGCGCCACGCCCACGGCAGAGGGCGTAGCTGAGAGCTCCCTGGCGCTTGGTTTGCACTTCACGGAGGGTGGGCTTTCATGGTGAGGCTCGAAACCAGACCACACGTCAAGGCCAGCCGGGTCCTGCGTGGGGGAGACACGGGGGACAGCAGGGTCATCCACAGCCTGCGAGAGCTGCCGGGGCCAAAGGGGACTGAGGACAGGCCAGGCGTCAGCTCCCCCAAAGCAGAGCTTCCTGAAGGGCACAGGGGGCCTCCTGTCGGGGATGTTGGGCGGGGCCTGGGAGTCCTCTCAGCCCTAAGGCTCCTCGTCCTGACTTGACAGAGGCCGGCCGGAAGCCCTGGGAGCGGAGCAACTCCGTGGAGAAGCCCGTGTCCTCGTTGCTGTCCAGGTGAGCGGGCCCCGGGGAGGCTCGAGCTGCGCCGTCGGTGGGGCCGAGGCCGCCATGGTGCCCATTCACATGTCTGTTTCATTCCCCTGCCCTAGAACCCCGTCCGTGGCCAAGAGCCCCGAAGCTAAGAGCCCCCTTCAGTCGCAGCCTCACTCTAGGTACCAAACGCCTCTCTCTGGGGCCTCCATCGTCCCCTGCCCGTGACTAACACCAGCCCTGTCCTTGTCCTGTCATCTAACGGTGCTGTGGGCGATCTCCCCCAGACCTGGGGCCAGGTGTGGCTGGGACCGCTTCCCCCTCCCTCCCAGGGAGGGAGAGACGGGCCGGGAGGGTGGCCTGCCCACAGGGCATGAGCTGAGCTGAAGTGAGTCCCAGCTCTGGGCTCCCTGTGTCGTTTGGCACGTCCCCCCTCCCCCACCCCGTGAAGAGGTCTGTCGGCCTCTGCCTCTCAGGCGGTCGTGTGGACAGCTGTGTGGACAGGAGCTGGACACAGGAAGTGCTCACCAGCCACAGCTGCGCCCCACAGCTCAGCCATGCGGGGCCTGGCCCGGCACGCCGCCTCCTCACCTTCCTCCCCGTACAGTTTCCGGCGGATGCTGACCATATTTCCCAAACCCAGAGCTGGTATGGTAACAGGATAGGATATTTGAAACTGAGGAAGCCCCGAAAGTCAGAGCCTAGCAGCCCCATAGTAACCAGAGGCCAGGTTGGCCTTAACTGCAGCTCCAGAACCCGGGTAAGAAATGTCTCCATTGCCACCAAGATTGAGGGAAGCCACTCGTGTGGCAGAGCAGGTGGCCTCTGAGGCTGGTCTTGCAGAGCAAAAGGGGGGATGGGCAGAGCGCGCTGGCCTGGCCCTGGCCGGAGGGGCGATGACACTTGGTGAGCAGGGGGAGGACTCGGGGATAGCCAGGACTTGTCCAGGGCCTGTGTCTGCCAGGTTGGGGGGGTGGGGGGGGGGGTCCTGCTCATCCTGCCTTGCAGGGACCTCGTCTCTCTTGGGAAGGCCTGTGGTTGGACGGCTGTGGGTTCTGACAGGTGCTCGGGAGGCCCGGAGGGTCACCTGGGAGGCAGCACTGGGGACAGGCGCTGTAGCGAGTGGGCTGGGCAGGCCTCCCTCAGTGGCATTTGGGTGGCTCTGAGATTGGGGGGATTGCCTTCCAGTCGGCGTGGAACTGCTGAGGCCCTGTGGCTACGAAGTGAGCAGGGAAGAGGAAGGGCAGTGGGCAGGAAGGCGTCTCGTCGATTGGGTTCTGGGTGCGGGCCAGTGTGCGCGCCCTCAACACAGGCGCTGGGCTGTCAGCTGTTGGGGAGCTCACTCGGCTGTGAAAGGAGGTACATGGAGGGGCAGGAACAGAGCAGGCCCAGCAGGAGGCAGGGTGCCCAGGGCACGGTGGTCACTTCCTGCTGCTGGAGGAAGGGCGGGCTGCCCGTGCCCCTTAGAAGGGGACTCTCCAGCCCTGAGACAGATCCGTTCTCTAGCGTGGCCGTCCCTCCGGCAGGGGCATCCCTGCGCTCACGGAGTGTGACAGTGTCACCATCTGGGGCTGTTGGGTGTACATACGCCGTATGGAGAGAACGGAGGCACGGAGAGGTGAGGCAGTTGGCCCAGGTGACTGAGAAAATTTCTGTTGCAACAGGGACTGAACCTACAAGATGGGCGTGATGGCCCTGGGGGTCTCAGGCTGAACCCACAATTCCTTACAAACTCACTTGGGACCACGTTTGGCCTCTCTCTTGAGTTCATCTGGGAGGGCGGGGGAGCATTTTATTTATTCATTCGTTTTAATTCAGTTCTGTGCCCTGGGCCACTGAAGTTTCCTATGGCATGCAGCGGATTTTCCCAGCTGTGTTGTTATAATTGACACCTCCATTGTGCAGGTGGAAGGCAGACAGCGTGGTATTCGACATGTGCGTACACTGTACAGTGATTTCAGGGAGCTCAGTTAGCCTCGCCTGGTTACCTGTGTGTGTGCGGTGAGAATCTCAGGATCTGCTTCCTTAGCTACTTTGAAGCACACAATACAGTGTTGCCACCCAGTCACCATCCCCAGAGCGGATCCATAAGTCTGTTTTTTTTTTTTAGATTCTACATACAAGTGAGATCATACCATGTCTGTCTTTCTCTGCCTGGCTTAGTCCACACAGCCTCATGCCCTCTAGTCCATCCGTGTTGCCACAAATCGTGGCTTCCTTCTGTCTCACGCCTGAATAATTCCACATATGTATGTTCCACACCTTCTTACCCACCGTCTATCCATGGACACTTGGGTGGCTTCCGTGTCCTGACTGCTGTGGCTAATGCTGCAGTGAACATGGGGGTGCAGGTACCTTGTCATGATTCCCTCCTCCAGCGATTGCATCTCCTCCACATAAAACCCAGACGTGGGCTTGCTGGCTCTGTTTTCGTTGTTTGCGGAGCCTCGTGCTGTTTCCCAGCGAGGCTGCGCCAGCACCGTAGCTGTCACGCCTCCTCTCCCTGGCCGTGGACAACACCAGTCCTCGATTTCACCGCACGCTCTCATCCGTCCAGTCACGGTGTGTCCACCAGCCGTCACTCCCACGGGCCCTGCAGCCGTTCGGCCACGTCCTTGCCCTGAACCCGCAGGCCCCGCCCACCTCTCTGTCCACGTGGAGAGAAATCGGGCGTTCTGCTAAGATTTTCCAGGAAAGATTGATGTGGAAGAGACGTTACATTTCAAACCAGCCAGCTTTAGTTCAGAAACTTCTCAAAGACGCAGCCCAGGAAACGGAAACCTTTGCCTCCGAAGAGCAAAGCCACGTCCAAGGACGTTGCCTGCGGTCAGGCCTGTAAGGGGCGTGTTTGCTGCACGGGTTTTGCGGTTCGCATTGTACTCAGTGCCGCCATTGCTGGTTTCCCGTTTGGCCACGAACATAGAGCCCGCGGCGAGGACTAGCTTGTCGGTCGGTGTTTTCTTTCCCGGAGAGGCCTTGTGCGCGGGCATCGCTGCCTGAGAGAGCTCTCAGGTCAGAGAGCAGCTCCTCGGTCAGACCCTGAGCCCTGCCTCTTGGGCTGGGAAACATGGTCACAGCATCCCTGAGGTCCCGGAGGCGGCGCCGAGCCCGCCTCGGTAGCTAAGGAGTGGCCACAGACACCAGCGAAGAGGGTTTGAAGGGCCACGGGGCGGGGCAGTCTCATCCCGCAGGGCCCGCCCCAAGCAGGAGGCCCTGGTGCGCCCAGTGCCTGCTCAGGCTCCGTCCCCGCCCCCTGCCTCAACTGCACCCGCCGTCCTCTCCCCAGGATGAAGCCGGCCGGAAGTGTGAACGACGTGGCCCTGGACGCCTTCGACTTGGACCGGATGAAGCAGGTGAGCGTGTCCTTTCCTTCGGCTGGGACGCCCTCGGGGGCACACTGGGGCAGCCCCAGGGGGGCCCTCGCTGCAGCACAGTCAGGGAGCCAGCAGTGGAGGCGGTGGTAGCATTTGTCCGCGGGGCCTGAGGTGCTGGAGGCCAGGCGGGGCCGGCCAGGGTGTCCCATCCCCGGGCACACCATCCTCCCCCCAGCTCTAGGGTGTGGGTGAGGGTGATGTAGGGGCTGTGCTCCGGAGGGAGGCCCAGGATACCCCCACCCCTTCCAACACCTCACCCCTGCAAGGCCGGCTTCCCGTCCCTGCCTCTGAGGCTCTGCTCCCACAGGAGATCCTGGAGGAGGTGGTCCGAGAGCTCCACAAAGTGAAGGAGGAGATCATCGACGGTGAGTCGGGCTCACCCTGGTCCTGAGGGCGGGCAGAGCCGCACAGCACGGAGCCAGGGCGGCCCAGCCAGGAGGCGTCCAGGGCCCCGAGGCCGTTGGCTTTGTACTTGGGAGGTTTCCTTCTCCCCCTAACAGCCCACAGGCCCTCCCCATTCTCTAGTCAAGCAAACTGAGGCTCAGATGAGTGAAGGGACTCGCTAAGTGCACACACCTCCCAGGAAGCAGAGCGGCTGTGTGACCTTGGCCTGGGCTGGGGGAGCAGGTGGTGGCTCTCCCCAAGGAGCCTGGTTCCAGAGGGCAGGGTCGGCCACCATGAGTCACACCCGCCCGGGCCCCCACCCAGCCTTCGATACAGCGGCTCAGATCTGGAGCCAGAGGGGAGGACGGGGCTCCCAGCAGGGCTGGCTCGGCCCTGGGACAGCAGGGAGGCGCCTCGGGCCCCACCTGCTCCCCACCAGCGGGGGATGAAGTCACCGCTGGGTGGCAGAGGGCTGCCTGGACTCTGGAGAGAGGAGGTAAGGGTGAGAGCCTACCTGGGTGACGGAGCCACACCCTGTTCTGGTCCCAGCGGAGAACACTGGGTTCCTGTTTGTCGGGTCCCCGCAGGCCTGAGCTGGACAGATAAGGAGTTAATGAATAGAGAGAGCGAGATGGAGCTGGAGCCAGAACGGAGACAGGCCAACCATTAACTCGGCTTTATAGCTGGGCGACCCCAGGAGGGGCTGCCTGGGGCTGGCAGCAGCCTGTGTGGGAGCGGGCACAGGGGGAAGCTGCCTCAGCGGTGGGCGGCCCAGGGAGAGCGGGCTCTGCTCTGCGGCCTGGAGCAGCCTTTTACCTGACGAGGCCCCGCTCTCATCAGACTTTCTCTGGCGGCCTTGGCTCCAGGCCCGGTCCTGGGAAAGGCCCAGATTTGGGGGAAATGCTGGGGGTGGGACAGGAGGAAGCAGAATCCCTGCCCTCCTGGGGGAAGAGCTCCGGCCAGGGAGTGGGGGGAGGGGTGCCCACCTGCCCAGACCTGTGCCTGCCTGCCCCTCCCGGCTCCAAGGCTTCCTGCAGCCACTGCCCCACCCCAGTGGGCCTCTAGCAAGACTGCCAGCTGGGGGTGCCTGGGAGCCCACAGACCTCATCGGGCCTCTGACCTCGGTGAGCCTGGGTCTCAGGAGACCAGAGGCACCGGAGCTACCCCACCGGGGGCAGGCCCAGCGGAGGAGGAGGGGGGCTGGTTCCCGCCACACCTGAGCCTCCCTCTCCTCTCCTCCTGTCCTCAGCCATCAGGCAGGAGCTGAGCGGAATCAGCACCTCGTAAGTGTGCAGGGCCCGACCACGGCCCAGACGGACGGAGGAGCGCAGCCCCGGTCTCCAGCCACCGAGCGCGCACTGAAGCTGGATGTGTTTCACTTCAAGTCTTAACCTGTGAGAAATACTACAATGAGGGGGAAGTTCAATTCCTGGATTTTTTTAGATTCTACCTGACACAAAACACCAGGTCTACTCGCCTTTTTTTGTATTTTATATTTGTCTATTTAAGTGTAATTTCTTTTGGTTTATAGAAAAGACACCCCCAAACCACACGCTTCATTAGGTGGTTCCGCGTTCCTCCTGGGTGCCCCTCGCACCTGGGCCTGGCGCACTGTGCCAGCAGCTCCTCCCAGCGTCACGGTGTGAAGTCTGTCCACGCCCCTCGGTGTCTGTGTCCACGTGGTAATAAACGCTTACTGTCCACACACCGGCTTCCGCTCACTCTCTCGCCTCCTCTTAGTCGCTGCTGGCTGGGGCACCCCTTGTGGGGGAAGGCCCCCCGTCAGGTGACCAGGAGTAGTAGGACAAGATGGGGGCCTTGGGGGGTAGCTGGGCTGAATTCAGACGTGGGATGGTCGGGAGGGTGAGCAGGCAGTTCAGGCACTTCCTGTGGGGCCTGGGGTGGCCACGGGAGCCACACCCACAGGGGAGTGGGAAGTGGTCTTAGTGGCACCCTGGCCTGGAACATCAGAGGGAGTCCGCGTGCGCTCTGACCAGCAGGGCTGGGAGGAGGAACCCCCTGCACCCTCCACCGCTTGGTTGGCTTGGCTTCTGCTGAGCCCCCGCAGGGACGCCCCCGAGGCACCTGCCAGCCCTTCTCAGACCAGCCAGGGCGAGTCTGCCTCTCGGCCTAGCCAGTGGGCAGACCTGGAAGTCCAGTGACCACCCCACGGCCACCAGACACAGCAGTGTGCCCAGCCCCTGGCCCAGCCGCGTGAGGGCCACGGGAGGAGGGGGGAGGCAGGCCCCGGTCTGGCTGATGACGGGACCGATTTTCCTGGTCAGACTCTGGACATGCTTCATCCCATTGAGTGTCCTCAGCTCTGAAGGGAAGAGGGTTGATCTGCCCGCCAGGAGGTGGGCCCCGAGGCTCCAGTCTCTGAGTGCTGGCCCGAGTCAGCTGCTCTCCTGCTTCCTCCCGCCTCCCAGGCCAGGAGGCCTGCAGTCTCAGGGCTGGGAGAAGGGGACCCAGGGCGGACAGGAAGGATGCTTCCCGAGGTCAGCCGTGCCATCGGCCTCATCGAAGTCAGGCCAGAGCCATGTCCCCCTCACAGAGACACGGGACACCCGCTTGTCTCCCTCTGACTGTGGCCCCTGGTCTGTGAGAATCTCAAGTCCCATATCTCAGCTGGTTGGGAGGACAGACCCCATGGTGTGAAGCCTGAACCCTCGAGGCTCTGAAGGCTTCCCACGAGGGTGCAGGCTCGAGGCTGGATTGAGCAGGGGGTGGGGGGACTGGAGCAGATGACATGGACCGAGGGGAGGCCATGGCTGCAGCACCCAGCAGGGTGAACATGAAGGAGGGCTTCGGGGCACATGGACTTGGCAGGCATGCAAGGCCTTCTGCTGCCTACACCCACAAAGGCTGCCCCCCACAAAGGCAGGGCCCTCAGGAAATGCTGCCTAAGCACCCAAGTGTGGGAGCAGCAGCAGCCCCAGGGGCGGGAGCAGGTGGGGACCACCTCCAGGCAGCCAGGGGCCTCGTTCTCAGGCCCAGGCTGGGGCCGAGACCCCTCAAAAGCATGCCGTGGATGTGGAAAGGAACGCTGGTTTAATTTAGGGCGGGGCACACCAGACAAATCAGCCCGTGGAGGCTGCGCACAGAGCGTGGGAGGCAGGGAGGCCCAGAAAGGGCGGCCTGGCCTGAGGCAGCAGCGAGTCCGCGTGCAGAGCCTGTGTCCGCTGTCCCGGCGCGGTCCCGGAACCTGGGGACAAGCGGCAGCCCGGGGGTCCAGGACCAAAGCAGCCAAGGAGTTCTGAGCACCAGGCCGAGGGCAGTGACGGCCATCTCCGCAGCGACGGGCCGGCGCCGGCGGCCCAGCTCACAGGCCGTCCCCGGCCAGCTTGCACACCCGCTTCACCCTGGCGTAGGGCCCCAGGGAGTCCTCGAACACAAAGTCCCAGAGCACCTTCACCCACGAGTGGTGCTGCGGCAGGTGGTCGTAGTACTCGGGCGCGATCTTCCGCACCTGCGGGGAGGTGGGCGTCAGAGGCCAGGCCTTGGCACAGACAGGCCTCTGCCACACGTGTGCACGTGAGCATGTACACCCAGACACGTGAGCGTGTACACAATGACACACACCCTGTCATCTCCAGGGTGCCTGTGTCCAGCTCAGCCCGGCAGGAGGCTGGCTGGTGCCGGCCGTTAGCCCGGGCACAGTCCGCCCCCTGCCCAGGTTCAAATGCACCTGTCCCCGGAGCCAGCTGGAGTTTCTGATCCAGGAGCCGGGGCGGCCGGGCTGTCTCCTCAAGCACCTGCCCAGTTCCGAGGCACAGCCTGGCCCGGTCATTCATGCTCCTCACCCGTCCAATGCCCTCCCAGCCTGCCAACCCTCTGGCCTTGGCTCCCACCACACCCCCCATCGCCCTCCTCTCAACCTCAGTACTTATTTCCCAAATGCCTATTTGTACCCTTCTCCCCTTCAGCTCCTCGCCCCTGCCTGCACACGACCCCTCAGCTGCCTCCTCCGGGAAGTGCTCCCCGCCTCAGCACCTGCAGCAGCAGCAGCGCCGCCCCCATGGAGGGCACGGGGCACACCAGTGCTCAGGGCCTGCGTGAGAGCTGCAGACGGGCTCAGGGAGACGAGGTGACCTGCACGGGCGCAGGCGGGGCCGTTCACTTTGCCCGGAAGTAAAGACTCTCACAACCACCCGAGTCTAGGTTCTGGCTCTGCTGCTTCCTGGGACAGGCACCTCCCCTCTCCACCTTTACCTTCTCATCTGTGAAATGGGGATAATGGGTAAGGCGGGCACCTGCCAAATCGGCTTGTGGTGAGGCTTAAGTGAGGTGGTGCTCAGCCCAGAGCCGGACCTCAGTGCCTTCAGCAGGACGGGAGGGGGAGGGCTGCACACACAGGATGTCAGACTCTCCATCACACAGGCCAGGGCGCAAACACCTGCACACCCAGACAAATGCTCACACATAACCATACGCACACATACATGTACACGCCGGCACACTCATAGGCACACATGCAAACCCCCAAAGGCATGTGCACCCCCATGCACACACAGAAAACCCCACTGCCCCCTCTCCTGCCCTGAGGGGCACCTCAGCTCTTCCTATCCCACCCACACCAGACTGAATGCCTCCTCCTCCCGCCCTGCCCTCCTCCTCCTTCAGACATTCTCCATCCCCAGGCCTCCCAAGGCAGAGCCACCAGCCCAGACGCTTCCACTCGGCACCAACTCAGGCCGAGCCCCTGGGGTCACAAACCCTCCCTGTCCTCTCTGCCCTGTGGGGCCCCTAGAAAGCAGTTTGCCCCAGGATGCACAGCCGGTACAGGCCCTGGCTGGGCTCCATCAGGTCTGCATTACACTAAGCGGTCTGAACTGTAAAAGCGCCTCGAGCCCCTGCCCTGCCCGGATTCACCTTGTCACTCTCCAGGCCCACGCCCCGCCCCTCTGGGCCTCTCCCTTGGCCCTGAGACCACAACTGAGAATGTGGCCACTCCATGGTCAGCATGAAAGGAAAAGGAGGTCAGAGCCTGGCCCCAGGTCCACCCCGCCACACCTCCCACCTCCTCAGACACCGTGCACCCCTCACCGCCGCACCCCTGCCCACGCGGCCACCTACCAGGGGCAGGTTGCAGCCGGGGATGCTGGGGAAGTCGTGGTGCTCCATGTGGTAGCCCACGTTGAAGGTGATCCAGTTGAGGGGCCCATAGTAGGAGTAGGTCTCATGGCCCTTGAGGAACATGTAGTGCTCAGCCACGAAGTGGCCGGAGATGGGGTGCAGGCCCAGGCCCAGCAGGGTGCTGGCCAGCAGGTAGACCATGGGCTTGAGCCCCCAGAGGGCGAAGATGGCCGCGTCGGCCGCCAGCTGGACCAGGGCGTTGAACACCTCCATGCGCGTCAGGGCCTTGGGGTTCACGCAGAGCGGCCGCAGGGAGTAGAACAGGGGCTGCAGCACCAGCCAGAGCAGCTTCCGGGCCGGCGTGCAGAAGAGCCAGCCCTCCAGGCGCGTGGGCACGTCCACGTCCAGCCCGTCGCCGCCCAGGTAGCGGTGGTGGTCCACGTGGTACTTCTTGAAGGAGGCGGCATAGGGCACGCCCACGGGCAGGTTGGCGAAGATGGCGAACCAGCGGTTGTGGGCGGCACGGCCCGTGCCAAAGGCCGTGTTGTGCGAGATGTCGTGGATGGCCAGCGTCAGCGAGTGGTTCACGCAGCCGCCGAAGGCGTAGGCCCAGAAGAGCAGCCAGCGCCACGCCAGCCCCCGCACCAGCCAGCAGGCCAGCAGCTGCACCAGCACCAGCCCCAGCACCGTCCACTTGAGGTGAGGGTCCGGCCGCATCAGGGCCTTGATGGCCGGGTACTTGGCTGCAGGTAGAGCCAGGAGAGAAGGCGGTGAGAGGGGTGTGGCTGCATGGGCCCCCAGCCATATGCCCCCTCTCCCTTCCTCCCTCCCTTCCTCCCTTCATTCCATTTGTCCCACTGGCTTCCCTCTGGTCCTCCTCCACCATCCACTAAGCCCCCGGGCAGTGACACGGGATACTTAGCCCTCGAGGATCATGCTAAGACCTTGACCTGCGTGTGATTCTGGACCTAGGACCAGCCAGGCCTGTGGGCGCCCAGACAGTCAGACCCGCCTCCTCCCCACCGCCTGGGGGCGCTGGGGACACTTCCGGGGGGGGGGGGGTAGGGGGGCTGTGCCATCAGCCTAAAGAGCAGGTGTCACCACAGGTCACAGAAACGTGGTCAGAAATCAGAGCAGCTGCAGAGCCAGGAGCCGCTGGCTGCGCCCATGACCCGCACGCAGTGCAGCAGGTGCCGTGGATTGGGACCAGGTGGACCAGGCACATCAGGAACCGGGAGGGGCAGCGGCCAGGGGAGGGGCCATGGAGGGCTCTGGCTTGCTCTCAAGGGTTTCAGTTCTTAAAACAAGATCTGAAGGAAGGGCCATAAAATGTTGAATGTGTTTATTTTGGAGGGTGGGTATTCGTTATAGTATCTTTTGTATTTTCTATGTTTCGTTTCTCAGAAAAGGAAAAAACCATGAGAGTTGGGGTTGGCCACGCCCACGGAGGCCTTCCCGGCCCAGAAGCAGCAAACCCTGCAGGAACAGGGAGAAGGGGTGTGTGGGGAGGGTACCCTCTATCAAGACAGCCGTGCCTTCTAGAAACCTCTGCAGCTGCCAGGCAGGAGGGGCCGGCAGGGCCAGGCCGGGGAGGGTGCTACGTCCAGGGACAGGGACAGACAGGGTGACAGACGCCCGCCAGGTCTGCTCCGTCCCGCCTCCCAGGGCACAGCAGGCGGGCACTCAGCGCCGCGATGCACAGAGGGAAACTGAGGCTATAAGGGTGGGGCTTGTCCCAGGGCCCCCTCCTCAGCCGTGGGCAGCCTCAGGCTCACCCTCCCAGGCTGTCCCATGAAGAGGGTCCCAGGACAGCAGCAGAGGCTGGGCCCCAACTGGACTGGCCAGGCCAAGGCTGAGTCCTGCCCAGCTCTGCCCAGCTCTTCCGTCCAAGTGACCCAGGCAGTGGCTCCCCCTCTGTGCTTGGTCCGGAAGGATGTGACAGCCCAGCTCAACCGCCCCAAGGCCCTCCTCCCTCCTGCCAGCCCTGTGTCCCATTTCTAGATGAGGAGACTGCGTCTCAGGGTGATGCCCGGGCTCAGCCGGCACCTGAGGCCATGTCCCCAGCCTCCCTCTTGAGAAGATGCATCTGGCATGGGGACGCCAGCCTTCAAGGTGTAGTGACTTCTCTCCCGTGACTAAAGCTAAGCCAGGATGTCCGGCTACAGCACCCTTTCTGTCAGAGCCACCCAGCAGGAGACCGGGCTGTTTCAGAGGTGGTGAGCTGCCTGTCCCTGGGAGTATGCAGAGAGAAACGCAGCAACATGGCAAAGGGATTCTGCTCCAGAGGGAAGACTCAGGCTCACAATCGGAGTTGTGTGGCCATGGGTTCGTGCCGCCTCTGTGGGCTGTGGTGTCCAGTGTGAGACGGCGAGGACACGGTGCGCCTCCCAGTGTGTCTGTCCCCTCGGACCGGTCCTGGCTCCCGGACAGCAGGACAGCCCTCATCTGCTGAGAGATGCTGGGGGTATCGGGGTCCCCGAATCCTAGCATCACAGGCCACCTCTGCCCAGGAAGCCAACAGAATCCCCCAGGCAGTTGCCCACATGCCCGCCTACCCCCCAGCCTTGGCCTCGGCTGGCAGCCGCGGCGATGTGGGCTCCACACAGCCCTCCGGACAGCCTGCCACTGGCTGAGTGGCCGATGGGTCTCAACCCAACAGCAGCTGACGTGGGTGGGTAGAACCAGGACTCGCCGCCCCACTCCCACCCCAGCCACCCGGGGCCTAAGCCCGTGATCCTGGGAGCTCCCTCCCTGCCACCGGCCAACGACACCACCCAACCAGCTCCGCAAGCACGGCGGTCACAGCGCAGGAAGAGTGAGCGAGCGAAGAAAGCGTGAGTCAGCCCCCTCCTCCGGCCACGGGAGGCCACAGCCGTCTCTGAGCACTGGGAGGCAGCCGCGTCCAGAGTGACTCCAAACCCAGTTCTGGACAAGGATCTTCTTTATTTTACTTTATTTTTTGTTAATCCTCAGCTGAGGATATTTTTCCATTGATTTTTAGGGAGCGTGGAAGAGAGAAGGAAAGACAGAGAGAAACATCCATGTGAGAGAAACACATCAATTGGTTGCCTCCTGCACGCACCCCGACCAGGGCCGGGCTGGGGAGGAGCCTGAAACCGAGGTACGTGTCCTTGACCGAAACTGAACCCAGGACCCTTTGGTCCACAACCAACACTCCCTCCACTGAGCCAAACCAGCGAGGGCTGGACAAGGATCTTGAATCCACAATACGTAACCATCTCCTACCACTGAACAACAAAAGGCAAACAACCCGATTTAAAAACCGGCAAAGGCCTTGAATAGGCATTTCTCCAAAGATGTGCAACTAACCAATGAGCACCTGGGAAGATGCTCAGTGTCATCCGTCGCTAGGGACACGCAAATCAAAACCACGATGAGATATTGCTTCGCACGCACCAGGATGGCTACATTTAAAAAGCAGAAAGTGACCGGTGAGGACAATGTGGGGAAACGGGAACCCTTGTTTGTACGTTACTGGTAAGATCACAAAAACGGAACAGCTGCTGTGGACAACAACTTGATGGTTCCTCAAAAAAAAAAAAGTTAAACACAGAATTACCATGTGACCCAGCAATTCCGCTCCTAAATACACACCTAGAAGAATGTAAGCCCTGGCCGGGGAGCCCAGGTGGCAGAGCACGGTCCCGATACTCCAAGGCTGTGGGTTCAATCCCAGGTCAGGGCACATTCAAGAAGCAACCAATGAAGGCATCAATAAGTGCAACAACAAATCGATGTTTCTCTCTCTCTTTCTCTGTCTCTCCTCTCTCTAAAGTTAATTGTGGTAAAATATATAGAACATAAAATTTGCCATTTTAACTATGTTTTGTTTTTGTTTTTCTCTTTTTAAAAAATTTCTCAGCTCCAAGGAGCCGTCTCTGAACCACGGACGCGGTCACCGGCAGGATGAACGGGTGAGCACAGGACGCCCAGGCGGAGGCGGGAGCAGGGACTCAGGCTACGCTATGCTTGGCGATGGCTGGTCAGCACACGCGCCCAATGAGCAGGGTTCAGGCGCACACAGTGCCAGACCCCCGCTGCACGTCACGCTTCCTGAAAGCCTTAGGCCTGGGAGATGGTGGGGACCCTGCTGAGCCAATGCCAGGCTGGGTAACTGCTCTCCCGGTCCTGCCCCGCGGTGGCTGCTCGGGGCGTGGCTGCACAGTGGGGGGCCAGCTGGCTGCCCAGGAAAGGCCAGAGGTCCCATAGGGTGCTCGGCACCCCAGCATCATCCCACCAGGTGGGGCGAGAGAGACCAAAAGACCCAGGCGGGGGGTGGGGGAGAGAGGCAGGTGGGCAACTTGCGGACCCCACTTGGGAGGGGGGCAGGGGGCAGGCCTCATCCCAGCGTATTCCTGTCCCAAAAGGGGTCACAGTGAACAGGATACTTCTGAGGGTGTTGCCCAGGAAGATGGGTGCTCCAGTGGAGGATGGGGGCTTGGGGGCGGGAATCCGGCAGGGAAACAAGTTTCCCGTGATGGCCAGGGCGAGAAGGAGGTGCCAGCAACCTCCTGGTCAGGAATGCCCTCGCCCACAGCCCTCGCCTACAGCCGGGAGCCAGGCAATCGCATGCAAAGTGCCCTGAACCTTTGCATACCTGGCTGCGGGGCGGGGACCAGACCCAGAGGCTCCAGCCTCCCGCTCACCAGCCGTGGCCTCTGGGCACCAGCCTCTCCCCTCGGGCAACTGGGGGCCAGGCCCTCACCTGCCAAGGTGCACCTGGGAGCCAGCCCAGCCACCAGCCTCCACGGGAGGGGGGGGGGGGCGGGGGGCCTTCCCTGCTTCCCCTTGGAAGGGGGCCAGGCCTGGGGCCGGAGGGCGGGGCAGGCCACACCTGCGCCAGGTGAGCACTGACTCGCAAGCTCGGGGCAGCTGAGCGGACCCTGGCCCCAGGGCCCAGGCCAGCACAGGCCACTCCTGTGCCCCTCAGAGGCCAGGGCAGGCACAGAGCTGCCAGCGGTGACCTTGGACAGTGGGCCTCCGGTGCCCTCCATCAAGCAGATAGTGTCCTGCCTGTGGGAGCAAAGGAGAAGACCCCTGGGTGCCTTCCCTGCCCCTGCCCCGCCACCTCGGGGGGCCTGGAGCCCCCTCCTCCTTTCCCAGTAGAAGCTCAGGCACAGGGAGCCAGGTTCCCAGCCCCTCCCCCAGCCGCCCCACCTCCCAGCTTGGGCTCAGCACCTCGGATGCCCACCTGAGCCCCCGAGCCCCCGGAGCTGTTATGACTGCAGTTAGGAAGCACAGTTCTCAGACCTGAGGGCACGCACGGCCATTTCTGACCTCTGGGACCGTGGGTGCCGCTCGGGGAGGCCAGACTGGCCCAGGTTGGCTTTTACCTCCGCTCCCGGCCCGGAGGGTCCCTGGACCTGGCCATCCTGCTGGAGCAATGAAATGCGGGGCCGAGGGGTGAGGCAGCTGGATGCTGGCAGCTCGGGGGCGACCCCCAAGATCACCTCACTGGGCCTGAGAGCACCTTCCCCCACAGAGCAGGGAGGAGCCCACAAGTCCGCAGGCCCAGCACAGCCCTCAGGGAAGCATGCAGAGCAGGCACCGAGGCCTGCAGCCTGGTCCCGGGCGCCTGGGCTAAAAGCATGGGGGCGGGGCAGGCTCAGAGGGGGGCTGGCACCCATCGTGCTGGGAGGCCTCCAGTGGAGTCCCCAGAAGGCCCCTCCAGGACTAGGGCTCCTCTGGACCGTCCTAACAGCCCTGTGGCCAGGAGCCCGCTGGCTCCCCACCCCGCCTCCCCATCCCTTCACCCACGCCTGCCAGATGGAAACTCAATCCTCACTCAAGGGAAACAAATATCTAACCTTTTCAGTTCCAGAGCTTCCGGCTCCCTGACGAGTTGGGAGGCCTGGGGGACCTCCCGGGGAGCCGCTCTGGGGATCACCAGCCACACGGACCCAAGGCTGAGGTCACTGGGCAGGGCAGGACTTGGGGCAACTGGAGCCATGGGCTTGGGGTGTCAGCTGGGGGAGGTCAGGGAGAGTCACAGGAAGACAAGACAGGGGCCCATTGAACTTGGCAAGGGCATGGGGGACTCAGCAGGAGCCATTTCGGCACAGCCAGGGTTGAGATGGCCGAGAGGTGAGGTGGTGAGGGGCGTGTGCGGGCATGGAGGGGCAGGACGCAGGGTGGGGTCACGGACAAGGCAAGCAGTGCTGGCCCGACAGGAGGGCCTCTTCCGGGGGCTCAGGGAAGGCAGACGAGGAGAGGGGGTGGGAGTGGGGAGGGGGAGAGAACCAGAACCGTACCCCCCAGCCACCCCAGGAGCCCTGGCCAGGCTCTGCCCCCGTGGGACCTCAGCCAGAGCAGGCGTGGGTGGCCACTTGGAACCAAAGACAACACCAACGCCCGTGCAGACGGCTCCGGGCAGCGGCCCGGCCAGAGCCGCTGGCCGTGAGTGACAGCGTTGCCAGAAGTCACACTGTCCAGGCACAGCACAGAAGGGAGGCTCTGAGACCCAGGGCGGCCCAGAGACGGTCAGACAAGGCAGGGGAAGGCTGGCTCTGGGGCAGCTGAGAGGACCCTGGCTCTGGGACCCAGAGCCAGACGTGACCTTGGGACCCCCCAGGCCAGGCCTGCAGGATGCAAGCGGGACCAGGCCTGGACACAGAGACCAGCAGCGGCTGCATGCCTGGCATCTGACACACACTTACCCAGACACACACACACACACACACACACACGCCCAGGAGGGGACCACCCCCATCACAGAGCAGAGGAAACAGGTTCCACCACCAGTGAAACACCTGCCTAGTTTCCAGGGGCCCCTCTGGAGGGTGGAATGAACCTCAGCCCCCAGAGGAGCTGGGCTGCCTCGGGCAAAGCGCCCGGAGAATCTGGGTCCCGGTTCAGGAGAGCCGCACTGCAGCCCGGCTCAGGCCCACCGCTGTGTGCCCTTGGGCAAGGCCCTGTCCCTCTCTGGGCTGCTTCCTCACCAGGGTGCCCACTCGGACAGCCCTGGGGCTGGGGGCACATGGAGGTGGGGTCTGCTCTGGGGCTGGGGGCACATGGCCACCGTGGGGTGAGGAGGCGGCAGGTGCTCAGGGGCTGGAAAGCAGGGCTCCAGCAGGTGTGTGCACTTACATGCATTACATATATTTACATACATGACAGGCTGGGTCATCAGGACCCAGAGAGCAGTGCAGGAGGACACGCCTGCTGGGAGGGCAGCCTGACCCTAACCCCACACCAATCTCAGCTGTGGACCCACGATTCCCCCCAGAACCTCTCCTGGCTGCTGCTGCTGGGCCAGCCTGGCGGAGGGAAGATGGCAGAGCCGCAGCCGGGCAGGGGAGGCGCTGGGCCCGCACCCCCGCGGACAGCGGGGTCCCCAGGCGGGCACCAGGCTCCTGCCCTCAGCGCAGGCCTCCGCTCCTCCCTGGGGTCCGGCTGGCGATGAAGTCACCCCCTGGTCTCCAGCGGGGCTCCTCCCCTCTCTCACCTGGACCTGTCACACACCAGGCCCGGCACCGGCACCGGCTAGGACGGCTCCACCCCCAGGGCCGCCAAACACCACTGCTGCCCGTCTCCTGTGACGGCCCAAGTCTCCAATGTTCCATCGCAGAGTCAGCTCCTGCTGCCACCTGCCTCCGAGCTCCCGCCTGACCCTCCGCACGCACACAAGCCCGCGCCTTCCCTCCCGGTCCCCACCCACGGCCCAGTAACCGGACCTCCGACAGCCTCTCCTGACAAAGGCGCCAAAGCCCTGCTAATCCCGCGTCCCAGCCCGCTTCCTCGCAGCACGGCCGGCGCCTGGTGCGCCAGCTCCCAGCTCAGCCTCCCGCCTTCTCCGCTCTGGAGCCAGAAGGCGGCCTCGCCCCGTCTAGTCTGCGTGGGAGGCACTCCGGGACCCGGTCTGACCGAGAAAAGGTGGAAAGTGGCCCAAAGTGCCTTCAGCAGTCGCTGTTCGCCTCCTCACCTGCCGCTTGTTAAACCTGCTTTTGCTGGTTGACAAATATTTGCTGAAGGTCTGTGGCAGCCAGGCCCCGATCACAGAGATGGAAGGGGTTCCCAGGCTGCGCGGGGTGGGGTGCCGGGCATGGGCAGTGTGCCCCGGATACAATGTGCCAAGAGAAGGAGACACACACACACAAAGCCCAGTGACAGGCCAGCCAAACTCAAAGGAGAAAGAATGTGGATTTAGCCCCGCAGGTGTGGCTCCGTGGTTGAGTGTCCACCCGATGTGCCAGGGTTCAATTCCTGGTCAGGGCACATGCCCAGGTTTCAGGCTCGATCTCCCCCGGGGCGGGGGGGGAGGGGGGAGCAGGTGCAGGAGGCAGACAATCGGTGTTGTTTCTCTCTCATCAATGTTTCTCTCTCTCTCTCTCCCTCTCCCTTCCTCTCTCTCTAAAATTCAATAAAAAGTGAATATTTTTTTTAAAGAATTTGGCCCTGGCCGGTGTTTCTTAGTGGTTAGAGCATCGTCCCTATGTGCCAGGGTTGCGGGTTCGGTCCCAGTTGGGATGTGTGCAGGAATGAACCAATGAATGCATGGGCGGGTGGAGCAATGGACCGGTGTTTCTCACGTGTGCACGGGGCGCTGGCTCTCTCTCTCTCACCTCTCTCTCTTTCTTACTCTCCAAGTCAATAATTTTTTAAAAATATTTAAAAGGATTTGGAGCCCTGGCTGGTTTGCTCAGTGTCAGCCCAGCCAGGGGCCCAGGTGGTAGTGGGCTCAATTCCAGGTCAAGGACATGTACCTCATACCCAGGTTCAATCCAGGTCATGGAGAGAGTGGGAGGCAGACAACTGATGTTTCTCTCTCTCCTCCCCCCAACTCTCTCTAAAAATCAATGGGGAAAATATCCTCACTCCTGGGCGAGGACTTAGAAAAAGGGATTTGGGCTTGAGAATATGGGGTGGGGCTGTGGAGTGACCTCGAGCGGTCATAAGGCATCTTTTTCAGGTAACAGAGATACTCTAAGTTGAATGACTAAAAACCACTGGACTGTGCCTTTAAAATGAGTAAATGTTACAGTATGTAAATCATACCTCACAAAAGCTGGTGCAAATCAAGGAAGGCGGGGGGGGGGGGGCCACACACCCATCTACATGGAGGCTGGAAGGGGACACGTGATTTAGCACCTGCCAGGGGTCATGTGTCAGGGACCGAGGACAGACAGCGGCTCGGTCCCACCTCTAACTCGCTGGGTAACAGTGGGCAAGCAACAAGTTCCCGGGGCGCTGCTGTGCATAAAACGTGCAAATGTCTACGAGGCAGAACAGAGAGGACAGAAGACATACTCCAGTGAAAAGACCACGGGCCAGCCAGGGGAGGTAGCTGTCACCTGGGCCAGCACAGGGCCACCGTAAGACAGAGTGAAAAACAAGGCTCAGGCCCTAACCAGTTTGGCTCAGTGGATAGAGCGTCGGCTGGGGACTTAAGGGTCCCAGGTTCGATTCTGGTCAGGGGCATATGCCTGGGTTGCGGGCTCAGTCCAACGTGCAGGAGGCAACCAATCAATGATTCCCTCTCATCATTGATGTTTCTATCTCTCTTTTCCTCTCTGAAATCAATAAAAATATATGTTAAAAAAACACACACACACTCAGAAATCAAGAAAAAGGACAACTTTGATGGAAAGGGAACCAAGGGCATGACAGGACATTCACAAAAGAAAGCCGTGAAAGCAGGAAGAGCAGCTCAGCCTCACTAAGCGGCTGAGAAATGCCACTTAAAACGGGGTGCCGCCCTAGCCGGCTTGGCTCAGTGGATAGAGCTTCGGCCTGCGGACTGAAGCGTCCTGGGTTCGATTCCAGTCAGGGGCACATGCCCAGGTTGAGGGCCCGATCCCCAGTGGGGGGTGTGCAGGAGGCAGCCGATCACTGATTCTCTCTCATTACTGATGTTTCTATCTCTCTCTCCCTCTCCCTTCCTCTCTGAAATCAATAAAAATATTTTTTTTCAAAAACGGGGTGCCTCCCAACCACCAGCTGCAAGGATGACACCTCGCACTGCGTGCCCCTCAAAGCGCTGGGCTGGAGCCAATAACTCGCCGGCTGTTTCGTGGGCTCCCTCAGACCCTCGGAAGCCAGGGCCGCACCAGGCCACGCCGGGTGGAGGTGGGCCTGGCCCTGCCCTCGGGGAAGCTCACAGGTGACTGGGGAAGTCAGAGAGTTGAAGCAATCACCCTACAGATCAAGGCAGGATTGAAGACAGGGCAAAGGCCGCAGATAAAGGTGAGGAGCAGGGAGCAGGAAGGAGGAGCTCAGCGGGGAGGTAGGGGGAGGTAAGGGGAGGTAGGGGGAGGTAGGTCGTGGCGTGGGCCAGCTCCTCACTTCCCAACTCCATGATCAGTGATGATGCATGTTGATCACTTAATATTGATCATAGTAGAAATATTTACAAATATTTACCGATCGGGGCTCTTGTTCCCTCCAGAGACTCGATCACGTAACGTTTACCAGCACGCAGTGTGTGTGTGTGTGTGTGTGTGTGTGTTGTTAGGGAGTGTTTTAGAGAAAAGGGACATTTAGGCTGGAACCTGCAGGATGCATAGGAGTTCGGTAGAGGGAAAGAATCCAATCCAGGCAGAGAGAACAGCATTTGCAAAAGCCACGAAGTAGGAAATGGGCAGAAGGCAGGGTGCGTTCCACAACGTGGCTAGAGAGCGAAAAGTAAGGCGGGGCCGGGCCAGGGCCTGGGTGTGCCACACGGGCCCAGGCAGAGGCGGGGATTCCAGCAGGGAGGCCCGGGGAGGGTCTGAGCACAGAGGACATAACCAGGTCAGTCAGGGTCCAGGAGGAACCCCGCCAGGATCACCTATTCTCTGTGCTGCTGTGGGCCAGACCCACAGCACCCCTTCCCGCCTCCTCACCCATGCCCTCCGCATGCCCATCACAGCTCACCGACCAATCACAGGGCCCACAGCTCGGGCCAGAGATTAGCTGGCTCCAGGGGAGGTCCTGCTACTCCGAGCAGGAGGGGAAGGAGGCACCCCCTCTCTTCTGTGGAATCTTGGGGCTGGGCGGGCACAGACTAGGCATCGCCGGCAGCCTGCCTGGAAGAGGGGGCAGGGTCTGTGTGCTGACTGCAGCAGGGACAGGGGCGCGAGAGAATGGCCCTGTGACCCACCTGCTCTCCCCCGGCAGCCACATCCCTGTGGTCGGGTGAGAACCGTCCCCACATCCCCAGAGCGCGGAGCGGAGGGCTCAGCCAGTTCTGGTCTGGATCTCACCGCTTTGCCGCCGAGACATCCCCAGCCAAGTTCTTCCCTGAGCAAATGATCCAACCCGTGCCAACAGTCTTACTTCCTTGTTTTCCTTTGATTATTTGAACTGCTTTTCACTATTCGTGTGCCCTATTTTTGTAAGTCAAGAACAAAAACAAAATCACAAAGCTATTTGTTTTTGAAAAGACAAATCCAAAGCCTGCCTTTTGGCCACACCTGGCTTGGGTTCTGATCTCCACCAGACAGACTCCCAGCACAGGAAGCCTGGGCCCCGCCTGGGACACAGGGCTCCGAGGGGCTGCCGTGGGATCCCCTTCTGCTGGGACACCGAGTCCTGGGAGCAGGTCCCCACCCAGGCAGGCAGGCAGAGCTGCACGTGGACTTTGGCCCTGCCGGAAGAGCACTCGGCAGCTCTGTGCCAGGACTTTCTGGGTCCTGACTCTGAGATTAGGATCTTTATTGAGCATCCATTTGCCCTGGCAGCTTGGCATGGGCACAGCAGACACCTGGGTGGGACACAGCCGATGCCTGGGTAGGGCCGCAGCACGTCCTGAGCAGGAGACTGCCTGAACACCAGCCCGGCCTCTGTGGCCTCCAAGCTGTGTGGCCGTAGGCAAGCCGCTTCCCCTCTCTGAACCTCATGCTGCTGCCTCTTCTGTAAAGAGATGCTGGCTGGCAGTTACCCATAAGCCATCTCTGCAGCTGGAAATGGCACAGGTGGTCCCTGTCCTTGGGGAAAACGCGGGCCTGACCGCAGGGGGTAACAGCTGTCAGGAAGGTAACGTAACATTCCCTCCATTTCACCTGCACAACATCTCTGTTAGAAAGTATTACCACGAATCCCTTTTAATGCCAATAAGCCTCAACTTCCTCACCTGCTTATTGGCTTGCCTGAGGTCACATGGCTAGTGAGTGCGTGTTGAGTCCTTGCCAGGAGGTCACTGCACAGCCACGCCCTGGACCCCTGCAGACTGCCCCAAAGAGACAAGGACCCCTGGCCTGAAGCCACGGAGCTCCCTCGCCCAGCCCGGGTCCACGAGGGAAGCCAGGGGGGCTTCCTGCAGGAGGCGGAACTGAGCAAGAGCCCGTTGGGCAGAGCAGGGGAGGACACTCAGGCAGGGGAATAGCAAATGCCAGGGAGGGAGGGAGAATGGCACAGTCCCAGGCTTCAAACTAGATGCAAAGGGAGGACCCCACAGCACCCAGTGGGAGTGGAAATGATCAAGGCTCCCTGGAGACTCAGCCCTTGAGAACTTGTGTAGCCCCTGGCCTGGCCAGGATGCCCCCTGCTCCCAGTCCTCCGGCCTTCCTGGTCACCTGTGCAGCCAGCGCCCAGGACTGGTGCCGGGCCGTGGCTCCTCTCTTTAGAGAGGTCCTTCTACAAATCAATGTCTCTCTCTCTCTCTCTCTCTCTCTCTCTCTCTCTCTCTCTCTCCTTTCCTTTCTCTCTCTGTAAAAATCAGTAACAATTTTAAAAAGTAATAAGGTGCGTATTTCCATAGTCTTGGGGGGGGGGGGGTGAGGAGACACCGAAGGGCAAGCACTACAGCCAAAAACGAATCCCTCCAAACGCATTAAGAAAACAGCTCCTGTGATCGCACAAGGCAAGTTGTAAAGGAGAAAATGCGTTGCAACATGTCAGACACGGGGTTAAAAGCCTCCAATACCAAGAGCTCTAACAATCAACACGCAAAAGACCAACCCGAGAAAAAGAAGCTCCGCTGGCCAGAGAACCACGCAATCCGGTTATTAAATAAATGTACATGAGACCCACAGCGGACACTCCCGCATTCTCAGCCTCACCGGCAAGACAGAAGTGCTGCCAGCGGGGTGTGGGAGGGAGGCAGGCGCATGTCCACCCGCGGACGCCGCCTGGCACTGTGGGCGCGTCCCGGTGGCATCTCATAAAAGCTGTTTTGGAGGTGCGGGCCCTTTATCCCTCGATCCCGGGCCCAGAGGAAGGCGCTGCATGTGGGTAACAATGACCTGGTGGGACCCTAGACGAGAGCGGGGCGGCCACCGCGCGTTCAGCCACAAGATCCAGGACAGGATCCTCTGGGCGGGATCCTCGGTACAAGCTCTGGTTTTTAAAGCAGCTGAATCTCTGGTTCAGCATTTGCTTCCATCGGGGTGCCCCCATTCTGTCTACACGGCGCCCCCTCGGCGGCCGCGGGAGTGACGGGAGCGTCCCCGGGCCGGGGCCGCGCATCCCCCGCAGCTGGTCCCGGTGGCCAACACCTGCGCCGCCGCGTCCCGCGTCCCGAGGCCCCAGGTCTGCGCCCGGGTCTGCGCCCGGGTCCCCACCGGGACGCAGCAGCTGAGACGTGCTCCCCGGCGCACCGGTCCCCGCGTCCCGGGTCCCAACACGGAGGCAGAGGCCGGGCGGGGGGACGCGGGGGGACGCGGGCCGGGGACGCCGGCGGAGGGGAGCCGCTCCCAGCGCCCCGGAGCAGGGGTAGGGAGTGCCCAGGGGCCCCGGGCGGCGCTCACCCAGCATCTCCTTCCGGCGCTGCGTGTGCGGCTGGTCGGTGTAGACCCACTCGAAGTCGCTGCGACCCGCGCTGTTGCCCATGGTGGGCCGGGAGCGCGCACGGAGCAGGGAGCAGGGCACGGCGTCGGCGCTCCACCTGTCCCGGGCCCGCGCCGCGCGAGGCCAGTTAGGGGCTTGGGGGCGGGGCCTCCGGGGGCGGGGATTGAGGGGGCGGGGCCTCGGGGGCGGGGACTGCGGGGGCGGGGCCTCAGGGGCGGGGACTGCCAAACCTGGGGCGGTGGCTCCCCGGCCTGGAGGCTCTGGGGCCTCGGTTACCTCCGTGGGGAAATGACACTGAGCGCGCCCCGCTGCCGTCCCTGGCCCCGAGGTGGTGCTGGGGACGCCGGGGGCGCTCGCGGCCCGTCCAGGGGAGCCATCCTCTGTTCTCCCTGGAACCCCGACCCACGCGCGCTCCTGCTGCTCACGTCCCGCTGTCGAGTCGGTAGACAGGAGGTGCTCACGGAAGCTCCGCCACGCCGTGTTCCCCTCCTCCTCCCACTCCCGAAGGCAGGAACGCGGAGGCCGGTGATGTGTCCCTGACGAACTCCTGGCGGAGCCGGACCCCACCCTGCCTTCGGGGCCACGGGGACACCGGGGCATTAGGGACAAGCCAAGGGACTCTGAATACAGGGTGGGCTTTGGTGAAAAACAGTGTGTTGAGCCCAGCTGGTGTGGCTCAGTGGTTGAGTGTCTACCTATGAACCAGGAGGTCAGGGTTGGATTCCCAGTCAGGGCACAGGCCTGGGTTGCCAGCTCAGTCCCGAGTAGGGAATGGGAAGGAGGCAGCCGACCAATGATTCTCTCACCATTGATGTTTCTCTCTCTCTCCCTCTCCCTTCCTCTCTGGAATTAAAAAAAAAAAAATTAAAATTAAATTAACAAATACAAGAGTGTGGCAAGCCCTGGCTGGGTAGCTCACTTGGTTAGAGCATTCTCCCCATACGCGAAGGTTGTGGGTTCAATCCCAGGTCAGGGCACATACAAGAATCAACCAATGAATGCATAAATAAGTGGAACAACAAGTCCATGTCTCTCTTTCCCTCTCAAATCAATAAATAAAAATTGTAAAAAGCAAAATAAGTGATGGTGTGTCAATATTAGTTTGTTGATTGTAACACATGCACCATGCTGTTATACGATACTAAAATAAAGAAAGGTCTTGACTGTGGTGTGTGCTGCCCAGTGCATGGGGCACAGCACCTCCCAGCCCCTGAGGCCAGCGGCGTGTGACAGCCAGCCGCCCAGAGCCCAGAGCCCAGAGCCGCCCGCCTCGGAGGGAGGCGCTCCAGACCGAGGGAAGAGCTTCCCACCCAGGGAGACAGGCTATTGGAGGGGCAGCGCCCGGACAAGGTCAGAGGCTAACCTCTCCCAAGAGACGCAAAAGGCTGTTTCATTCATAAAGTGAGTAAGTAAATAAAGCAGAGATGGACAAGTATAAATTGCTTGTTTAAAAAAAAAAGAAAAGAAAAACTAGCCCTGCCGGTGTGGCTCAGTTGGTTGAGTGACGTCCTGCTCACGGAAAGGTCACCGAGTTCGATTCCCAGTCAGGGCACATGCCTGGGTCTCAGGCTGGGTCCCCAGCGCGTCAGGATAGGTGCAGGAGGCACCCAGTCGATTTTTCTCCCTCCTCCTCTCCCTTCCTCTCTCTCTAAAGTCAATGAAAACATGTTTTTGAAAGATATTTGTAAAAGATGTTTTTATTGATTTCAGAGAGGAAGGGAGAGGGGGAGAGAGGTATATATAAAAAATAAAACTAATAAAAATAAAGAAAAAATGAAAAGGGAAAAACAAATAACCCTCTCTTGAAATGAAAGGACATGAAAGACAAGAGACAGGCCCCCAGGCTCAGCTGGTTGGAGTTGTCTGGTCAACCATCAGGATTGATGTATCTCTCTCATATGGATGGTTCTCTCTCTCTCTCTCTCTCTCTCTCTCCCTCCCTCCCCTCCCTCCCTCACTCCCTCCCTTCCTTCCTGTCTAAAATCAATTGAAAAAAATAAAATGAGCCGAAACTGGTTTGGCTCAGTGGCTAGAGCATCGGCCTGCGGACTGAAGGGTCCCAGGTTCAATTCCGGTCAAGGGCATGTACCTTGGCTGCGGGCACATCCCCAGTGGGGGGTGTTCAGGAGGCGGCTGATCGATGTTTCTCTCTCATCGATGTTTCTAGCTCTCTATCCCTCTCCCTTCCTCTCTGTACAAAAATCAATAAAATATATTTTTTTAAAAAAATAAAAATAATAAAATAAAATGAAATGAAAAAAGGAAAGAGACAAGGAAGCCAGAATCCCAGCCTCCATCTAATGAAATTCTAGAAGGGCAGAGAATGGAGGAGAGGCACATTGACCCGTCCCCTACCTTGTTTTGTTTACGGAAGTCCTCTCTCACGGAGATTATAGTTACAATGTAATTATGTGTGACTATGGCTATCCTTATCTGAAATGACTTTTATAGCGTGTATTTACTTACTTGTTGATGGCCTGTCCCCTCTTCTAGGGTGTCTGCGCTCTTGGAGTCACCCCTGGTAGCCATACCAGTTTCTGGCAAAGGAGTTGCCCTTAATGCTGATTTGCTAAATGAAAGGATGAATAGATCTTGTTAAACAAGTACCACGGAGGGCCCCCAGGTCAGCAGAAGGACAGGCGCGCAGGCTGAAGAGCCTGGAGGCTGTGCCCGGACCCACTTGGTCCAAGCCTGGGACCCGGCCTCGCCTCCTGGGCACAGGCCCCGGGAAATGAAAGCCGGGACCCACAGGTGCGGGGAGGTGCGGCACCGCTTTACTGCTAAGAGCCCGGCCCTGGGACAGCCCGCCCTCCCCTCACGGCGCGTGGATAGGCGTCTCACGGCGGTGTGCGCTGCAGTGGTGTGCGGCCACAACACAAACACGGCGGCCCACACCCACGCGGTGTGTCACCGAGCTATGACACCTTGGGGCGTTGCTGACCCTGAGGAGCCTGCCCCTCCCCGGGAAGCCAGTTCCGGAGACAGTAAATGCCTCGCCGGGGAGGTGCCTTCATGACACACTGACCAGGCCAGCGTCCCCCACCCTAAGCGCCAGGCCTGGCCCCACACACTGGGCCGACGACTGGAATGAACCTATTCAAGCAAGCCGATACTGAGCCCGCTCACCCTCCTCCTGTCCCTTCCTCCTTCCCAGGAAACCTGGTGAGAGGCTCCTGCCCCGGCTGCCGCTCCTCCCTCTGCTCCTGGCCGCCCTGGTGCGTGGGGGATGGGGGAAGGGGGGGAACCTCCTGGGAACTATTCCTAACAAGCCGTCTTGTGGATGGCAGTCGCCTCCTGGCCTGTTGGTTACATATAATTAAATAAGAATGAAGCCTAGCCCTAGCCGGTTTGGCTCAGTGGATGGAGCTTCCGCCTGCAGACTGAAGGGTTCCAGGTTCGATTCTGGCCAAGGGCACATGCCTGGGTTGCAGGCTTGATCCCCAGTAGGGGGCATGCAGGAGGCAGCCAATCAATGATTCCCTCTCATCATTGATGTTTCTGTCTCTCCCTCTCCTTTCCTCTCGGAAATCAATAAAAACATATTAAAAAAAAAAATGAATGAAGCCTACACAGCAGGGAGCAGGTGGCTGGCCTCAGACTGGGAATGACAGGCCACTAGACTGCGGGTGGCTCAGTGAGTGGTTCCCCCGAGTGTCCCTGGCAGCCCGAGGTGCGCCGCCTGCTGGCACCACGGGCACCCAGCGTCCCTGCTGCTGCTGCACTTGCCAGGCGGCTGCGATTCCCTCTGAGGCCGAGAAAGCTGGGCCTCCTGGGGCCCTGGTCTGAGCCCGGGCTCTGGGGGGATGTTCCCGGCCCCTTTCCCGGCTGCCTAGCTAAGTTCAGGGAAGGATCTTCCAAAGGGGGAGGAGTGTGACGTCCTCCTGACCCTGAGCACTAAGCAGTGGGGAACTGAGGTGCCATGTGTACCATTCATCCTGCCCCCCTCCCAGGAGCCCAGCGGGGTGCTGTCACCACACAGAGTCCGTGAAGGCACCCCCTCCACAACCGTGGCACCCGCAGGTCCTGTGGGAAGGGTCCTGATGGCTGTGGGTTTGTCTGGCTGCCGTCCTGAGTACTCCCTGATCCAGTGGGAGGTGGGATCACACCCGTGGAGACCATGGAGTGAGGGAGGTGAGGAGGAGGAGGGAGCAGAGGGGAAGGAAGGGGGGACCAGGAGGGGGAAGAAAAGAAGAGGGAAAGGAGGGGGAGGGAAAGGAGAAGGAGGTGTGGGGAAGAGTGAGGAAAAAGGGAAGGAGGAAGGTGAGGAGAGAGCAGGGGGAAGGAGGGAAGAAGGGAAAGGAGGAACAGAGGAGAGGAAGAAAAAGGAGAGAAAGGAGGAGGAGGAGTGTGGGGGAGGAGTGAGGAAAAAGGGAAGGAGGAAGGTGAGGAGAGAGCAGGGGGCAGGAGGGAAGGGGCAGGAGGGGAGAAGGGAAAGGAGGAACAGAGGAGAGGAAGAAAAAGGAGAGAAAGGAGGAGGAGGAGTGTGGGGGAGGAGTGAGGAAGAGGAGAAGGGGCCTTCCCAGGTAGAGGCTGTGGCCTAGAGGCCGGCCACCAGGCCCCTCTCCCTGACCCCTTTCTTTCCTATCCGCCTGAGAGAGAAAACAAGCCCACAGCCTCAGGAGGCTAAAAGCTTAAAACAGAAAAAAGGAGGGTGGGAAGGGCTGAAAGGAAAAAAGGAAGAAAAACCCCTAGCTACAGGGAAAAGAAACTAAAGGTTAATAAATGTTACATATTTTATCCTATCTAATAAAATAGTAATATGCAAATTGACCATCACTCCAAGATACAAGATGGCCACCCCCATGTGGTCAAAGATGGATGCCCCCATGTGGACACAAGATGGCCGCCACAAGATGGCCTGCAGGTGAGAGCAGTTGTGGGCAGTTAGGGGTGACCAGGCCTGCAGGGGAGGACAGTTAGGGGTGACCAGACTGGCAGGGGAGGGCAGTTAGGGGTTGACCAGGCCAGCAGGGGAAGGCAGTTGGGGGGGGCCAGGCCTGCAAGGGAGGGCAGTTGGGGGCAATCGGGCCAGCCAGGGAACAGTTAGGTGTCAATCAGGCTGGCAGGGGAGTGGTTAGGGGGTGATCAGGCTGGCAGGCAGAAGTGGTTAGGGACAATCAGGCAGGCAGGCAAGCGGTTGGGAGCCAGCAGTCCTGGATTGTGAGAGGGATGTCCAATGGCCCGTTTAGGCCCGATCCACCGGGATTGGGCCTAAATGGGTGGTCAGACATCTCTCAAGGGGTCCCAGATTGGAGAGGGTGCAGGCTGGGCTGAGGGACACCCTCCCCAATGCACGAATTTCATGCACCAGGCCTCTAGTATATTTATAAAAACACTAGAGGCCTGGTGCACAATATCCGTGCACTGGGGGGCGGGTCCCCAGCCCGGATTGTGAGAGGGTGCAGCCCAGGCAAAGGGACCCTACCAGTGCACAGTCAGGACCAAGGAGGGATGCGGGAGGTTGGCCAGCCAGGGAGGGACCATGGGAGGGCTCCAGTGTCCAGCCTGTCTTTTTCAGTCCTGATCAGCTGGACCCGAGCAGCAAGCTAACCTACCGGTCAGAGAATCTGCCCCCTGATGGTCAGTGCACATCATAGCGACTGGTTGACTGTCTGCCCCCTGGTGGTGAGTGCACATCATAGCAAGCTATTGAGCAGCCTTAGCATATCATTAGCATACTAGAGGCCCTGTGCATGGGGAGGGGGGGTCCCCTCAGCCCAGCCTGTACCCTCTCTAATCCAGGACATCCCTCTCACAACCCTGGACCACTGGCTCACCTTCTAATTGCTCACCTTCCTGCCTTCCTGGTCACCCCTAACTGCCCCCCCTGCTGGCCTGGTTGCCCCACACAGCCTGCTTGTTCAGTCGTTTGGTCATCCCTTACTAACCCCCCTGCTGGCCTGGTCGTAGGCAGCCATCTTGTGAGGATGTGAGGGTTAATTTGCATATTAATTCTTTATTATATAAGATTACGCTTTCATTGGTTGAATGGCCAACCGAATGACCAGCATATTAGGCTTTTATTATATAGGATATGATAAATACATTATATATATATATATATATATATATATATATATATATATATATATATAAAACAAAAGTCCATAATTTGACTGAATTGGAAATTAAAAGTATATACACTGCATGGCCAGAGTGGCTCAGTTGGTTGAGCATTAGCCTGTGCACCAAAAGGTTGCAGGTTCGATTCCTTGTCAGGGCATATACATGGGTTGTGTGTTTGATTCACAGTCAGGGAGGGTACAGAAGGCAACAATCAATGTTTCTCTCTCATCTCTCTCTCTCTTTCTCTCCCTAAGTCCTCTCTGTAAGCAGGTCCTCGGGTGAGAATTTTAAAATATATTAAAAAATTTTAAAAGCTTATACCCTAAAAATATATATATATATGTAACAAATATACAACAGAATTTATATACTAAAATAATTTCTATAAAAAATATTGTTAAAAGTGCTGACTGGCTCTGGCACCTCTACAACAGGTCTCCCATTGACAAAACCTTATGGAATTAATCAATACTGGGGGGGGGGGGAGGAAATGATAGTCATATGTGGGGATCCCACTAAATTTAAACATGGTAGCCCCTATAATCTTAGGGAAGTAACTAAGTAGAGGGAAACTAGACATACCTCATTTAAACTGCAGCTTTGCCTAAATTTCCACAGTCAAGTACTCTTTGCCCCAAAATATCCCCTATTGGGCCAAGATGGGCTAACGGGATGAATAATAAGTTGATACTAAAGTCTCTGGCGTTTACAAATTGGCTTGATTAATTGGACCTCCACTTAAAATAGTTACTCTGGCCCAAGGCAAGTTAAAACAGGGCCTTCGGGGAGCATGACTTACCCTATAAAACCTAATTGAGGGAGGCCAGGCCTCGTGGTTTCACTCAGGAGCTTGGCTATTAAGAATCCTACAAAGCAGCCTGGACAGCAGAGCGGTGGCTGAGCACCGGCCTGCGTCTGTGGTCGATGTCGTCCCCACCCTGCCCAAGGGGCAGCACCGCCTCTGGACACAGACAGGGGCAAGTGCGGCCACAGCTCCACCCCTCACAGGCCAGGTGGCCTTGAGCAAACCACCTCACAAACCCCCAGCCTCAGTTTCCTCATCTGTAAAGTGGGGAGAGCTACCCTACTTTCTAGAGCAGTTGCATGGGAAGCACCCCGAGACCTCACCTGGCACGTAGTAGGCCCTCAGCCACCAGCAATGGTCCGCTGGTACTCCTAGGCTGCTGGGGCAGGGAGTGTACATGGGGCAGTGGGGGTCATTGGCTGCCCTGGGATGCTCATCAATCGTCCTGGGGCCCTCGGACCCAGGCCTGCCAGAAGCCAGGCCCTAAGATTTCATTCAGGACACCTCTTTGATTAAGTCACTTTCGAATGTGGCTTGAGGACAAAATAAAAACCAGTTGGAGAAGTCTGCCCTGTTTCTGGGGAGGAAATTCCAACTGCAGACCACATGCAAACAAAACCAGTCATATGGCCATGTGGAGCAGGGGATGTGGTACCAGCCCACAGGTGAGAGCCAACTCCAAGCCAGAAGCCAGGTCCTTTTCCAGGCCATGCCAGCTCCACGCCTGGGTCAACAGCGACGTGCCTTGCCCTTCTGGAAGCTGGACAATGAAGGAAACAGGCTCAGCATCCGGCCCAGGCTTGCCTAGCGGTGAGCACTGCACCAGACATCCAGGTCCACGGAACTGAGGTTTCCAAATCAAAGCTCTGGCATGCTCATGGTCTCCAGCCCAGGCCCAGGTATGCCAGTGGGCAGCCAGGCACAGGGGCAGCCCGGGGTTGGCACACTGCAGCCCAGTGCCCTTCTGTCTCCCTCCCTAGCTCTCTGTGGGTCCTGTTAGGATGCACCTCTGCAGGGCCTCCACCTGACCCGGCAGCCTGCAGAGACGCATCCTGAAGCTCAGATCTTGTGGGGAGTGTGAGGCCACTAACTGCCTTTGCTGCTGGCCCCACCCTACAGAACACATTCCAAGTAGGGCCTGGAGCTGGTCCCTGGACAGAGGAGCTGAGGTTGAAATGCTGGCAGGGAGGCAGCAAGGTGCTCAGCTCCCCCCACCCAACACACACACACACACACACACACACACACACACACACACACAGTGAAATCAGTGTTGCCAAGCCCTTGGGCTCTGTTGGGGTTAGGGTTACCTCCTCAATTGGGGCATAGTGGCTTTTAAAAAACTTATGTTTTTATTGATTTCAGAGAGGAAGAGAGAGGAAAAGAGAGATAGAAACATCAATGATGAGATACAAACATTGATCGGCTGCCTCCTGCACGCCCCCAACTGGGGACCGAGCCCACAACCCAGGCATGTACCCTAACCTGGAATCAAATTGTGACCTTCTGGTTCATAGGTCGATGCTCAACCACTGAGACACACCACCCGGGCCATAGTGGCTTTGAAGAGGAAAACTCCCAGAACTCAGCAGAGTGTGTGTGTGTGTGTGTGTGTGTGTGTGTGTGTGTGTGTGGGTGGGGGAGGGGGAGGGTTGGGGCAGGTTAATGGTAGAATCACAGGCAGCGTGTGTTCAGATACACCGGAGACTGGATATGGGAGAGCCCTCTCCTTAGGTGTCTCTCGGGGATCTCTTTCAAGTTCAACGTGATTGCGTTTCCAGCGAATCATCAATATTTGTGGTCCGCACAAATCCGTGAGTCCCAAAGGTCTCGGACACCGGACACGTGCCTCCAGAAGGTCAAGGGTCAGCCCTGGTCCAGCTGCTGGCCTCTGACTTCTCCTCACCGTGGCTGTGCCCTCACACCCAGGGCATCTCCCTGAATCCCACGCCCACACCCAGGACACCGGAACCGCCCTGCCAGGTGTCCCCGGCTGGAAGAGTTGAGATACGGACGCTCTGCACCCAGCAGCTTCAGCTGGGCCTCCCCACAGCGTGGAAGACGGCATGGAAACGCGACCTGCTTGTTGATGGCGTGGCAGGAGGGAGGGCCAGGGAAGGTGAGGTTTCGCCCAGCAACACCTGTAAAGAGGAAATTTACATAATTAACATGATTAATCATTAGAGAGGCCTCGGCGTAAACACGCCCACACCACAGATTATTCTGACCGACCTCTTTATGCAATCCAAGTGCTCCCACGTGTGTTCCCGAGTGCCTCTGGGCGGATGTGTGTCTGTGCGCGTCTGCGCGCGACATCTGGGAGTGAGCACCTGCTCCTGTGTGAGTAAACGCTCTGGAGAAGGCGTGGAGGATGCTCCCAACCCGGAAGCAGGGATTACTTCTAGGAGGCGAGGCTTTGGGTCGAGGGTAGTTATTTTAACATTTCTGCTCTGTTTGAGCTTTGCAGGCCTGGGTCATTTAAAGGGACAAGAAATCGCTGAGCATTTGAGATCTTGCTCCCTGGCCTACGCCGCCAGTTTGGCCCAAATAAATTCATGAAAATAAATAAAAATTAAAAATAAAAGAATAAGAGATTTCTAACAATGTTTTTATTTTTTAATATATATATATATATTTATTTATTTCAGAGAGATAAACATCAATGATGAGAGGGAATCATCTGATCAGCTGCCCCCTGCACGGCCCCTACTGGGGATGGAGCCCACGACCAGGGGATGTGCCCTGGACTGGAATCGAACCTGGGACCCTTCACTCCTCAGACCGCCGCTCTATCCACGGAGCCAAACGGGCTAGGGCGCTTCATGTTTTTAAGGTAGTGGACTCCTACGGGCCAGTATCCCTGGGGCTCGCCCTCCTCCACGCCCCACCCGCGCCCCCTGCTGGCCAGGAGGCCCATCAGCGCTCCTCGAGCCGCACGTGGCTCGGGGCAGACCCTTCCCTTTGCGCTTGGCGCTCGCGGTTCCACCCCTGGGAGCACTACCCTCTGACCCTCCCCCAACCCCCTAACCCCCCCCGCCCCCCCGCCCCCCCGCCCCCCGCGCACAACCCCGGCCCGCGGAGGCAGCGCAAACCCTACCCCAGAACCTGCCACCCCCGTCCCTACCTCGGGGCTCTCCTGGGGCAGGGATGTGCATGCGGCGGGTGGGAGCCCGGCTCGGGCGGCCAGGGGGCCCCCCATCCCACCCTCCACAAGCTCGGCCCGAGAGGAGAAGGCCGCAGAGGGCCCGGGGATCGCCAGTCAGCGTCTCAGCAGCGGGCGAAAGGCAGAGGAGA
This sequence comes from Cnephaeus nilssonii, assembly GCF_951640355.1. Taxonomy (NCBI): domain Eukaryota; kingdom Metazoa; phylum Chordata; class Mammalia; order Chiroptera; family Vespertilionidae; genus Cnephaeus; species Cnephaeus nilssonii. The sequence continues at coordinate 103,644,266 of NC_137075.1, read as the reverse complement.
GAAATTCTCTTGAAATTCTTATGTTAACCCTTTTCTGCCCATCTGTCCCCTGTCTGGGAGGACAGCGGGGTCAGAGGCTGCACAGGGAAGGAGCGAGCTTGCAGGAGGAGGCGAGGGGGGGGCGGGAGGGGGGTACGGGAGCGGGAATGCCCGGGGCTGGGGAGGGACTTAGCGGTGGGTGGGGAGTGCAGGCGTGGCAGAGGGGCAGCCACAGGAGGGGACCATTAAAATGTCCAGTAAAACAATCCATTCAGGAATGAGTCCTCCTCTGCCCTGACCAGTGTGGTTCAGTTGGCTGTGTGGCCATGCTCTGAAAGGTTGTGGGTTTTATTGGTGGTCAGGGCATCCCTGGGTTGCCAGCTATAACCTCATTAGGGGGAATTGGGAATTTAGGAGGCAGCTGACGAATGTTTCCCTCACGTGGTTATTTCTCTCTCCCCCAATATCTCTCTCTCTCTCTCTCTCTCTCTCTCTCTCTCTCTCTCTCTCAAAACAAACACACAAACAAACGAAAATAAAACCAACTCAATTAAAAAGTCTTGAAAAAAAAAAAAGCCCTAACTGGTTTGGCTCAGTGGATAGATCATCGGCCCGCGGACTGAAAGGTCCCAGGTTTGATTCCGGGTCACCGGCATGTACCTCGGTTGTGGGCACATCCCCAGTAGGGGGTGTGCAGGAGGCGGCCGATGGATGTTTCTCTCTCATCGATGTTTCTAACTCTCTGTCCCTCTCCCTTCCTCTCTGTAAAAAAATCAATAAAATATATATATATAAAAAAAAAAAGAATGAATCCTCCTCAGACATTCCTTCTTAGGCCCTGCTCCAGGAGCTAGGTCAATGACACGTCCACCTCTTCAAAAAGCTAAGGCAAAGGGGGCACGTGAAGGAGCCAAGTGCATCTAGGAAGTTGGTCCCTGGTTGAACCAGGGGAAGTGGGTCAGGCTCTGGTCGACTCTGCCAGAGAAACGGAGGTGGACCCCCTGGAAGGTGGAGTGCAGGAATGGCCTGCTCCAGGAGGTGAGACCAGAGAGCACGACTAATACAGTCGTTCCCCCTGATCCTCCGTTTCCTTTTCTACAATTTCCGTTACCGGTGGTCAAGTGCATTCCCAAAATATTAAACGGAAAGTTACAGAAATAAACAAGTTGTAAGTTTTAAATGGCACACAGTTCTGACTTGCCTGATGAAATCTCACACCATCCCTCTCCGTCCTGTCTGGGCCGTGAATCATCCTTTTGTCCAGTGTCTCCACACTGCATACGCTGCCCACTCTGCCCACTCTTAGCCACTTAGTAGTGACTCCTCTTGGTTATCAGATAGACCGTCCTAGTACCTACCACAGAGCTTGTGTGAAAATGACCCTTATTTTACTTAATAATGGCCCTAAAATGCAGCAGCAGTGATGCTGGTAATTTGGATGTGTCTAGGGGGCTGGCTCCACCCTGGCCCAGACTGCAGCATTCAAACCCCAGTCACTGGCTCACTGACTCCCTGACCCCACTCCCCATGCCTCACAGGGAGGGATTTACCATGGAGCCAGCACGGGGTCACACAGAGGGGGTAAGGGAGGGCCTGGAGCCAGGGGCCTCGTGACCAACGGGAACCTACCCCCTGGGAGCCTTGGGCCTGAGACACCAGCCGGAGATTTCCACCTGGGGCCTTCGGAGCAGGGTGAGGGATGCTTTCTCCCTTGGAGACCAAGCCCAGCGGCTCTGTGCCTGTCTCACCTCCTGGGTGCCCCCCCAGATCACAGAGGCCAAGAGAGGGGGCCCATCTGACAGGTGGAGACACCAAGGCTAGGTGAGGAGCAGGCACTGGGCCTGGATGGACCAGGGTGGAGTGGCGGGGCAGGGCCCCGTGAGCCGGAGGCCTGAAGTGACCTCAGGACGCTGCCAGGGTATTTACAAACAGCCAAGCCAACCTGGATGGCATCGGCCTGTAAAACGAACTCCTTGGCATTCCCTCTGCCCTGCTCTGTGCGTGCCTTTCTCAACAATGGACTCGGCTCAGGCCACATCCTAGTATTTGAAGAAGCTGAATGGGTCACGTTGCCTGCACCAAGGCTCCCTATGAAGTAACCCCTTGCCAGGGGCCAGGTCCCAGGGGAAGGACAATACAAATATGGCTGCTGTCACAACAGCATACAGGCAAACAGCAGAATGATGTTGAGTGGAAGAAGCCAGACCTGAGAGCACAGACTGCATGATTCCATTTGTAAAAAGTACAGAAAGCAGCCCTGGCCAGGGCGCCTCGGTTAGTTGGAGCATCATCCCGTACCCCAAAAGGTTCGATTCCCGGTCAGGGCACATACCCAGGTTGTGGGTTCAATTCCCCGTCTGGGCACGGGCGGGAGGAAACCGATCAATGTTTCTCTCTCACTTCGACGTTTCTCTCTCTCTCAAAAAAAGAATCAATTAAAAAAATAAAATAGCCGAAACCGGATTGGCTCAGTGGATAGAGCGTCGGCCTGCGGACTCAAGGGTCCCAGGTTCGATTCCGGTCAAGGGCATGTACCTTGGTTGCGGGCACATCCCCAGTAGGGGGTGTGCAAGAGGCAGCTGATCGATGTTTCTCTCTCATCGATGTTTCTAACTCTCTATCCCTCTCTCTTCCTCTCTGTAAAAAATCAATAAAATATATTTAAAAAATAAAAAAATAAAATAAAAAGTACAAAAAAAAAAACAGGCAAAGTTCACCTACTGTGGTAAAAGTCAAAATAGTAATTGCCCTCGGAGGGGGCTCTGCCTGGAGCCACAGTGAGGACGTGGGAAAGTTCATCTGCGTAGTCACGTGAGATTTTGCCCTTTAATGTAAAGAACCTATAGGGCTGATCTAATAATAACAGGCCGCCAGTGCTAATGATAGCTCCTCGTTTCTGAGCCCCAGTGCTGGCGGCCAGGGCTGGCTCCACCTGTGTGCCCAGAGCCAAGCACGGGCAGCCGCGCGGCAGGCGCCCTCCCATCCGCCTTCACCGCAGCGCACGAGCAGCAGTGTCCCCGCTACCCCCACTTCCCAGCTGTGCAAACTGCAACCGGTGCAGGTGGGCCTGGTCCGCCTCCAAAGTTCTTCCCGGAAAGCTCCGTGGCCACCCCAGCCCGGGGAGGGGAGCGGAGGTGTGAGTCAGAGGGTGAGGCTGAGCTTCCAGACCAGGCGTCCTCAAACTACGGCCCGCGGGCCACACGCGTGTGTTTTTGCCGTTTCGTTTTTTTACTTCAAAATAAGATATGTGCAGTGTGCATAGGAATTTGTTCATAGTTTTTTTTAAACTATAGTCCGGCCCTCCAACAGTCTGAGGGACAGTGAACTGGCCCCCTGTTTAGAAAGTTTGAGGACCCCTGCTCCAGACTGTGAGGGGCGGAGGAGGGAGGGACGGATGCTTCCGATGCTTCCAGCAGGAGATGACCGTTGGTTGGTCTGAGTCTGAGAGGGTCCCAGGTTCAATTCCGGTCAAGGGCATGTACCTTGGTTGCGGGCATATCCCCAGTGGGGAGTGTGCAAGAGGCAGCTGATCGATGTTTCTCTCTCATTGATGTTTCTAACTCTATCCCTCTCCCTTCCACTCTGTAGAAAATCAATGAAAATATTAAAAAAAACAAACACAAACAAACAAAACAAAAAAACGGGAGGGAGGACAGCACAGCAGCCCGAGGCGGGCGGGGGGAGGACACAGCAGAAGCCCAGACCGGGAGAGAGGCAGGTGCACAGTGTGGTGGGACAGGGGTGCCCTGGGGGGGCTGGCACGCAGGAGCCAGAGGAGGCTCAGCCGGGCGGGCCTGCCTGGCACAGCTACGGATTGGCACCAGGCAATGCTGGGTGCTGCTGGAACTCTGGGGTCCTCAGAAACCTCCAGAACACTTGATTTATTTATTTTTACATTCCGTTGGGACATGATCTGTATGTTGCATTGTGCGCCCACCACCCACAGCCCAATCGTCGTCCACCCCCATATATTTGGCCCCCTTTCCGTTACTACCCCCGTCACCACCCCTCTGATAACCACCATACTGTTGCCTGAGCCTATGAGTTTCAGTTTTATATCCCACATATGAATAAAATCATATGGTTCTTAGTTTGTTTTGTCTGACTTATTTGACTTAGCATACTAGTCATATTCTGAAGGTCCATCCATGTTGTCGCAAATTGCAGTATTTCGTCGGTTTTTTTCTTTTTTTAATATATATGTATGTATTTTTCTTTTGGTTTCAGAGAGGATTCAAGAGGGAGAGAGAGATAAAAACATCATTGATGACCCCATAGAAATACAAAGGATTCAGCAATACATTAGAAAGATCATACACCATGACCAAGTGGGATTTATTCCAGGGATGCAAAGGTGGTACAATATCCGCAAATCAATAAACGTGATACATCACATAAACAAATTGAGAGACAAAAATCGCATGATCATATCAATTGATGCAGGAAAAGCATTTGACAAAATCCAACACCCTTTCTTGATAAAAACTCTCAGCAAAGTGGGAATAGAGGGATCATACTTCAACATAATAAAAGCCTTATATGACAAACCTACAGCCAACATCATACTCAATGGGCAAAAACTAAAAACATTTCCCCTAAGAACAGGAATAAGACAGGGATGCCTACTTTCACCACTCCTGTTCAACATAGTCCTGGAAATGCTAGCCATAATGATCAGACAAGAAGAAGAAATAAAAGGTATCCAAATTGGAAAAGAAGAAGTAAAATTGTCATTATTCGCAGATGACATAATATTGTACATAGAAAACCCTAAAGACTCCATAAAAAACTACTACACTTAATAAATGAATTCGACAATGTAGCAGGATACAAAATTAACATCCAGAAACCTATGTCTTTTTTTATACACCAATAATGAACTCACAGAAAAAGAAACTAAAAAAAAATAAAAATCCCATTTACCATTGAACCAAAAAAATTAAGACACTTGTACTCGGAAAATTACAGGACGTTGAAAAAAGAGATAAATAAACAAATGGAAGAATATACCATGTTCATGGATTGGTAGAATCAGCATCATTAAAATGTCCATACTACCCAAAGCAATGTATAGATTCAATACAATCCCCATTAAAATACCAATGGCATATTTCACAGACCTAGAACAAACACTCCAAAAATTCATCTGGAATAAAAAAGACCCCAAATAGCCACAGCAATCCTGAGAAAGAAGAACAAAGTTGGAGGGATCACAATACCAGATATAAAACTATATTACAAAGCCACTGTTCTCAAAACTGCCTGCTACTGGCACAAGAACAGACATATAGACCAATGGAGCAGAACAGAGAACCCAGAAATCGACCTAATCCATTATGCTCAATTAATATTTGACAAAGGAGGCAAGAGCATACAATGGAGTCAAGACAGTCTCTTCAATAAATGGCTTTGGGAAAATTGGTCAGATACATGCAAAAAAATGAAACTAGACCACCAACTTACACCATTCACAAAAATAAACTCAAAATGGATAAAGTACTTAAATGTAAGATGGGAAACCATAAAAATATGAGAAGAACCCATAGGCAGCAAAATCTCAGACATGCTGAAGCAATTTCTTCACCGATACAGCTCCTAGGGCAATGGGAATTAAGGAGAAAATAAACAAATGGGACTACATCAAAATAAAAAGCTTCTGCACAGTAAAAGAAGCCATCAACAAAACAACAAGAAAGCCTACTGCATGGGAGAACATATTTGCCAATGTTAACTCTGATAAGGGTTTAATCTCCAAAATTTACAGGGAGCTCATACAACTTAACAAAAGGAAGATAAACAATCCAATCAAAAAATGGGCAAAGGACCTAAATAGATACTTATTGACAGAAGACATAAGGAAGGCCAAGAGACACATGAAAACATGCTCAAAGTCACTAATCATCCGAGAGATGCAAATCAAAACAACAATGAGGTACCACCATCTCACCCCTGTCAGAATGGCAATCATCAACAAATCAATAAACAAGTGCTGGCGAGGATGCCGAGAAAAAGGAACCCTCGTGCACTGCTGGTGGGAATGGAGACTGGTGCAGCCACTGTGGAGAACAGTACGGAGTTTCCTCAGAAAGTTAAAAATGGAACTCCCATTCGACCCAGTAATCCCACTTCGAGGAATATATCCCAAGAAATCAGAAACACCAAATCAGAAAGGACATATGCACCCCTATGTTCATAGCAGCATAATTTACCATAGCTAAGATTTGGAAACAGCCTAAGTGCCCATCAGCAGATGAGTGGATTAAAAAACAGTGGTACATCTACACAATGGAATACTACGCTGCTATAAAAAAAGAAACATTTACCATTTGCAACAGCATGGATGGACCTGGAGAGCATTATGCTGAGCGAAATAGGCCAGTAGGAGAAAGATATCACATGTTCTCACTCATTTGTAGAATATGATGAACAACATAAACTGATGAACAAAAATGGATCCAGGGACTGAGAAGCACCTAATGGACTGTCAAAACTCAGAGAGAAGGCAGGGGAAGGCTGGGGAGGGGCATGTAAGAGATCAACCAAAGAACTTGTATGCATGCATATTAGCATAACCAATGGACTAGGACACAGGACATGGGGGCTTGTCCTGGGGTGTGGGAGTGGCCAGGGAGGGTTCAATGGGGGAAAAAGAGACATATGTAATACTTAAAACAATAAATAAATAAATAAAAACATCAATGATGAGAGAGAATCATTGATTGGCTGCCTCCTGCACACCCCCTACTGGGGATTGAGCCTGCAAACCAGACATGTGCCCTTGACCAGAATCAAACCCAGGACCCTTCAGTCTGCAGGCTAATGTTCTATCCACTAAGCCATACTGGCTAGTGTAAATATTTCTCTTTTCCATTTCCAGCTCGGCTAGAGAGCGGTCTGGTTCCTGAGTAGGGGCTGCAGCGAACTGAGAAAGTGAAAGAAAGAGACAGACACTGAGATAGAAGGAAAAGGCTGGGGCCGGGTAGGACAGCTGTCCTCTGATGGAGAGACAGTGACCCAGAGCCAATACAGCTCGTTTATTTTATTTTTAAATATTTTATTGATTTTTTACAGAGAGGAAGGGAAAGGGATAGAGAGTTAGAAACATCAATCAGTTGCCTCCTGCACACCTCCCACTGGGGATGTGCCCGCAACCCAGATACATGCCCTTGACCGGAATCGAACCTGGGGCCTTTCAGTCCGCAGGTCGACGCTCTATCCACTGAGCCAAACCAGTCAGGGCCAGCTCGTTTATTTTATACAGCAAAATACCAGGAAGTTTTACTAAAGCCCAAGACAAAGGAGATTATGTGCATTCTTGTGGCTCCTTTGTAATGGTCTCTTCTGGGTGGGCCAGGATAATCCTGTTTGTTCATGGTGCTTGGCTGGATTTAGATAATGAAACCCACCCTCTGGCGCCTAAGGTGAAGGTCAAGCTGACAACACACCTGCCTCTGGCAAGGTGTGTTTCCAGGACGTGGCTCTGCCAATGACACTGGATTCAGCTGACAATAATTAAAGAAATGCTCATGTGCCTTCCCAGGTGCTCTCTACAGGCTAGGACTTAATATATCTTTATTGATTTCAGAGAGGAAGGAGCGGGAGGAAGAGATAGAAACATCAATGGTGAGAGAGAATCATTAATCGGCTGCCTCTCGCACACCCCCTATAGGGGATTGAGCCCAAAACCCAGGCATGTGTCCTGACTGGGAATCGAACCTCGACCTCCTGAATCACTGATTGATGCTCAACCACTGAGCCATGCCAGCTGAGCTGGGTTCCTCTCTTCCTATGGCTGAGTAGTATTCCATTGTGTATTGTACCACATCTTCTTTACCCAGTCCTCGATCACAGGACACTTAGGTTGTCTCCATGTCTTAGCCCCCATGAATAATGTTGCAGTGAACAAAGGGTGCATATATCTTTCAAATAAATGTTTTCCAGTTTTTTGGGTATATCCCCAGGAGAGGAATTGCTGGCTCTATTCTCAATTTTTTGAGGAATCGCCAGGCTGCTTTCCATAGTGGTTGTACCAGTCTACATTCCCACCAGCAGCGAATGAGGGTTCCCTTTTCTCCACAACCTCTCCAACACTTGCTATTACTTGTCTTATTCACAAGAGCCATCCTAACAGGTGTGAGGTGGTATCTCATTGTGGTTTTGATTAGCGTTTCCCTAATAGCTAGTGAAGTTGAACATCTTTTCATATATCTATTGGCCATTTGTATGTCTTCTTGGGAGAAGTGTCTGTTCGGGTCTTCTACCCATTTATTTTCTTTTTGTTTATTTCTCTACCCATTTTTTAAAAAATATATATTTTATTGCTTTTTTACAGAGAGGAAGGGAGAAGGATAGAGAGAAACATTGATGAGAGAGAAACACCAATCAGCTGCCTCCTGCACACCTCCTACTGGGGATGTGCCCGCAACCAATGTGGAATCCCTTGTCACGTCCTGCGTGTTTCAGGGTTCCCATTCAGGTCCGGTTTCTGGAGAAGGCCGCAATCAAAATGAAGAGAAGCTAGAAAAGAATCAACTTGGGTAAATGGGGGGCCAGGCAGGAGCCCACCTCTAGGGGGAGGACTACTCCTTGCTCTGGCCTTTGCCATCCCTTTTATTGGGGTTCTGAGATACACCCAGGTCCTTTAGGCAGGAAATTCCAATAATAGACAATCAGCAAAAATTTACATATGATTAACAGGTGAGAGTTGCTTTAACTACCAATGTCTCAACTAAACAATGAGTGACTAGCTCTGACCATTCAGAGCGATTAAGGTTGACCAAAGCATTCGGGATTCCCTTTTCACATTTAACTTCCAATGTCTCAATGTTTGGTTTCCGGCAACCAAGGTACATGCCCTTGACCGGAATCGAACCTGGGACCTTTCAGTCCACAGGCCGACGCTCTATCCACTGAGCCAAACCGGTTAGGGCTCTCTACCCATTTTTTAAAAGATTTTTTTAAAATTGATTTTTATAGGGAGAGGGAGAGAGAAACATCAATGTGGGAGTGAAACATTGATCAACTGCCTCCTGCACGCCCCCTATGAGGGATCAAATGAGCAACCCTGGCATGTGCCCTGACCTGGAATCAAACTGGCCACTGTTTGATGCCCAGGACAACACCCAACCAACTGAGCCACACCAGCCAAGACCCTCTGCCCATTTGTAAATTGGATTGTCTTTTTGTTTGGTGTTGACGCGTAAGAGTTCTTTACATATTTTTGGATATTAACCCCTTGTTGGAGCTGTTGTTTGCAAATATCTTCTCTCATTCGGTTGGTTGCCTTTTTTTTTTTTTTTTTTTTGTGGGTGGTTTCTTTTGCTGGGTAGAAACTTGTTAGTTTGATACAGTCCCATTCATTTATTTTTGCCTTCACTTCCCTTGCCTTTGGGGCCAGATTCATAAAATCCTAAGACCAAGGTCCATAAGTTTAGTGCCTGTGTTTCTTCTATAATTGATTGTTTTCTGTGCAGAACACTTTCATAAGATGTTATCAAACATGATCTGCTTTGGAGCGGGTGTCAGCCACACCCAGATTCATGAAAGAGGCTAGGGAAAGAAGAGCATTGTGGAGGCCGAACTGACGTCACCCACTGAGACACAGAGCCTGTGCGGCCTGGAATCCAGGGTGACACAGCCAGAGCCCCTCCACCCACGGGGCTCCTGCTGAGACGCTCAGGGCTGGGTCACTGCCCAGGGAACCGGACTCCTCCTCCAAGTGGCCCTTGGGAGGGCAAGAATTTTGTCCCGCAGCCCGGGCAGGGACATAGGGCTCAGAGACAAGAAAACCAACATGCCCTTGAATTCCATCTGGAAAGCAACCATTGTCAGCCCTCTGCAGGGCCTGTGGGATGGGACAGGTTTCTTTTCTTTTCTTTTTTTTTTTTAATATATTTTTATTGATTTCAGAGAGGAAGGGAGAGGGAGAGAGAGACAAAACATCACTGATGAGAGAGAATCATTGATGGGCTGCCTCCCGCATACCCCACACTGGGGATCAAGCCCGAAACCCGGGCATGTGCCCTTGACCGGAATCGAACCTGGGACCCTTTAGTCCACAGGCCAACGCTCTATCCACTGAGCCAAACCGGCTAGAGCGGGACAGGTTTCTTTTCATTCAAAGAGCTGTTACTACATCAGTGGAGCATTTTATTTTATTTTTTAAAAATATGTTTTTAAGCCGAAACCGGTTTGGCTCAGTGGATAGAGCGTCAGCCTGCGGATGGAAGGGACCCAGGTTGGATTCAGGTCAAGGGCACATGCCCAGGTTGTGGGCTTGGTCCCCAGTGGGAAGTGTGCAGGAAGCAGCTGATCAATGATTCTCTTTCATCATTGATGTTTCTCTCTCTCTCTCTCTCCCTCTTTCTCTCTCTCTTCTTTCCTCTCAGAAATTAATAAAAATATATTAAAAAACAAACAAATAGTAGTGTCATTACTACTCATAGCTGGAAATCAATGGATGCTCTTTAGAGAAATAAAGGATTAAGTGAGCTATGTGAAATTATAAAAGTAACCACAAGTACACAGCTACAACATTTCCAATATACCAGGAGAAACACTTGCACCCAAATTAAGCAACTATTTTATAACCTGCAAAACCTAGAGAGTATTAAATAAGAGGACTTCACCGAGTCTAAGAAGATTTGTCACATCAGTATATGCAAGTAGGTTAACTCATTGTACAGGGAAATGCCTGTTAGATGGCTCACATTTGACTCTGAGCTGGAGGCGAAAGACACTGCCCGGACAGGAAGACTCAGAAAGAAAGCAGCTAGAAGGATGGTGCAGGAGGTCACAGGCAAAAGCCAACAGAAAGCAGGGGTCAGGTTCAAGGCAAAACATTAGACGAGGCCAGGACGAGCACTTTAAAATGACATTGCGTGCAGTCACAAGGAAGATGTCACGTACCTACACGGCACCAGAGCGCGTGCGTTAATATTTATGCCTTGAGAAATAGAGTGAAGACATAAAATGGAGTTACTCTAGTCCAGTGGTCGGCAAACTCATTAGTCAACCGAGCCAAATATCAACAGGACAACGATTGAAATTTCTTTTGAGAGCCAAATTTTTAAAACTTAAACTTCTTCTAACGCCACTTCTTCAAAACAGACTCGCCCAGGCTGTGGTATTTTGTGGAAGAGCCACACTCAAGGGGCCAAAGAGCCGCATGTGGCTCGAGAGCCGCAGTTTGCTGACCACAGCTCTAGTCAATCTGCTAAATTACTAAAATCGAGTGGGTTGAGACATGAGGAAATGATTCTATTCTTGTTCTAACAAGCCTGGGAATTTAAACTTTTGAACTTCCTAGTCCTGCATCCATGCCTCGATACACATACATCAAACCTCCAGATGAACTTGACCCCCACCCACCCAAAAGGACTCATATCCAGACCACCTGGCATTCGTTACCCAGACCATTCGATGTGACCAGAGTTCGTGGTGCCCATCTTTGACCACCCAGCGCCCTCATCCAGATGTCTGACACCTGACTGATAACCATCCTGGACTGATTCTAGGGCTGAGTGCAGGAGTAATACTTCTCAAAAAGGTACTTTTTACTAGAAAAAATCTTAACTTTTCTTTCTTCTTTCAAACACTGGTCTAGCTATGTTCATAGTTTTTAAACTCTAAGATACTTGAATAAATCTTTATCAACCTGGCCAGGTAGCTCAGTTGGTTAGAGTGTCATCCTGATACGCCAAGGTTGTGGGATCAATCCCTGGTCAGGGCACATACAAGAATCAATCAGTGAATGGATAAATAAGTGAAACAACAAGTAAATGTTTCTCTCTCTCTCTCTTCCTCTCCCTCAATTAAAAAAACAACAACTTATCATTTATTTCTAGCAAAGCTTCGAGATTCTTTTTGAGTTAGTTCGATAGCATTAAATAACACAGTATCTGCATTATTACAATGGAAAGAAATACAAGGAGAAAGAGTGAAAAACACAATTGTAGTAGGAAATTTGAATTCATCTTTCTTCCCCCCCCACCCCCGCTCCACTACCACAAATTATACAGTCAAGTTTCCCGCATTTCGGGAAATCGTAGGGGTCAGCACATCCGAGAGCAATGGATAAGCCTCAACCTGGGAAAACCACCTTGGTGATCATGGTAACTCCCCTGCCATTAAGTATTAATTAATTCATCTTTCATAGATGTGCATACAAAAAAACAAGTCAGATTAGAAAGGACCTAATAACATAATTTGAGATTTAATTAATGTATATTAAACTCTTTATCTTAAAAACAGACTACTCCTTTGCAGGTGAACATCTGAACGTTCACAAATGACCACCTATTAAATTATTTTTTTAAAAAACAATATTTACCAAGAAAGTATAGAATAGACAGCATTCTCCAATTACCAGAAATTAATATCAAACTACAAAACAAAAAAGACCTTACTACCTTGTCAGTTTTGAAACTCTTAAACTGTCTTTGGTCAGAAAATAAATCAAGTTAAAATTTCATAGAAAATAACCGTAGTTCAGACACTGCATAGCAGGACCTAAGCTAAAGCAGTACGTGGAGGTAAATTCATAGCTTTAAATATTCACATCAATAAGGATGAATAAAAAAATAATGAGCTAAGTATCTAACTCAAGATAGAGATAAACAACAACAAAATAACAAAAACAGAAGGATAGAAATAATAAAGATAAAAGTTTAAAGTGATGATTTAGAAAAATCAGTAGAACTAATCTAAATAAAATAAACTGAGTAGAAACAAAATTTTAAAATTTGGCAATCGCTAAATCTGTAGTTGATCTAGTCGGGAAAAGAAAGGAATAAAATACACATACACTCAAAAAAATAGTAACGAAGGACAGACTTCTTTTTATTTTTAATATATTTTTATTGAATTTTTTACAGAGAGGAAGGGAGAGGGAGAGAGAGTTAGAAACATCGATGAGAGAGAAACATCAACCAACATCAACCAGCTGCCTCCTGCACCCCCCCCCCCCCCCCCCACTGAGGATGTGCCCGAAACCAAGGTACATGCCCTTGACCAGAATCGAACCTGGGACCCTTGAGTCCGCAGGCCGACGCTCTATCCACTGAGCCAAACCGGTTAGGGCCGAAGGCCAGACTTCTTATTGCACACTTTCGCTGTAGTGATTTATAAGATATTTGGTCTTCATCCATAGTTAACTAACTCAGGGTTCCCCAAATCCTTGGCATTTCCTAAGAGTTGAGAGTGACACCGGGGTCTTTTGTTAGGTTGATGAGATGGCTTTTGGACCCCACTGAAGGGTGAGGGCTGCTGGCCAGGAAAGCCAACCAAGTGGTTAGAAGTTTGTAACTTTCGGTCCCACCCCAGGGCCTCCAGAGAGGGGAGAGAGGCTGAGGTGGAGCTCAATGGCCAATGGCCAATAACAGTCAGTCGTGACTAGGTAATGAAACCTCCATACAATCCCCGAAAAGAACAGCTCCTTGGCCCTTTTTCAGAGAGCTTCCCGGGGGGAGGGGGGGGGAGGACAATGCTTCCGGGTGCCACCTTCGGGCCCCAGGCTCCATGAGGACACAAACTCCTTCACTCGGGACTTTGCCCTAAGTACCTTCATCCGACTGGTGATTTGCACCATTTAAGGTCCTTTGTAATAAAGCAACAATCCAGGGAATACATGGGTTTTCCTGACTGCCAAACCGTTCTAGCAAATTGATTGAGCCCAAAGACAGGGTCTTGGAAACCTCTGATTTACGGCCAGTCAGGAGCTCAGGTGACAGCTGGGCCTGCTCCTGCCTCTGAAGCGGAGGGCAGTGTTGTGGGCCCGAGCCCCTCGCCTGTGGCATGTGAGTCTGTCTCCGGGTCCATTGGTCAGAATTGAGTTGAACTGTCCCACACCCTGCTGTTTGTTGTTGGTGTGGGGCATACCACCCCCTTCCACCCCCCACTCCCCACGCCCGGGAATCGGAGCCAGAAACCCTTTTGAATACCCTTTGCTGCCTTTAGAGCTGACCTACAGTGCAGAGCAGGCCTAAGGAGACAAATCAATAGGGTTCCATTTCGTGCCCCTTGTTGGGGCAAAGCCCTGGCTCCCATGGGAGAGAGTGGCCTCCCTAGCAGGGCCTGCAGCCCTCAGGAGGGTGCTCTCCCCAAGCTTTAGTCTCCAGTCTCCACCGGGACCGGCACAGGCAGGAACTCGGAAGCCAGATCAAGACTCCCCGCGTCCCAGACCGCACAGCTCACAAGGGTCTTGGCAAGGGGTCGCCCCCTCCGTATCTCTTCCCAGCAGTGGAGGGTGGTCCCAGCCAACTTCAGCCCTTTACCTCCCCTTAACGGACCCCCTCCCCTACCCCTCCAACAAGCCTGTCGAAGCCGGGACTCTGGGATAACCTTCTAGACTGAGAGCAGCGGAGGGGGCGGAGGGAAGGCTTCCTGGAGGCGGCGCGCACGCTGGAGCTCCGAGACCCAGAGCTACAAGGAGGCGGGGGCCGCGGAGGGAGAGGGACTTGTAACTCCCAGGGCCCCCGCAGGCCCCCCGACCTCGGAAGCCCAGCGCTGAGGCTCTGCAGAGCAGGTGGGACGGTGACCACGCGCCAGACCACACAAGAAATGATCACTGCCCAGGGGGTGCCGGAGGGCGGGGGGGGGGCGAACGGACACATCCTAGGAAATTGTTAGAAATTGGTCATTTGGCCAAGCGGACGTCCGGGAATTGCTCAGAGCCAACCCTGGCACAGCTGTCCCCGCCTCTATTAGTGCGTGTTCGGGGCCAGAGCCGCCCCCTGCCGGCCCCCTGCGGGCCGGTCTGCTCGCTGCTCCCAGGGCCGCTGGGGCGGGAGGATTAGACCCGCGGGCTCGAGCCCTGCCCGCGCGGGGATTGGTCGGCCCGGCTCAGGTCCCCGCCCGAGGTCCCCGGCCCAGGCCAACCAGAGGCGGGGGCGGGGTCTCACCTGCGGCGCGCTGGGGGCGGGGCGGTGGGAGGCCAAGTGCGTGTTCTTCCCGCCGTGCGCCCTGGACCTGCTGCTTCGCTTCCCTTTTCCGCTCTGAGGCTGGAGCGGCTTTCAAACCCCAAAGGAGTTTGTTTGTCGTTTTTTTTAATATGAAGACATACATTCTTGCCAGTTCTGGGACCCCGCGGCCTCCTTTCTAGCCAGCTTGGCCTTCTACGCCTGGTCCCTCCTGCGCCAAGCTTTTACCCGGCCCGTGCCCTCTGCTTAGCCTGCCTTCCCCCCACTTCCCCTTCTAGCTTGCTCAGACTGGCCTTTCCAGACCCAGGTGGCGGTGAGTTAAGGTTCCTCTGGGGGCTTCTTCCGACCCTGTGCACGCTCCTTTTCCAGGCACCCATCACCCTACTCTAGGCTGGTGGCCTGCCTGTCTACATCTCTGTATCTCCCCCACCACACGTATCGTGGTACAGTGATGATCTGAACTGGACGAAAGGGGCCACATGCTAACCTGACCATCTCAGGAAAGGCCTGCATGGCCGTCTTGCAAACTCAGACACCTAAAATAACCACAAAGGATGGTCTGAAATTAAACTTTAACTAAAAGCAGTTACATCCGGTCCGGGTGGGGCCGCGGGCCCCTGGATCCGGGTGGGCCTGGCCCCGGGTCCGGGTGGGGCCGCGGGCCCCTGGATCCGGGTGGGCCTGGCCCCGGGTCCGGGTGGGGCCGCGGGCCCCTGGATCCGGGTGGGCCTGGCCCCGGGTCCGGGGGGGGCCGCGGGCCCCTGGATCCGGGTGGGCCTGGCCCCGGGTCCGGGGGGGGCCGCGGGCCCCTGGATCCGGGTGGGCCTGGCCCCGGGTCCGGGTGGGGCCGCGGGCCCCTGGATCCGGGTGGGCCTGGCCCCGGGTCCGGGTGGGGCCGCGGGCCCCTGGATCCGGGTGGGCCTGGCCCCGGGTCCGGGTGGGGCCGCGGGCCCCTGGATCCGGGTGGGCCTGGCCCCGGGTCCGGGTGAGGCCGCGGGCCCCTGGATCCGGGTGAGCCTGGCCCCGGGTCCGGGTGAGGCCGTGGGCCCCTGGATCCGGGTGAGCCTGGCCCCGGGTCCGGGTGAGGCCGTGGGCCCCTGGATCCGGGTGAATCAGTGCCCCTGGGTCCGGCCGAGACCAAACCAGAGGGAGTCGGACCTGCATTACCACCATTTGTCCACCATCCAGAGCTGAGGGGTCAGTGCCGACATGTACTCATAGGGAACTGGTGGACATTGATATTGGGTCTCAAAAGAACTGTTGGTCCAGAACGAAACTCACTACAGACTGATTCATTTGCCTGTCAGCATAACTATTATTGCTCGTCGCACATTCAATTCTTATAAGTATATCTCTAGTGACACATGATTTCGCTCATCTAGGGGAAATGATGAACAACATAGACTGATGAACAAGAACAGAACCAGAAACAAGGAGGCATCGATCGGACTATCAGGCCTCAGAGGGAGAATAGGGGAGGGTGGGGGGAGGGGGGAGAGATCAACCAAAGGTCTTGTGTGCATGCATATGAGCCTAACCAATGCTTAAGTTCAACAGAGGGTTGGGGCATCCAAGGGGAGGGGTGTGGGATGGGAATGGGGGGATGAGGACAAATATGTGACACCTTAATCAATAAAGAAATTAAAAAAAAAAATAAAAAAAAATAAAAGCAGTTACATCCTAGGCTGGTATCTTCACTGACAAGATCAGCCTTTACCTTAACTGAGCCTGTCTTTTTGCATCTATGATAGCACTAGAGGCCCTCTCGCAGTCTGGGAGCCCTCGGGGGATGTCTGACTGAGGGCTTAGGCCCGCTCCCAGTGGGACACCTTAGTGCTGCCACAGAGGCCTCTGCTGTGCTCACCAGCCGTGACCCCAGCTTCTGGCTGAGCAGTGCTCCCCCTGTGGGAGCGCACTGACCACCAGGGGGCAGCTCCTGTGTTCAGCGCATGTCATAGTGACTGGTCGGTCCGCCGTTCAATTTGCATATTAGCCTTTTATTACATAGGATACCCTTGAAATGTCTGGGTAACTTGTAACATCCCTTTTTCTGGACCCCTTGGGGCACAACCTAATGTGCTTGGGCGCCAGGACAAATATCACAAA
Source organism: Cnephaeus nilssonii (assembly GCF_951640355.1). NCBI lineage: Eukaryota > Metazoa > Chordata > Mammalia > Chiroptera > Vespertilionidae > Cnephaeus > Cnephaeus nilssonii. The sequence goes on along the minus strand of NC_137075.1, from coordinate 103,627,263 downwards.
TTCCTTCATTGTTATCATATTAATTGTTCCTGCACCCACCGAAGTATGTGTCTATCATTTTACTTTTTATCCAATCCCAGGCGTTTTCCTGCATTGCTTTCTCCCACCCCTCTAGTCTATCACCAATAGATTTCATGTAACCCACCTACATCCCTTTCCTTTGATTGCAATGTATAAATACAGATGTAACCCACCATTCTCGGGAGCATTATCTTAATTCATAGAGGTTCTGCTTCCTGGCATATGTCGACAGTTTGGCTCAAATAAACTCACAAAAATTCTTTACAGGTTTGAATGTTTTTATGTTAACAGAACCAAGGAGAGGGATGATGACTTAAGGGATTAACATCCCTGGGCATCATCGGGGTACCAGGCCCCAAGCCAGGCACTTTATAGATAGGGCTGACTGCCATTCGGTTCCCTGCTAGCCCTGGAAGTGATGCATTGGGGTCCCCTTTTCCTGGGAAGTCAAGGGAAGCTCCAAGAGGCGGAATGGCCCAGGATTCCTCACCTCAGCTGGACTGGTTAGGGGCAGGTCTGTGGGACTGGGGACAACTCCATGCCAGGCAGCCTGGATCTGAAGGTAACTGATGGACAGGTCCCTCGAAGGGAGAGTTCCCATGGTAAGATGAATATAGTAAGATAAGTGAAAAAATATTTTTTAAATGCTTTTATTGATTTTCAGAGAGAGAGAGAAAAGGGAGAGGGATAGAGAGATAGAAACATCCACGGGAGAGACATGGATCTGCTGCCTCCTGCACACCCTCTCCTGGGGATCGAGCCTGAAACCTGAGCATGTGCCTGACAGGAAATCAAACCAATCAAACCAGGGACCTCTTGATTCATGGGTCAACACTCAACCACGGGGCCACACAGGTCAGGCAGAAGTGATAATTTGGGGTTTCCAACAGGGACACACAACTTGACTCATATTTTTTAAAAGGTAGTGGGTGGGTTAGGGTAGCGGGCTCAGAGCTGGGCTGCCTGAGTTAAAAATTCAGACCCGCCATTCCTTTGACCTTTGACTTAAGTTCTCTGTGTCAGTTTCCTCACCTGTAAAGCTGTAGAGTCGTATGTCCCCACCCAGGTAGTTTAGGCAGGTTATGACATGCATTTTTTTAAAAATATATTTTATTGATTTTTTACAGAGAGGAAGGGAGAGGGATAGAGAGCTAGAAACATCGATGACAGAGAAACATCGACCAGCTGCCTCCTGCACACCCCCTACCGGGGATGTGCCCACAACCAATGTACATGCCTTTGACCGGAATCGAACCCGGGACCTTTCAGTCTGCAGACCGACGCTCTATCCACTGCGCCAAACCAGTTTCGGCATGACATGCATTTTTAAAGCTGAAAAGAAATGCTCCAATACCTTGGTGGGATTCTGGGTGATTTTCCCCCTCATCTGCTGCTTTATTTCCCATTGACTGGAAGGTTCTGAAGTGGTTGGAACCCATTTTAGTGACTGATGCATCCCAGTACCCAGCACCCAGCACAGTGCTTGTGCACTGGACTGGACATGTTTGTTGACTGAGTGAATGGTCACAAATATATGCCTACCCTTTCAGAACATTCACTTGAGTGCAGAATTAATTCTACCCAAATCAGTTTTGATAATATGCAAAAATACAGAGCTACAGGAGGGAGGCAACTGTAGCTAAAGGGGAGGGGCAGGCTTCCTGGTAGAGGCGGGTTTAGTGGCAGGAGAGGTCCCAGGATGGGACAGACTTTTGTGTCCATCTTCATGGGCAGAAGCTGTGACACGAGAAGCCCGGGCGTGGCAGGAGCTCGGCAGGGCGCAGCGGAAGGGAAGGGTGGACGGGGGGTCCAGCCTCACTTGAGGGTCTTGCTGTGGATTTGGATTTGACCTAGGAGCAGTGGGACTGTGGACGCCCTGGGGCAGGAGAGAGCTGGGAGCCAGGTGGAGCTTCAGGAAGGCCCCTCACAGTGACCCCAGGGTGCCCAGCGGTCCAGCTGTGAGGTGGTGGCTCTGGGAGGATGGGATGAGATTTCTGAACGTGAAAGCTGATCAGCAGTCGATCTTCCCACGGAGCAAACCCCAGACGCAGGGGTCTTCACCTGTGGTTCTCACGTGCATTAGAGGAACAGACAGCCCCACTTACACAAACTCCACGGAGACAAAGAGGGAACTGCCCAACCCGTTCCGTGAGGCAATCATAACCTTGACACCAAAACCTGGTAAGGGAAATGTGAACGAGCACAGGGCACTCTCATTCAGGAATAGGCTCCATATTGGAAAGCAGCATAATCTGCCACTTACCAGGAGAAAGGAGAGGTCAGGCGTCCTCTCTGCGGTCGAAGATAGATAAAACTCGAGATCTATTCTCCAGAAAAACTTAGCAAAATGGGAAGGGAGAAACTTCCTCGCTCTGATAAAGGGCAGCTACAGAGCCCACACTGACAGACCTCACTTACGGCGCTGCAACCTGACCTGACCGCTTTCCCTGTGAGAGTGGGAACGGGACAAGCAGGACCTGGCCAGGGCAGCAAGGCAAGGAAAAAGGGTATCAGGAAAGATTCCAAAAGAAGGAATAAAATTCCTTACTTAGAGATGATAGAAACATCAAAGAGTCAACAAGTAAGTTACTAGATTGGGTTTTGCAAGGTTGCTGGATATAAAAATCAATGTGCAACACCCCCCCACTCCACACACACACACACACACACACACACACACAGAGAGAAACAATTCTAGCAATAACAATTAGAAAATGAAGAACAACCATTTACAATGACATCAAACATAGGCCTCTTAATAAAACATGCTCAAGCCCCGGCGGGGTGGCTCAGATGGTTGGAGCATCATCCTGTACACCAAAAAGGTTGTGGGTTTGATCCCCAGTGGGGGCACATAAAGGGGGAGGCAGCCAATTGATGTTTCTCTCTTCTCTCTCTCTCTCTCTCTCTCTCTCTCTCTCTCTCTCTCTCTCCCCCTCTTTTCTTCCCCTCCCTCTCTCTCCTCCCTCCCTCTTTTCCTCTCTATCTCAAATCAATAAGCATATCCTAAGGTGAGGAATTAAAACAACAACAACATGTACAAGAGCTCTTTGGAGATAAAACTATTGTGAGATAAAGAGGCCTCAGACCTGTTGACATATACCATGTCCATGGATTGGAAGACTTATTCTAAGGAGGTCCCCTGTCTCACGTGATACCCACGTTCAGTGCAATCCCAGTTAAAGCCGGGCTGTGTCACGGAACTCTGCACTGGGCTCACCTGCAGGGAGAAGGGAGGGTCATGGTCAGGACTGGGCACAGCTTCAGGGGTGCAGCAGTGTTTCTGGGGGAGGGGGATCATTTTCAGGTGAACAGGTCCATGGTTGCTGGCCTTGTAAGTTGATGCACCCATTTGGGGGCAAAATTTGATCATAATATATCAAGATCTATGAACATGCTCCTATGTGTTGACCTTGTAATTTTGCTCCTGAAAAATCATCCAAAAGAATAAAACACAATTTATTCCTTGCCAATGTTATTTACAACACTGAAAACTATGACAGTAAAATTCCCATATTCAGCAATGGGGTTGGATTCTCTGCCACTTACTAGCTGCTTGAAATAGAGGGAATGGGTCCCAACAGCCCCTCGAAGCCTTTCTGGATAAGAAGGAAGGTTCGATCTCCTTCCCTTGCCCATGCCTCTGGGAGACATCTCTCCTGAGGTCAATGCAGCCGGCTGAGGCCTGGCCACCACCCCTGGCTACAGAAGCAGAGTTTGAGAGCTGGAGGGGCAGGCGCTGCTTCCTGCCACACCCAGAAGGAAAGGCAGGGTCCAGCCCCAGACCCGCGCGCCCAGGCGGGAACACAGCGCAGGCTGCCTGGCTTCCTCCCTCGCTCTCGGTCAATCCGCTTTCTTCATGCTCTGCCCCAGGGAACTCTGTGCCTACCACAGACTTCAGGGTCCTTAGGAAGCCCGACACAGGGCGGAGTCCCACTCCACACTGCCTCCTCGAGCCTCAGGAAGTCACCTCCATCCACTTTGTTTTACCAACCCAGGTGGCTTCCTCCCTCCCTTGATCTTGAGACAATTGTTCCACTTGAGAGAGAGCAGAAACTTGTTTTACAGCTTTTCAGCTGATACATGCCCCAGCCTCCTTTAATCTCTGTCCCTGAGGTAGGCCCAGAAAGCTGCCCTCAGGACATCACAGGCAGGACCCAGGGCCTGGCAGAATTCCTGAATTCTGGTCTTGCGGGATCAGAACCTTGTGAAACCTCCCAGAAACTTGGTCTCAGGCAGGGACCCAGCCAGCTTCCGCCAACCTGGGCATAAGCAATGTGTAAATTACAGGCTGAAGTCACAGGAGGAAGTGACAGTGCCGATGATGGAGCTCTCCCCTCCCCACACGGCCTGGGAGAGTGGCTGCTGGCCGCCAAGTGCAGCCAGAGGCGCTGCTGTGGGCGGGTGTGGCACTGGACCCCTCAGGTGACTCAGTGAGCGCGGACAAGCCCTGAGCAGGAGGCCAGGCCGATGCACAGAGCCTGCACCCAGTACCTCACAGCCGAATGGCAGAGGAATGAATGGCAGAGAAACGAGGCACCCAACCCCACCCAAGTACACACTGTGACATGCAGGGAGGGAGCAGGGGTCCAGGGCGAGGCAAGGCTCTGTCTTAGTCCGTTCCAGCTGCTGTCTATAAGGAAGCCCCAGAGACGGGGTGCTTATAAAAATAGGCCTTTATTTCTCACAGTTCTGGAGGCTGGAAGCCCGAGATCAGGGTGCCAGCATGGCCAGGTTCTGGTGACAGCTCTCTCCCGGTCCCAGAAGACCCTTCTCTGTGACTTCACATGACAGAAAGGGCAGAGGGGCTCGGTGGGGCCTAATAAAGGCGCCAATCCCATTCACCAGGGCTCTGCCCTCGGACTAATCACCCCAAAGGCTCCACTCCTGACAACTCGTACCACTGCACCGGAACATCTTTGGGGATTAGTGTGGACCAAGAGGGGCGACACACTAAACCTGACGAGCTCAGAGGAGACCTGTAAGACAGCCTTACAAACTCAGAGACCTAGAGCAACCACATAGGATGCTCTGAAATGAAAACCTTCTAGCCCAGCCACCGCGGCTCAGTGGTGAGCATCAACCTATGACTGATTCCCTGGGTTGCGGGCTTGATCCCCGGGAGGGGGGGAGGGGGGGTGCAGGAGGCAGCTGATCAATGATTCTCTCTCATCATTGATCTTTCTATCTCTCTCTCCCTCTCTGAAATCAATCCTATATAATAAAGGCCTAATATGCTAAGTGTCTGGTTGTCCGGTCATCCGTTCAACCAATCAAAGTGTAATATGCTAATGATATGCTAAGGCTGTTCAACCGCTTGCTATGACGTGCACTGACCACCAGGGGGCAGAAACTCTGACCAGTAGGTTAGCTTGCTGCTGGGGTCTGGCCAATCAGGACTGAGCAAGATGGGCTGGACACGCCCTGGAGCCCTCCCGCGGTCGCTCCCTGGCTGGCCAACCTCCCATGTCCCTCCCCGGCTCCAATAGTTCCCTGGTGGGGTCCCTCGGCCTGACCTGTACCCTCTCGAAATCCAGGACCCCTAGGGAGATGTTGGAGAGCTGGTTTCAATCCAATCCCACAGGCCAGGCCTAGAGACCCCACTGGTGCACGAATTCGTGCACCGGGCCTCTAGTAAAAATGTAAAAAAAAACCAAAACTTCCTGCCCTAGCCAGTTTGGCTCAGTGGATAGAGTGTCATTAGCCTTCAGACTCAAGGTCCCGCGGGTTCAATTCCTGTCAAGGGCACATGCTTGGGTTGCTGGCTCTATGCCCAATTAGTGGGGCGTGCAGGAGGCAGCCAATCAATGATTCTCTCTCATCACTGATGTTTCTATCTCTCCCTCTCCCTTCCTCTCTGAAATCAATAAAAGTATATAAAAAAGTGTCTAAAAGCAGTTCAGCGAGTAGTCATGTACTAAGGCAGTATTTTTCCTGAACAAGTCTATCTTTACCTTAATTGAGCTTATTATCTTTGCTAACTACCTTAGGAATGTCAAGTAATTTCCTTTTTTCAGAGCCCTCACCTGAGTATCCCGCACCCACCGATGTAAAAGATGTGTCTATCATTTCACTTTTTTGTTTTTTTCTCATTTCACTTTTAATCCAATCCCAGAGGTTTCCCATTTTGCTTTCTCCCATCTCCCAAATCTATCACTAAAGGATTTCATGTAACCCTGGTACGCCTCCTCTTCTGATTGTAATGTATAAAATAAGATGCAAAACTGCCATTTTTCTGGAGCATTTTCTCAATCCTTTGAGGTTTTCATACCTGGCAATTGTCAATTTGGCTCAAACTCATAAAAATTCTCTACAGGTTTGTGCCCTAACTGGTTTGGCTCAGTGGACAGAGCATTGACCTGTGGACTGAAGGGTCACAGGTTCGATTCCAGTCAAGGGCATTGTACCTGGGTTGCAGGCACATCCCCAGTAGAAGGTGTGCAGGAGGCAGCTGATGGATGTTTCTCTCTCATCGATGTTTCTACCTCTCTATCCCTCTCCCTTCCTCTCTGTAAAAAATCAATAAAAATATATTTTAAAAAAATAAAACATTCTCTACAGGTTTGAACTTTTCTTACATCGACTTTAGGGTTCCACATGTGAATTTTGGGTGGGAAAACATTCAGACCTTAGCAGGCTCTTTGCAGTGGTGATATGTTAAACTGACAAGGACTAATACAGGGAATTAGGAGCTTACCACACCACTGGATGGGCTGAAAACAATGCGCCAGAGATCCAGGAATGGGGACACAGGCGGCGGGGGGGGGGGGGGGGGGGGGGGCGCTACGTGCTACGGTGTGCAGCTCGATGGTGACCCAGGGACCCAACACAGGGTGACTGCTGCTGCAAACTGCCTCCCGGGACCCAGAAAACAGAGCGATAGGGATGGGGTAGAGACAGTGGGCCTCCCGTGAGGAGGGAGGTGATTCTGCCACTGGGTACTTTAAATTCAGGCTGTAATTTACACATCACATACACCTTGTTGACGTAAGAAATGCTCAGACCTGTAGAAAATGTTTATGAGCTCGAGCCAAATTGTTGAGAGGCCACGAGCAAGGTCTCCAATGCAGTTTCTTTTCATTTAGAATTAAGACAGCCGGGAGAAAGCGAGGCGGGGTGGATTTCAGGGTAGTTAACAAGAAAGGTTATGTGCCCTCGGGAGGATGCTTATGCCTTGAGGGGCCTGAAAAACAGGTTCACTCTGGCCTTGCAAAGCTGTGTTAACCTAGAAGCACAGACACAATGGGCGGGGCCGATAATAAAAAATTCTGTGCCTGGGGCGTATCTATCCACCAGGACCTGCCCAGCTAGGGATTTGTGATCAGACCACCCTGTGAGGCTACTTCGTCACTGGACTCAGGTTTATTACCGAGCCCCCTCTTCATCCATAACCGGAAACACCAAAGCCTACTGTAGGAAATAGGCCTGTGTGATCCATCTTCATCACGGTCAACGTTTCATGGAACCGGTTACTGAATTTCCCCAGGGCAAACGGAATGTAGGGAGGAGGGAAGAGGCTGTAAGAACAAAGAACTGTGGATGTGAGCCAGCATCATGGTGGAAACCCCCGACATGCCCAGGATGGAACACCTGGGCCGCCTCAACTAGACAGGGGGGAGGTGGAGACAACTAGAAAAGGACTCGGCCCATTTTTTTAAAATAACCCAATAAGAGACAATAAGACCCAGGCAACATATGAGGAAACTGTTAACCCCATAGTACTCAGCCAATGAGGAACCGGAGGAGGGACTCTCGTTCCCTAGGGGATAAATAGCCTGTGATCACTCCTCTACGTGTGCCTGTACGTTGGGACTTATTAAAAGTCTCGTTTCTTGCCATACGTCTTTCTCCGCGCCCATTATTTGAATTCGGACAGGTGAGCCTTTCTCACCTACTTGACCTCAGTCTTCCAAAATTGGGCATCAGACTGGAGCAACCCAATTTTCGCCCAGAAGCCCAGGTACCAGGGAGTCTGGGAATGTTTGCACCTTGTTCTCTGCAGTGCGGGGAGCAGCTCAGGAAAGGCACCAGCCCCCCGCTCTCCCCTGCCCGAGGCTGGGGGTCACTTTATAGAGACCCGACTCCAGGGCCAGGGGGCAGCTCTGCGCACGCAGCGGAGGCTCTGAGAGTCCTTCCCGCCTGTACTTACAGGGCGGTGGGGCTTTCCTGTAGATCATTGATCCGCGGGGAGAAAAATCAATACAAGCCCATGGACTGAAAAGATAACTTGGGCTGGAATTTTTCTAGGGGGAGAAAAAAAAAAAAGCTCCACACCATAACTCAGAAAGCCACGGCCGATCAATGGGATGAGTGTGAACATATACACTGACTACATTAAGGAGGCAGGCTCCGAGTGGCCCAGGGCAGGGAGGAAGGGTGTGGGGGATGGTGAAGGAAAAATGATCGAGCCTAAGGGAGGAAGAGGTGAGAGCTGGGTGCGGAGGGGGGGTGAAGGAAGGGGGACAGGATGCTGCAGCTGCAGCCACCGACAGTGGGTCTCAGTGAGGAGGGAGGTGATCCTGACCGTCGTCCCGTAAGGGAGAGCTCTGTTCACTGCACTGTCAATACAAGAGACACCGTGCGCCTGGACGCGGTCTCCAACTCCAGCGCCCGGTGGTGATGCAACAATCTGCTTCCTAGTGAACCAGATGTGGGCTGCCAGCCTCCTCCTAGCTTCAGAGTTCAACAGTACGTTTGTCTTTAATTTTTTTTTTAATGTGTTTTTATTGATTTTAGAGAGGAAGGGAGAGGGAGAGATCAGTGATAAGAGAGAATCATTGATTGGCTGCCCCCTACTGGGGATTGAGCCCGAAACTGGGGCATGTGCCTTGACCAGAATCAAACCCGGGACCCTTGAGTCCACAGGCTGACGCTCTATCCACTGAGCCAAATCGGCCAGGGCCATATTTTTACTTTTAAAAACATTTTTATTGATTGATTTGTTGTTTCACTTACTTAGGAATTAATTGGTTGCTTCTTGTATGTGCCCTGACTGGAGATCAAACCCATAACCTTGGTGCATCAGTACGATGCTCTAACTGAGCTACCCGGCCAGGGCCTACTACCTTTTGTCTGATTATAAAATAGATGTTTACTCGTACGCCCATCATCTGCTACCCACTGGATTAATACATCAATCAATAAGGCATTTATTTCCACAGGAGATGGTCATTTTACATGCACTCTCTTTGTTGTGGTAGCTGTGCTAACAGGATTTTACTTGTAATGCGTTTGCTTTGAGAGGGCTGGATGACAGATTATGTCAGCTTCATCTGAGCTGGTCAAAATAAGGTGATCTTTCCAGAGCTCAGTCTACTTAATGGCTTTCTTTTGAATATGCTTCTGAGAGATAATGAGACATGCACATCACTTTCATGCAATCTGGGGCAGGCAATATTCTTTCTTCACATTATAAACTAATTCCAAGATGGGTGCTTTTTCACTGTTTGAAGTGAATTTTCTAGAATTGTGTCTAATTTCCAGACATATGATGATTTGCTTGCAAATTCCCATCACTCAAAATCTTAAGGACAAGTGAGCTGATATGCAGACTCTCACAACTCTTCAGCCCAGTGAAGAAGCCTTCCCCTGCCTGCCACCCCCTCAGAGTAAGCCACCATTTATTTAAGTCTCCGCGTCCCAGCCCTGAGCATAAAGAGCTTCAAAAAGGTAGAAGAAACACCCCTACCTTCCAGGAGCTTCCAACCCAGGAACCATCTATGAGTACAGCTGACTGCATCGTGAGGATTCCTACACGCTGTGGGCGAACAGGAGCCCGGGGAAGGGGTTCTTTCTAACGGGAAGATCTGAGCGAGTAGAGGCAGGTGGATGTGAGGAAGCTTCCTTCATGAAGGGAGTGTGAGCCAAGGCAAGAAGACCGAGGGGCAAGAACAAGGAAACTTCTGTGAGGCTGGATGTCAGGATGGAGCAGGAGTGAGAGAGGAATAGCAGTAACAGATAAAGACATTTATTTAGCACCTATTACATGTCAGGGGCTTTGTATATATTATTTCACTCAAACTTTGCAACCATCTTAAACAGTAATAGTCCTAATGTACAGATGAAACTGGCCCAGACAGGTTAAGAAACTCACGTGAGACCACTTAGCTAATAACTGATGGAACAAATATGCAAATCCAGACCTGTCTGCTTTCAGAACTCCTTTTTCTACTCCGCCATGTTTCCTTAATGCAGCTAAGGGTCCTGGACCTGACTTTCCAAGCAGTAGGGGAGAGGACACAGGCAGTAGCATCACCAGGTATTTCTGCTGATTGCTTCCACCCATATTTTACCTGGTCTGGCCCTGCTTCCCTGCCCTCAAAGGTGTGGTTTTGTGGGAAAGCAGACACATTAACAGCCACTTTCGTAATAGCATAAGAACAATTGCAGCCCTAACTAGTTTGGCTCAGTGGATAGAGCATCTGCCTGCGGACTGAAGGGTCCCAGGTTCGGTTCCGGTCAAGGGCATGTACCTTGGTTGCGGGCACATCCCCAGTAGGAGGCATGCAAGAGTGAGCTGATCGATGTTTCTTTCTCATCGATGTTTCTAACTATCCCTCTCCCTTCTTCTCTTTTAAAAAAAAAAGAACAATTGCAGTTGGGGCAGAGCGCTGTGGAAACACCTGTCCAGGGAACGCTTCCTAGAGTCGTCTCAGCTGTTTTGGAAGAGGAGTAAAGTTGAGGAGGTGGGAAAGGACATTTTAGGCAGAGGAAAAAAGTATGAACATCCTGGCGGATATGTGTGGAGGTAGCAGGACAGAAAAGGAGGCCAGAACGTTTTGGAATGCCTTGCCGAGGAGCTGGTAGACCCTGAGGCCCCCAGAAACCCCTGCAGTTTGATCCGGGAGGGTGTGTTGGACCTGCATGCTAGAAAAGTTCAGGAGTGCCTGGGGAAGGAAGACTGCAGAGGGTAGAGCAGCTGGTTGGCAAAGGTTTAGGTGAGAGCCAGGGCCTGCATGGGACAGGAGCAGCAGGAATGGAGCAAAGTCCGCTTGAGAAATATTTAGGAGGTCAACACATCAGGATTTGGTGGCTACCAGTGAGGATTAGGGAGTGAGAGGAGTCAACTGGTGAGAGACACCAGCAGAAAGGAGGAAGGGTGCAGGGAAGGTCGGTGGACCCAGTGAGAGTGAGCCTGTGGGACAGGAGCAGGGCCACCTGGAACAGTGGGGCATGGACTTATAGCTCTGGGAGAATCCAGAGAGAGACAGAAACTAAGCACGGTCAGCACACAGGTGGTTGTTAAGCCACAAGAGTGGATCAGATGACCCAGGAGGACAAGCAGAACAAACAGAGCAGCAAGAGAAGCAAAGGCAGAGACGGGAAGTGAAGAAAAAGGAGAGTGGTGGGAGTCCCAGGGACAGAGAGGCAGACCATGTCAAGTGTTGAGAGAGGATGAGTCAAGGTCAGGAGTCTTTACCTGTTTGGGCACAAGACCAGGTAGATGACAGAATGTCTGGCACATTGCTGCAGACACGATCCCGGGATGAACAGATAAAGCAGAGACCATTACAACAGACCTGGTCTCCGAATGGAAGGGGATAAGGCAATGGCTGGAGGGAGACAGGGTCACGAGAGTCTTGTTTAAGGAGCAGGACGTAATGCAAAGGCAGAGAGCCAGGGAAAATGGCAGGCGCATGGGAGAAGATGAGTGAGCGTGCAGGGACGTGAGGGACGAGGCGGGCGAGAGCACAGGTGGACACAGGCTCAGCATGGAGCAGCACTGCGAGTGGAGGGAGCTTGTCTGTTAATGTGTAGGGATGAGAAATGGACAGAAGCAGATTTCTTAAGGATATTGAGGAAAGTCATTTAGAGCATTTGCTGAGCAAAATGGTGCAGGGAGTTTGACTTAGGACAAGTAGGAAGGGTTCTCAAGTGACATACACTCAGTTGATGCTGGAGACCATGAATAAAGGAAGACAAAAATCTACGTACACCGGTGGGGTTTCCAGTAGATCCCAGGGTTTCAGAAGTGGTGTTTGGTGACATTTCATCAGACAAAGTAGTACTGGCAGCCGAGGATGCTGTGATCAACCAGTGTTCTGGTCTGGGAAAGAGAGGGATTGAAAGGTGTGAGGCTGAAATATAGCAGTAACGGGAGAGAAGGCGTGAGCATCAGAGAGGATGGGATACTGGGAGTTAAGATTCCAGATGTGGTGTTGTTCGTAAGCATGACAAGGACATGGCAGCTGAAGAGGTGGAGATGAGAGTAACAAGTTAGAAGGCCAACATATAAGGAGGCTGTGCTGGCTCAAGTCCACCAAGGGTCAGGTATGGCTTAGGTTCAGGAGGAAAGTTGTAGATAAAGTGCCAAGTCTTCAATGAACACGGGAGAAGCTGAGATGGTAGAGAGGGTGGCATCTGCGACGGCGTTAGCCTTGAGTCATGTCAGAGTAAGCACTGCCTTTGGGTGACGTGGTCAGAAAGTCACCAGGAACTTGGGGGGTAAACACACAATACAGTGTACTGATGATGTGTTCTGGAACTGTGCCCGAAACCTGTATAATTTTGTTAACCAGTATGACCCCAATAAATTCAGTGAAAAAGAAAAAAAGGGAAAGATTCAGGCAATCCAAGATTGCCTTCTTACAGTGACAATGCCACTTAAGCAAATAGTATGTGGTCACTCCCAATCCATCTCTCAGGCAGAAATAGGATGGCACAGTTTACAACATAATGAAGTCCTTCCTCCCCACCCCATCCTTTCAACCCAACTTTAAAACGCTACATGACCTAAGAGAGGGAAGAACTGTGCCAGGAAGAGTGCCATGGCGGTTTGGTGACAATTCTGAATTGGGCTGAGGTTCGCTGAAGCGTGGCGAGAAGAGGCTGATGGTGTTCCTCTTGTCGGTCTTGCACCTCTAGGCTGCTGTTTTGTCGAGTGGCAGCTGCTGACCCACCATGATAACGTCCTTGCCAAGTCTTCTTGGGTTTACCCTCCCTATCCAAAGCACCGTGTCACAGGGGGAAAGTGACCAGGAAGACAGCAGCACCTGGATCACAGATATAGACACACTCCCTAAAGGAGCTCCAACGTTGAGAAAGTGCGTTCTGACACAAACCAGAAAAGCAAGTTGTTTATTCTACTTTTAATAGAAAATAATCCACCTAGCTCCGAGAGATTAAAAACCTATTGCTGATGACAGAAAGTCTGGTCGGCAAATGAGTTCTCATTTGCTCTAAGATACCCCGTGAGTGCTGGGCCCTGGCAAAGCTGGCAGTGGAGGCAAAGCACAAGCACAGAAGTGGAGATGGTGTGGGCAGGGCTGGTTCACCCAGCAATGAAAAGGAACCGTGAGAAGGGACCCGAACCAGGCCTGGGAGCATCAACTTTTCCTGCCCAAGTTGGGCAGTCCCCTTACCATCTCCGCTTACTCCTATAACCTGACACTGGCAGTGCTCAGGCCATTGGATAGTGGAGAAAATGCAGAGTTTAGAGGTTCCAGGACTTTGCTGATGTTACCTGGAATGATAAATGGCATGACCAGGACCCGAAGTCAAGTTGTGAGGACTCATGTGTCCTTCCCACTGATCAGTTCCACAGCTGTCCTACCTTCCAAAGCCTGAAACTCCCAAACAATCTCCAGGATTAATCCCCAAGTCACGGTGGGAATTTTGAACAAGGTTCATAAAAAGCGGGTTGGAGGTGGCACATGATGTTAGAAAACAAGTACTGAGAAACCTCAACTATCCTCAACAAGTTTCAGTGAATTAATTCGATGAATTTCCAAGGCTAAAAATACACTTTTTGTACTGAGTGTTATTGGCTTGTCCCAAATGTTTACAATTTTACCACCTGACTTATTTTATCTACTCCCTTTTCATATAGAAATTATCACAGAAAAAGCTAAGCGCTGCATTGGGCACTGTGTGGTCTGTTCAACCCTTCCAGGGCCTTTATCTGATGAGGTTGGGCTCTGCCCTCTATACTTCTTCCTAGGACAAGAACCAAGACAAGTATTTGTGAGCTGTCTGTCCACAGCCTATCTCCCCTCCGTACTGCAGGCATCATGAAGACAGCTATTTCTCTTGCTCACACTGCAAGAGCAGGTACTCACAAATGGGGCAGGAACACTGGGCTTACCTAATCCCCTAGTTCTGTCCTCTTTAACTAAACAAAAAACCCCTATTCCGCTCACTCTCGCAGAGAACAAGGTTAAGTCCCAGTCCACTAGAGCTCTCCCCATTCCACCACACTAACCTGTCTCACGCTCACAAGCACGTGAATAAGGCATCCTGTTTCTTACAGTGCAGTAAGCATGCTGTGAAACAGGTGTGGTGGTGCATTACATTGGGTTGAAGGAGAATTTTCTGCCCCTTCTGCTGGAGTGTGCAGGCTGCATTGGTTTGGAAGGGCAGTGGCAGGAGCAACTGCCATACAAATAAGTTGATGTAGCTGCTTTGAAGGCGCATTCTAACAATAGAGAAAAATAAGGCTCATCTATTATTATTATTTGGGGCGGAGGGGAGGAGTGCCAGGACCAACAATCACCAGCTGCCCAAATAACAAAAAAAAACTGCTTCTGAAATCTCTTAATGTCGAGTATGCACGTGGAACAATCAAGCTGCCCTACCCTACGTGTGCCACTCAGGACAGAAGCCCTTTTTTGAGGTTCATCTATTATTAAAGATTTCAACTTTCCTTATACTTATGGGCAATAACAGATTCATTTACTGTAATAAACCACTTAGCCCCAGAAAAAGACTGACTAACACCTATAGGTGGGCTTAATAGACATGTACAGTTAGGCCATGTCACCATAATTTAACTCCATATCTAATATATGCATTGATTTGGAGAGTTATCCCTTTAATGGCTCATATTTCATAGATCCCACAACTAGGAAAAATAATGATAGTTTAAATGACTAAGAAAACCGCACACATCTGTAAGTTTTCATTTAACTTGTACTAATCCAAACTGGGGGCAACCAATTTAGATGCACACACATGAATTTTCATCCTAACTTTTCTAAATACTCTATTGGAAACTTAGCATGGATCTGAAGCAGCCTAGCAAGGGCAGGAAATGCTGGCACTGGCTGCAAACCCCAGTACTGCCTTGTAGTGAGACCATGAGCTCCTCTCTGGGCAGGTTTCCTTGAAGACTAGCCCCACCCATGTCAAACAGTCTCCATACTGTAACTGATGCAGAGCAGGGCAATTTCATAGGCAGCTAAATTAGTTTGTGGTAAGGGAAATTATTTTTGATGAAAATTCAATCCTAATATATAAAAAGCCAGGGGCCATCACGACCAAAATAACGGGATGGATGACAGAACAGCAGGCTGCGTTGTGGGGTGACAAGGCCATCAGGGGGGTTAGTGAGGGATGACCAAACGACTGACCAGCAGGCTGCATGGGGCGACCGGTGGTGGGGGGGGGGGGCGGGGGCGGCAGTTAGGGGATGATCAGGCTGGCGGGGGCAGGGGGGGGCGGTTAGGGACTATCAGGAAGGCAGGCAGGTGAGCAGTTAGGAACCAGTGGTCCCGGATTGTGAGAGGGCTGTCCAACTGTCCCTATCCCTGGGATCGGGCCTAAACCGGCAGTTGGACATCCCCCGAGGGGTCCCGGATAGGAGAGGTGCAGGCTGGGCTGAGGGGACACCCCCCCCCCCATGCACAAATGTCATGCACTGGGCCTCTTAGTCTATACTAATAAAAGGGTAATACAGCGATGGGCAACCTTTTGAGCTTGGTGTGTCAAACTTCGCCAAAAAACTGAGCATAACTCGGGTAGTGTGTCACTTTGAGGAAAAAACTAACTCCAAGACTCTAGTCGCAAATGTTTCATCCTCGGCATGCGGCCGCGTGTCATCATAAATGGCTACGTGTGTCAGTGCTGACACGCGTGTCATAGGTTCGCCATCACTGGGGTAATATGTTAATTAGACTGGGAGACCTTCCAGACAAAGCCATAGTGGCAGGGCCAAGGCAGAGGTGGTTACAGGTGATCAGACCAGGAGGAGAGGGCAGTTGGGGGTGATCAGGCTGGCGGGGGGCGGGGCAGTTGGGGGAGAGCAGGCTGGCAGTGGGGGGCAGTTGGGGGCGAGCAGGCTGGCAGTGGGGGGCAGTTGGGGGCAAGCAGGCTGGCAGTGGGGGGCAGTTGGGGGCGAGCAGGCTGGCGGGGGGGGGCAGTTGGGGGCGAGCAGGCTGGCAGGGGGGGCAGTTGGGGGCGAGAGGCCGGCAGGCAGAGTGGTTATCAGGCAGGCAGGCGAGTAGTTAGGAGCCAGTGCCCGGATTGCGAGAGGGATCCCAGATTGGAGAGGGTGCAGGCCCAGCTGAGGGACACCCCCTCGCCCCCATGCACGAATTTCGTGCACCAGGCCACTAGTATATAATTAACACCCAGCTGGCAGGGCTCGGTGGTTGAGCGTCAACCTACGAACCAGGAGGTCATGGTTCGATTCCCAGTCAGAGCACATGCCTGGGTTGCAGACTCAAGCCTCCCCAGTGTGGGGCATGCAGGAGGCAGCACGATCAATGATTCTCTCATCATTGATGTTTCTCTCTCTCCCTCTCCCAAATCAATAAAAAGTATATTTAAAAAAATATATAATACAATTAACAAGGAATTCAGTGGCATACATTTTAAAATTGTGACTTATAAAGTTATATCTGACATAGCACATATTTAGGAATTTCATACAAATATACCCTCAAAAATTACGATCACTTCTTGTTTGTGAGCCTAATTAGTTTACTATTTCTTTCATAATGAGAGAGAACATATATTTTGAGATTTTTTCCAAGGGCACTCTGGAAAATCCCAGTGTTAGTCCAAAGTCAAGAAGACTTTAGCTGTCTTATGGAGAGTTCCCTTGTAGGCAACTAACTGCTTTTCTCTTGCTGTTTTTAAGATTATCTCTGTCTTTAACCTTTGGCATTTTCATTATGAAGTGTCTTAGTGTGGGCCTCTTGGGGTTAATCTTGTTTAGGACTCTCCTCCAGAGTTATTCTCATTTCCTTACCATTAGTGAGCTTTAACTTCTTAGAGATTCTAGAAAGATATATATAACTCTTAACAATTCTAATGTTCTACTTTCTTCTGTAGTTGATATTAATTTCCACAGTAGACTGGAAGCTTTGTACAAAGTTGGAGCTTTTATTCATTTACTAGAGGCCCAGTGCACGAATTCGTGCACCAGTGGGGTCCCTTGGCCAGGCCTGCAGGGATAGGGGTCCTGGATTGTGAGGGCGCAGACCATGTGGAGGGACCCCACCAGTGCACAATCAGGGCCGGGGAGGGACCGTGGGAGCGCTCCAGGGCGTGTCTGGCCCGTCTCACCCAGTTCTGATCTGCCGTTACCAGCAGCAAGCTAGCATACCAGTCAGAGTGTCTTCCCCTGGTGGTCAGTGTGCGTCATAGCGACTGGTCGAACTGTGGAACGAATGGTCAGACACTTAGCATATTAGGCTTTTTTTTAAAAATTACTTTATTGATTAAGGTATCACATATTTGTCATCAACCCCCCCATTCCCTTCCCAAACCCCCCTACACGCATTCCCCCCTCCCCCTGTTGTCCGTGATCACTGGTTAGGCTCATATGCAAGCACACAAGTCCTTTGGTTGATCTATCTCCCTTGTCTCCACCCTCCCCTACGTTCCCTCTGAGGTCTGACAGTCTGATCAATGCTGTTCTTGTTCTTCAGTCTATGTTGTTCATCTTTTCCCCTAGATGAGTGAGCTCGTGTGATACTAGGAATACACTTATAGGAACCGAAAATGAGACAAGCAATAATAGTTATGCTGAGAGGCAAATGAATCAGTCTATAGTGAGTTTCTTTCTGGGCCAACAGTTCTTTTGAGTCCTGGTTTCTATGTCCAACAGTTGTTTATGTGTTCATAACAGCAATGATATTTCAGTTCTGGATGGTGGACAAATGGTGGTAATGCAGATCCGACCCTCTCTGGTTTGGTCCTGGGCAATCTGCAGTGACGCACATCTGCTGACTGCTAGTATGGCAAGGCATGGTCAGCGTCTTCCATCTCTGGACTGTTTCTCTTCTAGCATATTAGGCTTTTATTATTATACTTGTAGCCCTGTGCACGAATCCGTGCGCCAGTAGCTCTCTGCCCACTGCCCTGCCCTCCTGTAGCTCCCCCCGCCCGCTCTCATAGCTTGCTGCCCTGCCCCCTCCTGTAGCTCTCCGCTGCCCACTTGTAGCCCCACCCTCCTGCTGATCCATTTGCATATTACATCTTTATTATATAGGACTGGGGGCCCAGTGCACGAATTTGTGCACCTTGAAAGAACTGTGAGCTGTGAGGCTGCGGTGGGCACAGAGGCGGGTCTCGGCCCACCCTCTGCAACCCTGTCCGGCCCCTCCCACCGCGGCCCCCGGTTCCCTGTCAGCCAGCAGCCCTGCTCCTGCCGCCACCACTCCCACATGCTGACAGCGCTGGCCCTGCTCGCATCTTCTGAAGGCGTAGAGCGATTGGGGCTGGCACCAGCCCCTGTTGCCCCTAGGAGTAGGGGGAGGTGGAGAAGCCCTCAGGGGCGATCGGGGCCAGCAGCCGCTGTTCCCACCTGCTGACGGCGCCGAGTGATCGGGACTGGCGCCAGGCGCCAGCAGTGGGTGCGAGTGGCAGCTCCAGAGCCGGCAGCAGGTGCAAGCGGGGCTATCGCTGGTAGCAGATGCAAGAGGCAGCTGCCAGCCCCAATTGCTCCTCAGGAGCAGGGGAAGGTGAAGCCCTGAGGGGTGATAGGGGCCGGCGCTGGGCACCAGCATCAGGTGCAAGCGCTGGGCGGGACCGTGGCGCACCGAAGCAAGTAATTTTCAGTAACCACCAGAGACTCGCCCCGATGACAGTGACCAGCATCCCACCTTGGTCTGGCACTCCCACTCACTTGCTCCACCATCCCACCGTGGCCGACGCCTGCCACGCTGCGCGCTCTGCTGCCTGCTGCCGACACCCGCCATCTTCCACGCATGCCCCCTGGTGGTCGGCACACATCATAGCAAACAGTTGTTCAGTTGTTCCACTGTTCAATCTATTTGCATATTAGCCTTTTATTATATAGGATAGAATTTATGTATTTATTTATTTATTTTTAAATATATTTTTATTGATTTTTTACAGAGAGGAAGGGAGAGGGATAGAGAGTTAGAAACATTGATCAGCTGCCTCCTGCACACCCCTTATTGGGATGTGCCCGCAACCAAGGTACATGCCCTTGACCGGAATCGAACCTGGGACCCTTCAGTCCACAGGCCAACGCTCTATCCACTGAGCCAAACCAGTTAGGGCTATGTATTTATTTTTAATTTATTTTTGTTGATTTCAGAGAGGGAGAGGGAAACAGAAACATTATGATGAGAGGCATTCCCCCTACTGGGGATTGAGCTACCTGGGCATGTGCCCTGACTGGGACTGGAACAGTGACATCCTGGTTCATTGGCCCACGCTCAACCACTGAGCCATGCTGGCTGGGCTATTTATTTTTTGTTAATCTTCACCTGAGGATATTTTTTCCATTGATTTTTAGAGAGAGTAAAAAGGAGGGAAAAAATAAGGGAGGGGGAGGAAAAAGAAGGCAGAGAGAGGGGGAGAAATGTCAATGTGAGAGTGACACACTGATTGGCTGCTCCCACACATGCTATGATGGGGCTGGGAATCAACCTGCAAAGCAGGCATGTGCCTGGGAATTGAATCGGAGACCCTTCTGTGCATGGGCTGATGCTCTAACCACTGTACCACCTGCCAGGGCCAAAGCTGGAGCTTTTGAGACAGGTGGGAAGGTCAAGCACTATCCCACAGAACTCCTCTGTCAGTGCTTTCTACTTCTTTTTTTGATGAAAGAAGCAAACAATAACTCCATGTGCAAAGCACTGAGCTGTAGACAGACATAGCCATGGCCTTTGGAAGTGGAGAGGGTAAAAACACGGGTGGTGTAAGAGAACTACCAGATTAAGTGATGTTAAATCATCTGTCTTGGCGGGGGTACGGGACGGCAGAAGTTCAGAGGAAATGCTCATTGGTCCAATTCATTCTGCTCAAACAGAGCATAATAAAAGTGAGATTATCCTACATTTAAAGCTTCATGGCTCTGAAATTGCAATTTAATCTGATCTTTTAAATTCATTTTCACTTTTAGCAGCAAGTGTAAGCAGGCTAGAGCTGATTCAGGGCAGTGTCTCTGCATGTCAAGCCAAAAGATACTCCACAGCTAAAGAGCGGAAGACAAGAACATCTCTCCCCACAGAAAACTGGAGGCCAGTCTGACAGGTCACCTGCTCCAGTGCAAGTTAAAAAAACTATTCATGAGCAGGTGCTAGGATAGCATTTAGGAGCATCGCACACATACCACCTTCCTGACAATTTGAAAAACCCTTTTCAGCTTTCTCCACACTTGCCTGGGGTCTACAGATCTGTGACTCAGAAGCTAGGCTACCTAATTGGGTACTTTCCCCTTTTCTCTTCTCTTAAGGGAAAGTATCAACAACTTGCAAAGACATTTTCCCATCAATTACTAGAGATGGGGAAATTAAGCCACAAAAATTCTCCCACAACTGGTTTTCATATGTGAAATATTTCTGCAGAATTTACAAGCTACGAAGCTATAAAGGACGTATTTCAACAGATTTGCCAAACTGTGTGGGTGCAGCATTCCGAGGGGAATTACTCAGGTTTTAAATCTCAGATTCAAAATGATCTAATTTTTCACTCATTTACAGTATTATTCTCAAAATTCAAGTCCAATGCCATTTAGAAATAGGAATTAAATCAAGACTGATCAAATCACTTAATCAAAATGCAAACATTTCCCTAATATGGTCCCATAAAGACAACAACTTGTTTTAACAAGATGGATCTAAGATTAATGTATTACAGTTCATATGATCAGGGGCTTCAACTGCAAAAACACTATCCAAAAGACAAGAGTAAACATGGAGAACATACACGTTCAAGAAATTCACATGGGCCAAACGCGTACAGCAAAGACACACCTTCCCAAGTTTTCAGTTTTTCATGGCTTTCTTAAAAAAATCAGCACACCTTTATTCCTATTGCTTTAAAACAGGCCAAAAGAGTAAACGGGCAAAACCACTTCGCTGTAATAGAGCTAGCTATTCAGGGAGGTTCAACTTGCCCCGCTAATTCGTGCCAGGAAAAGTCTAGGCTCCGTGGCAGGTATAATGAAGAACAGGGCAGGAAAAATTGTGTTATTTTAAAGGAAGAGACCAATGCAAAGCCTGGTGGGCGTAAGGAGCATCATCTATGAATGTGAGAAATCGGTGAAGACTGAGGTCAAGGGAAGCCATGATTGGCTGGAGAGCGAAGAAAGGGAAGCTCCGAAGGAAACTGTAGGAAACCAAAAGGAGCCGAGCTCCACGGCGAGCGGCCGGGACGTCCCCCCAGTTCTAAGATCTACCGGGAAGCAGGCACCAACGGCTCCGTCCCAGGTTTCCGCGGGTCATAAAAGGATAACGGACGCCCTCCCAACGGTGGACCTGGGGGCTCCGCGCGCCACTTCCACCTGCCCGCTCCGCGCGGCCAATCTGCGCTCCGCCACGGGCCCAGCGGGGCCATGCGGGAGCGCGGCAGACCGCGGACATTTTCATTTTCCTCGGTTGTCCGCCCACACTTGTCGCAGCCGTCATCGCCTGCCCGAAGACAGTCGCCAAGAGCAAACGCCGTCCCGCGAGAAAAAGGAGGCTCAGGCGTTTCTCGTCAAAACAGACTTTATTGGGGCGCCGGGGCTGCCTCGCGCGCGCCGCCCGCTTCCCCACGCGGTCCCCCGGTTCCGATCCCCGCGCTCGGCCGGCCGTCCCTCCCCCGCGGTGCCCCGGGCCGCGCGCACCGCTCACCATCTCCCGAGGTAGCGGCTGCCGCGGCGACGCCCGGATCCTGAGTGCGGCCCGGGCCTGGGGCGACGGGTTTTGCCGCTGTTGCACCGCGGAGGGCGGGAGTCGCGCGACTAGCGGCGACGGCGCAGTGACATCACGCGCCGCGGGCCAGCCAGCGCGCGCGGGGGCCGTCCCGCCTGCCCCAATCCGGGAGGAGCCTGGGAGAGTGGGCGGGGCCTCGGTGGCGAACGGCTGACCGATTGGCAGAGGAGGAGGAGCGAGAGGGCAAGCTGGCGAGTAGGAGCGAGGCGGGGTGGGCCGGGACAGCGCGGAAGTCTCGCGAGGCGACCTCGAGCGCAGTGTGGCGGCGGCGGCGGCGGCGGCGACGGCCAGATCTGGGCTCGGGGTGAGGAGTTGGTATTTGTGTGGAAGGAGGCGGAGGTGCAGGAGGAAGGGGGAAGCGGAGCGCCGGCCCGGAGGGCGGGAGGAGGCGCGGCCAGAGCAGGAGGCCGAGGCGCGGTGAGGCGGGGCGCCGGGGTGAGCAGCGGCCGAGCGAGCGCGGGGCGCACCGAGGCGAGGAGGCGGGGAAGCCCGCCGCCGCCGCGCCCGCCCCTTCCCCCTGCCGCCCGCCCCCTCTCCCCCCGCCCGCCCGCCGCCTTCCTCCCTCTGCCTTCCTTCCCCACGGCCGGCCGCCTCCTCGCTCGGAGCCGAGGCCGCCGCGGCCGTGGCGGAGGAGCCCTCAGCCATGGCCTCGGGCGACACCCTCTACATCGCCGCGGACGGTTCGGAGATGCCGGCCGAGATCGTAGAGCTACACGAGATCGAGGTGGAGACTATCCCGGTGGAGACCATCGAGACTACCGTGGTGGGCGAGGAGGAGGAGGACGACGACGATGAGGACGGCGGCGGCGGAGACCACGGCGGCGGGGGCGGCCACGGGCACATGGGCCATCATCACCACCACCACCACCACCACCACCACCCGCCCATGATCGCGCTGCAGCCTCTGGTCACCGACGACCCGACCCAGGTGCACCACCACCAGGAGGTGATCCTGGTGCAGACGCGCGAGGAGGTGGTGGGCGGCGACGACTCCGACGGGCTGCGCGCCGAGGACGGCTTCGAGGACCAGATCCTCATCCCGGTGCCCGCGCCGGCCGGCGGCGACGACGACTACATCGAGCAGACGCTGGTCACCGTGGCGGCGGCCGGCAAGAGCGGCGGCGGCTCGTCGTCGGGCGGCGGCCGCGTCAAGAAGGGCGGCGGCAAGAAGAGCGGCAAGAAGGGCTACCTCGGCGGCGGAGCCGGGACGGCGGGCGGCGCGGACGCGGGCAACAAGAAGTGGGAGCAGAAGCAGGTGCAGATCAAGACCCTGGAGGGCGAGTTCTCGGTCACCATGTGGTCCTCAGGTGAGCGACCGCGCGCGCCGGCCCGCGCCGGCCCCCGGGATGTTTTTGTTTTGAAGGGAAGCCATGTTTTATGTGTGTGATGGGCGCCGCCATCTTCTTCGCAGGGCAAGTATGGCGGCCCCAAAAGATGGCGGGCGGGCCGCGGCGGGGGCGGCGGGCGGCGGCCGTGGCCCGAAAAGATGGCGGCGGAGGAGCGGCGCCGCCCGCTAGGCCGCAATGGCGTAGTTTCCCTGGACTGGGCGGCCCCGCGGCGCGGGCGGGGCGGGGCGGGGCGCGCTCGGGCCAACGGACGGCCCGTCGGCTCGTTGTCCTTGGCCCCCGCCCGCCCGGCTCCCCGCGAGGCCCGCGGCTCGGGGCGCGAAGAGGGCGTTGGTGGGGCGTACGGATCTCGCGCCCGGCCCGGCACAGCGTCCCGCCGCCGCCTCTTCCCCGCCTTCCTGTAGAGGGCGTCGCTCACCCTCACGCCGCCCCCGCCCCCTTCCCCGGACCCTCCACTGCTCCCGGGAGGCGCCTTCCGAAGGGGGCGGGAGTGCCCGGGCCCTTTGCTCCCACGCACCGCGCAGGCCGGGCCCCGCCCGCGGCCGCGTTCGTCTTCGCGGGGCGGGACTTGGGCGGCACGTCGGGCTGGCGTCTGCGGGCTTGGCGTCTGCGGGCTTGGCGTCGGCAGGCCTGTCACCGTGTCGCGGCCCGGCCTGGACCGCGCTCCGCAGCACGTCGTGGACAGGGCCCACGAATGTTTGTAGATAATTGTTAGCTCTTGACGTTTCCGGAAGTTTTTTAAAGTATGTCTCTTTGCAAATAAGTTGGTTGGCTATTCCACTAAATAAAACCGAGTACTGTTAGTCTCTGCATGCTTTCTACTTGGTAGAAAGCTACCTTATTTTTCCCGTGAAAAGTACTCTAGAAAAGCGTCTTTTTACTATTTTAGTACTGCTTTGAACGAAGGCCAGAAAAATATCTCAGGCATGTGTAAATCTCTTATATAGGGTATTTATAGTTTTCAAAAGGAGGTTTTTTATGTCTGTATCTTATTTATGAATCTAACAAGTTAAATTGCTGGGATATTAAGTAGGCTGAGAATAATCCTGCCGTAGCTAACCTAGTACCTGTGATGGTTTAAGTTTAGTACTAAGTTACTTTAATGCTATTTCATAAATTCTCAAAATTGCATGGAGTCTCAAAATGTGACCTTTTGAGTATTAAAGGATTTTTAAAATTTAGAGGAATGATTTAAATAGAAGGTGAAAAGTCTGGACTGAAAAGCTGGTCTGGTTGTATCTACTGAAAGCCCCAAGTTGAGATAACTAATAACTAAAGCTGTTTGGATGGACCTGTGACTCAACTAAGCAAAGGGGATCAGAGCTGCTGCCACAATCTCAATAGCAAGTGCTAACAGGCGCTGCTCTGCATTTCAGAGGGCCCTTAGTTTAGCAGGAGCTCTATGTTAGAAATCTCTACTTTAGGACCTACTGATTATCAAAAGATGCCTTCTGTATGTCTTGGTAGCTCAGAATAATTGCCCACTGAGTATATTGGTACTAAAAACCATGTTTTTGCACTAATAGGCATGGAATAAGGGAGGGAGAAAAAGTGTTGGTTATGTTGAGTTGGCTGAATGGAGGATTTCTTTGAAATTCGATATTTAGGTAGATATGTTAACCACGTAACATTAAATTTACTTTTTCTTATGGTATGGTCATGTTGGTTTTATGGTGACTTAGAAAACCAGGGAATTTTTACAGATTCTGCATTTGATCTTACTAAATTGCTAACCTATTTTCAATACCATGAAAATTTGATAATGAGGCTTTACTTGATGAAGTGGTATATATCAAATCAGTCAGGGGGGAAAGTCTTAGGGCTTGACTAATGGGAGTTAATTTACACTTAAGTCTAGTTTAAAAGTCATTACTATCCCTGTGCAAGTGGCTGCTTACCTGGTTGCACAGTATGGGGTAATTGTTTTCCCCCAACCTCCTTTTTTTAAAGAATGTCTGGTGTTACAGAGTCCTCTGTGCATAAATGTGGTAAATATTTGATGGCAATAACATAATACGGCCTATTCCTAAGACATGTTTTTTGGTAAACTAGCCCTCTTCGTGTGGTTTGGAATTATTGCCAAAGAGAAGGTAAATAGTTGGTAATTAACTATACATGTCCCAAGTTAAAATTCTGCATACACTGTAGTTTCATCTTCAGACCTGAAATGAGCTAATTGCTAAGAGGTGAAGAAATCAGCCCTGCGGGCATTGCTCAGTGGTTGAGTGTGTCCACCAATGAACCTGGAGGTCACGGTCGGATTCCTGGTCAGTGCACATGCCTGGGTTGTGGCTCAATCCCCACTGGGGCGTGTAGGAGGTAGCCGATCAATGGTTCTCTCATCATTGATGTTTCTGTCTTTCCCTCTCACTTCCTCTCTGAAATCAATAAAGATCTATTAAAGAAATCAAAGCAGGTTAATTGTTAAGCTGTGTGTGTGTGTGTGTGTGTGTGTGTGTGTGTGTGTAGGCAGGCAATGTACTCACTGCTTCACATACTTGCTCTCTCTCATTTGATGTTAGTCTCGAAAGTTTCAACTACACTAGAGTTTCACTAAAACATTCTTTTAGGTTGGAATGAGTTCTGTGAGGTGACAGTTTGTCTAACACCAAGCTTAGTTATCTGAAGTTCTTAATAAAAGGAACTGTATACATAGGGTCATATTCTCAGGACTCTAGTTACTTATTAGTGCCTCTTGGTTTAAAAAAAAAAAAAAAAAAGGCTGAACGGGGCCCCAGCATGTTTGTGGAAACCAAATATTTGGTTTTTATCGGTTTCTTTTGCTAATATGCCATCTTCTTTGATTTCCCACCAGAGTAACAGTGGTACCTATGGTTGGTGGGAAACAGTGGTACCTTTGAATTGGACAGCAGTAGCAATAGGGTAGTTTTAGATCTGAAAGATAAAGTCCTTAGACATCTGCTTTTTCCTTTTTTAATTGATATAATTCACATGTGCACAGTTCAGTAGTTTCTAATACATATTCACCAGGTTGTACAACCATGACCACTATCTAATTCCAGAACATTTTTGTCATCCCAAAGAGAAACACCATACCTGTTAGCAGTCACTCCCATTTCCTTCTCTCCCCAGCCCCTGGCAACCACTAATCTACTTTCTGTTTCTCTGGATTTGCCTGTTCTGGACATTTCATTTAATTGGAATTGTATAGTATGTGGCCTTTTGTGTCTGGCTTAGTCTGTTTTTAAGGTTCGCCCATGTTGTGGATGTACTTCCTTTTTATGGCTGAATAGTGCTCCATTGTATGGATTAACAGGACCTTATTTTTCACATGAGAAGGTTAAGGCCCAGGTAAGGCTGAACACATTCACTATTTAATCACAGTTCAACTGTTTTCATTATTTATTTATTTTTTATTTCAGAGAGGAAGGGGAGAGAGAGAGAGAGAGAGAGAGAGAGAGAGAGAGAGAGAGAGAAGCACATCAGTGATAAGAGAGAATCATTGATCGCCGCCTCCTGCACGCCCCCTACTGGGGATAGATCCCACAACCCTGGCATGTGCCCTTGACTGGAATTGCACTGGGACTCTTCAGTCAGAAGGCGGATGCTCTATCCACTGAGCCAAACCAGCTAGAGCTGTTTTCATTATTCTTAATTCATTACTTCAAGGCCCATGTTTTCTTTTTTCCCCCTGGCATATAATTAATGACTATTTCAATATTGCTGGATTAGGGGCACAATATTATTCATCACTACTGTATAGGAGCGACATACTATTTTACGGAGCTTATTGTAAACTAAACCACTTAACTCTAGAGCATTAGATGGAGTAGGGAGGCTAATGATAAAAGCTGAGTATTTAAAACATTTAGTTTTGAGAGAGACCTAAGAAGGCTTTAAAATCTTGATGTTTCAGATAGTTAAAAATTGTGGCCTTCACTCAAGGCTGTTGATGTTTTAATTATCTTGTTAGACCACATGCAGAAGTGCTTGGTGGTGGATTGAGCAAAACATTTAAGACCAGAAAACTTTTGATACTAGAATTAGTAAATTGAAAGAAAATCGAAATGTCTTAACATTTTTTCAGTGTTTCCTGGCTGGAATGGCTCAGTGGTTGAGCATCAACCCATGAACCAGGAGGTCACTGTTCAATCCCCAGTGTGGGGCATGAAAGGGGTAGCTGATCAATGGTTCTCTCTCATCACTGATGTTTCTTTCTCCCTGTCCCTTCCTCTCTGAAATAAAAATATATTTTAAAAATTTTTTAATGTTATATATTCAAAAAATTCAGATATGCCGTTACTAGTTGTGAACATTTGCCACTCTTCTGTGGATTTTCAAGTTCTCCTTTTTGACCGTGCTATTTATCACTAAGTAGGAATGCTATAAACATAAATTTCCATGGAGCAAAGCCAAAGAAGTCCTCTCCAAAGTAATGACGTTAACAGCTACGTGGGATCCTGATTCCTGACCTGGTAGCTCTGGAAGCCTGGTTTACTGATGAAGCCTCCACTGTTAGACTCTCCAGTGCACATTATTGACCTTTTCTTCTCCCTCCCACCTTCAACAGCAGACTTTCCCTAGTGGGGAAAGAAGAATCTATATCTGGAAAAGGTCAGAACTCCTGACCTACCTCATAGCATTTTAGGCTTTTGGAAGAGAATAAATAAAATAATATTTTGAAAGTATGCCAGACTCCTGCTCGGGTATGTACTAAGTCTGCTTAGTTAGGTCTGTTTGTTTTAAGGCGGCGAAATTTAGGGCCCATAACAGGTTATTAGCAAAAAACATATATATATATACATATATACGTGTGTGTGTATACACACACACATATATATATATACACATATACATATATATATTTTAGAACGAACAGTTCTTAAGGTCTGCTTTTTGTTACCTCCAGATCTGTTCTTTCCAGGTGACCATTTTATAAATCTTGCTCTAACTGCTTCCCATAGGAAGAGGATGCAAAAGTGAAAACTTTTTGTAACTTTAGGATCTGGAAATTTACTCGTGAGTTGTACTTTATAATATTGGATAAACTCTTAAACCTTGTATATTTAAAATTTGCTGTCTTACTTGGATGTTGGAAATAACACATTTCCCTATTGTTAGCAAAACATTAGGAAGATGTGGGGAGGTCATAGAAGTTAATGAACTCCGTTGTATAAATTTGTACCTTCCTATAGGTATGGTGGGCTTTAATTTCAGTACAGGAAAGGAACCATTTTCTAATGCTATATTGTGTTAGCAGGTCCCATTCTACTTAATTTAGTGGTTCAATACCAATAACAGCAGCCCAGTGGTTTTGGGAATCATATTAGTAAACCATCAGATTTCCTCTTTAGAGGGCACTGACCCAAATTATCTGACCTTGTAAAATCTTAACTTCTGACCTTGGGATCTTTGTAAAATGACTTGTTTGGAGTAGGGGTATCCCTAAAAGCATTTTTAGTTCCTTTATACCAAGGAATTCTCCTTTCCGAATTCCTCTGTGACAGTAGGAAACAATATATTCCATTTCTTAAAGCATAGCTCTTTAGTTGTTGAATATTAGGAACTCTCTTGTGTAAAATGCTTAATAATCATTCAGTTAGTCTTACACGGTGGTTTCAGATATGACTAAACATTAAAGCAATCTAACTGGTTGTGATGGGCTTTCTTTTCTTGTATAAATACATATGGTTTCTATATTAAATAAGTTTTTATAGATTTTTAATAAGGACTAAATACAGACCTCTGGATTTCACACACATACACACACAATCTATTCTTTTCTGAATTTTCTAAGACTTGGAAATCAGTTGACTTCATTCCCTGGCTTAAAAACCCCTCACAACAATGAATATGCTTAATGCCACTGAGCTATAGACTTAGAAATGGTTAAAATGGTAAACTTTATATTTTGTATGTTTTAACACACCCACAACCACACCCACAGACATCCCATTATTGTCAGGAAAATCCAAACACCTTAGCATAACCTGCAGGGCCACACATGATTTGGCCCCTGCTTCCTTCCCGCTCCTCCCTCTACTCCCATTATGCTCGAGCCTTCCTGCCTTCTTTCAGTTCCTTAAATTTGTTTTTTAGCACTTGCTCTGCTTCCAGTGCTCTGAGCCGGTGCTCCCATTCTTAGTGCAACCTTGTTTTAAAAGTCTCAGCTCTACGAGGCCTTCTCTGCTCATTCAAGTTAGCGCACACACACTCTGTCACTCTATCTCATAACTGTTATTTTATTTTCTTTGTAGCACTGTCTGCAAACGTCTTGCGCTTTTTCTTTTAATTTTCTTGTCTACTTTTTCTAGAGTAGTGGTTTCCAACCTTTTTTTGATCATGCCCCACTTAAGCATCTCTAAAATCCTGCTGTGTCCCCCACCCCCACTCCCCGTGACATATAATTCTTATTATTCAAAAAGTGAACTTCTATTCACGTGGAGGAAACCTAAAAGGCCATTAACTTGGTCTAAACAAGCTTCCAGTGAACATGGCATCCATGAAAGAGAAAAATAAAAGAACGAAAGGACAGTTGAAGTACTGAGAAACAAATCACTAAGAAATTGTTAAAATGATATGAAGTGATATGAAAAGTAGCAAAGTTTCAGAACATATAATAGAGAACTCAAATGCATAAGTATGTCACAATATATATTGTATATGAGGCCCTTAGAACCATAAGAAATGTGAAAAAATTCACTGTTCATAACTCATTCTCTTACTGCCCCCTTCAAAATCAAATTGCCCCCCTGCGGGGCATATGCCCCACATTGGGAACTATTGCTCTAGACTCAGGCAGTGGTTCTCAACCTTTCTAATGCTGCGACCCTTGAATACAGTTCCTCATGTTGTGGTGACCCCCAACCATAAAATTGTTTTCATTGCTACTTCATAACTGTAATTTTGCTACTGTTATGAATCGTGATGTAAATATCTGTGTTTTCTGATGGTCTTAGGCGACCCTGCTAGCGGTTCTCAACCTGTGAGTCTCGACCCACAGGTTGAGAAACCGCTGCTGTAGAGCCTAAGACCAGTAACTAGTTGAGTCCACAAGGCAGAATCCTAGCTTATAGACCCAAATGCCACACTCCTCTATTACGACAGAGGTGGGAAAGAAGTGTTGAGTATGGGGAGGGGTGGAAAAACCTTCCCTTTTTAGAAAAGGCATGGACTTCAGAATCAATCCTAGATCTGTGACTCACTGTGCTTTAGGTACATTACTCGGTATTTCTGGGGCTTGATTTCTTCAACCAAAAAACATGGGGTTAATACCTTAAAGGTTTTTGCTTGAATTAAGGAATGTGATAGTTGCTGGCATAAAACCAGGTACCAGGTACTCAGTAAGTGATATTATCCTTAATTAAGGTCTTCATTGGTGGGGAAAGGTGGAAACAGCCTATGGCTCACTTTTGCCTATTGCTTAGCATGAGTCTCTGTCCCATTTAAGTGAAAGAGGTGGTAGTGGTAAATAAGGAATGTCATTTTTGCTAAAAGTCACCTAGAATGGTCAGACCTAAGTTAATGCCCTAAAATGGAAGGTGTGGAGAAATAAATTCGAATTAACCCATAAATAAGTAAGTAAATAGGTAAATAATTGTGAGAATTGGTGAAAATAGAAACTCAGGCTCAGAAGAAAGGAAGCATTAGGGTCCATCTTGGTCAGTTGCTAAGTGGTTAGAGCACCACCCTACGCACCAAAGGATCTTGGGTTCAATTCCAGGTCAAGGGCGGTGCGCATGTAGGAGGCAACCGGTCTCATCGATGTTCTTCTCCCTCCCTTCCACTCTCTCTAAAAAAGCAATGGAAAAAATATTCTTGGGTGAGGATTAACAACAACAAAATAAGGAAGTAAAAAATAGAAATAAGGAAGCATTAGGGTCAACCCTAATGAGCTTCCTGGCAATCAAGGTACAAAAGGAAATCTTCCTACTGTTATCTGATTCCAAGATGGGAAAATATTATAAGGAAAATCAAGCTTTACTTAGGACTGAATTCTAAAATAAACTGCTTTATATTTGAAGGGGACCACTGACTGCTAGTAATGCAGATTCCCACCAATCTAGTGTCACATTTCACACACTTAGAATGGCCAAAAAGACTTAAAGTGTAACCTAACTGAAGATTTTCTATGTTCTTTACTTGCTTACTACATTCTTTAAAAACCATTAAGCATAGCACCTATTGTCTCCTTAAACCCAGGAGGGAGGGGAAAGTGGACTGAAGGAGTTTCTGCACACTCCTCTATTCCAGACAGAATGGTTGGCATTACTGTGTTATCTTGTCTTAACCTTATAAGGTAGGTGCCATTCTCTTTATTCATTAACCAAGGAAACCAAGCAAGGTTCAGGAATAGGAAGAAAAGGCCTCTTGAAGGAAAGAGGTCTTTTTTAAAAATACTTTTTTATTTTTTTAGAGATAGAAGAAGGGAGATGGAGAGAGATAAACATTAATGTGAGAGCACAACATCGATCGACTGCCTCCTGCACATCCCCTACTGGGGATCAAGCCCACAACTCTGGCATGTGCCCTGACTGGAATCAAACCAGTGACCTTTCATTGTACAGGATGCAGCTCTAAACTAATTGAACCACACCTGCCAGGGCTATCATGTACCTTATATCAGACATTGAATCACACAAAGCCAGTTTAGTTGGAGCATGGAGGGCAGGTGAGACTGCACTTTTTTTTTTTAATATATATTTTATTGATTTTCCACAGAGAGGAAGAGAGGGATAGAGAGTTAGAAACATCGATGAGAGAAAAACATCCATCAGCTGCCTTCTGCACACCCCCTACCGGGGATGTGCCCGCAACCAAGGCACATGCCCTTGACCGGAATCGAACCTGGGACCCTTGAGTCTGCAGGCCGACGCTCTATCCACTGAGCCAAACCGGTTTCGGCGAGACTGCACTTTTTAAATAGCCCAGAAACAGTCCTTATTTATCTTTTATATTTTCAATATATTTTTATTGCTTTCAGAGAGGAAGGGAGAGGGGGAGTGAGAGAGAGGAAAAACCAATGATGAGAGAGAATCATTGATCGGCTGCCTCCTGCACGCCCCCTACTGGGGATCGTGCCCGAAACCTGGCCATGTGCCCTTGACCAGAATTGAACTCTGGACCCTTCAGTCCGCCAGCTGATGCTCTATCCACTGAGCAAAACGTAGGGCGAGACTCCACTTTTTCACCTCTTCTCTGGAGACCTGTAGAATGCTCCCAGCCTTTTCATTTAGTTCCTTAATCATACCTTTTGGACTGTAAATTCTTTTGAGTCTCTTTGCTTTGCCTCTCAAACTAGACTTTCAGTGATTATAGCTTTGCTAACATAGAAGGAAAAGGCATAGATGAGAAATGGACTTATACAACTTTTCTACCCTTTGAATAGTTTCATATGCAAAAAATAGAGAATATCTTTAAAATGTGAAGGAATTGATTATCCTGCTGAAATAATTAAAAATGTGTGTCCCATTTATGGGTGGCATTGGCTAGCTTTTCCATGTTCCATTTTAGGCCATTAAACTAAATTTTGGTCTGATTGTAGCAGGTCATTTGTGTTTGACCAGAGCTTAGTGACACCTGACCAATCCACAATTTTGATGAGAAGTTCTCAATATAACTCCCCCCACCACCCTACTATCCGTATGAAGCAGTGCCTTGCATTCTCAGCTTTTTTCATATAGGAATTGTGACATTGGTGTTTTTTTAAAAAAAAAGGTTTTTATTGATTTCAGAGAGGAAGAGAGAGGTAGAAACATTAATGATGAGAATCATTGATCAGCTGCCTCCTGCATGGGATTGAGCCTTCATTCCAGGCATATGCCCCGACCGGGAATCAAAC
This sequence comes from Cnephaeus nilssonii, assembly GCF_951640355.1. Lineage (NCBI taxonomy): Eukaryota > Metazoa > Chordata > Mammalia > Chiroptera > Vespertilionidae > Cnephaeus > Cnephaeus nilssonii. Next base: position 103,594,201 of record NC_137075.1, on the reverse strand, counting down.
CGTTACCTCCTGGTTCATAGGTCAACGTTGAACCACTGAGCCACGCCAGCCGGGCATTGTGACATAGGTTTTAATGTGCTTTGCCCAGTTGTGTTCTAGTAATCACAATTTTAAATTTAAGTTAACACTGGTTATAGAAACTCATTGCAATGAAACTTCTAATGTGGATTGACCCTGTCTCCTTGAAACAGGGGTAGTTAACTAAGTCCGCCCTCTAGGAAAACTCCAGAGAGTATGTATACCTAGTATACACATAATTGACCCTTGAACAAGAAGAGGTCATGTGTGCCACATCCGCACAGTTGAAATTCCACGTACTCCCCACCTCTGATAGAAAATTGCGGGGGCCTGATGCGGCCGGGGCCAAACATGGCGGGGATCTCCCTTTTCCGCATCCCACGCGGAAAGAGAGATGAACGAACTGGTTCTAAGTGGAGGCAGCCAGGGATTGAGAAATATTAGAAATAAAGAGAGGAGAGATAGATTTGAAAGCTATCTTTCTGTGCCTGGCTGAGGCCACAGAACAGATCCAGACTGCAAAGCTGAGGCTTTATTTATAATCAGGGACAAACAAGGCAATTAACAATGTTCTTGTAAGTTTCACTTGTTTTGGCAGCACTTGCTGCCCCTCCCACAACCCACTAGCTACCCAGGAAAGATCTAGGGATCAGTTACAGGATCAGGCTTAATTATGCTGGGAGGGGTCTGCCCTCCAAATGAACTTGTGTGTGATCCTGCCACAGGTCAGTCCCAGGCTTAACCCTATAACCACTTCCTACAGAAAATAGTAACAGGTATTATTGAAAAAACCTTCATACAAATGAACCTTCGTTCAAGCCTGTGTTGTTTAATGATCAACTGTATACAACAAGTTTTTAACCTTTTGCACTCGGATGTCGAGTGTGACTCGACACGGTTAGCATTAGAATAAAGGAATCGAGAAAAAAGCAAGCGAGTGCAAAGGGTTAAAGCAGATTTAGATACTTTGCTTCATTAACATGCTTTACCTAGATGGGTATTGCTATCACCCCGTTGCCAGTAAGTACAGCTCAATAGTGTGTGTACATAACATTTGACATTGAGAGTGGATCAGTTAACATCTTTTCCCTCTATATGGCGAATTTATTTCCATAGAAATGAATATGTGGCCAGTGAAAGTCTTCTTTATTTGAATGTGTTATCTCAATGGGACAGACTTGCTGCTAAGCAATAGGCAAAGCAATTGTAAAACATTTTACAATAAAATTGTAAGAAAAAGAAATGAGTAACTTTTTACTGCTATATTTTTTGAACATATTAAATTATTATTTTGAACATACTCAATTAATAAAATATTAATTTCTCTTTTAGAGCATCATAAATTTCTATTTGGCAAAGATTTCTGAATATTTTCTTTTGCAAAAATCAAATAAAATGGCTAAGTAATAACAAACACTGACATTATTTGATGTTATTTTAATATGTGCCCAGCACTTGGTGAAAATGAGACAAACATTGTCTTTGATTTCTCCTGGTCAAAGAACCCAGCATCTTTTGTCATTTCTCTGGCAATCTCTCTTCTTCAGAATATAATTTTTTTTCTATGTAAATAGTTTATTTCCTTGCATTTTGTTATTGAAGAGTTAATGACCCTCTTTACAATTTCTGTGCATCAGTCTTCAAGTTTTCCAAATTTATTTCCAGGTATTTAATACACTGTTTATTAAGTAATAAGTAAAAAACATGGAAGTGTACCGTAACCACAGCAATTATTTGGAACTTAGACCAACAAGATTTTTTTAAGGCAAGAATATTGTATCACTGACATTGTTTAGAAATGCGGGTGTATGTTGATAATCAAAAGCAGACTGACTTCTAATCAGTTTTTAAATTATGCACAGACCATGCTCTTACTGTCTGTACTTGGGAGAGACTGCCTTCACTGTGAACCACTTGTACTTGGTGTGTCACTGAGTAAAAGTCTCAGTAGACAAAGCTAGTTTTCTCCCTACATCTGGACATACCTCTTCAGTCTCCTTTGCAGAGTCTTCCTCATTCTCAACATTGGAATTATCTGGATTTTGGTTCTGAGTTCTCTCTTTGTCTATATATTTTTCAGTAGATAATATTCTATACTTTGGTGGCTTTAAATGCAGTCTGTATGCCATTGATTCCCATATATTTCTCCAACCTAGATTTCTTCTCCACAGTTGCATCTCCAAGTGCCTCCTTGAGGTCTGTCCACTGGGTGTCACACAGATCTCAGTGGAACTCCAGACCTGCTCCTGCACAGTCTCTTCCCCCCCATTGTCCTCCATATTAGCTGGTAATACACCATCCTCCAAGAAATGGAAACAAGAAACTCAACATTCTTATCCTGCCCCCAGGCATCAAAGTCATTGCCCAGTCATATTTATTCCTCCTCCAAAATAAAACTTCACTCTAATCTGTTTTAACCTTGACAGATGTCCTTTTTTTGGTAGTAAACCCCATTGTTTAGTAATCTCGCCATCAAAAATTGTTTCTTTTTTCAAATATAAGGCTTTCCACTGTGGTTTAATTCCATTTTTTCCTAAGTGAAATCTCATTAAATAGACCAAAGGTCAGCAAACCTTTTCTGTAAAATTGTTAGATAGTGATACTTTAGGTTTTGAAAATCTTGCAATCTTTGTTGCAACAACTAATCAACTCCATGTGTCATTGTAACAGGAAAGCAGACATAGGAGGTATGTAAACAAATCAGTATGACTGTTCCAATCAAATTTTATTTATAAAAATAGAAGGTGTATTTGTACACCCATCATTCTGTTATTCGCAGTAGCTAAAAGATGAAAATAACCTTAAGTGTCCATGAATAGATGAATGAATAAACAAAATGGGGTATGCCCATACAGGTATATTATGCAAGCATGAAAAAGAATGAAATTTTGATACGTGTTACAACATGGGATAAATCTTGAAAACATGCTTGGTGACATGAGCCAGGGACAGAAGGATAAGTAATGTATGGATCCACTAATAAAAGATACTTAGAATAGGTAAATTCATAGAAACAAAGTAGAATAGAGCTTACCTGAGGCTGGAGAAGGAGGAGTTATTTTCAATGGGTACCAAGTTTCTGTTGGGGCAATTACGTGTTGGGTATAGATAGTGGTGATAGTTACACAACATTGTGAATGTACTTAATGCTACTGAATTGCACATTTACAGAGAGTTAAATATTATGTTAATATCGTTTTTTAAAATACATTTTTATTGATTTCAGAGAGGAAGGGAGAGGAGAGAACGATAGAAACATCAGTGATGAGAGAGAATCATTGATTGTCTGCCTCCTGCACACCCCCTTCTGGGGATCAAGCCCACAACCCGGCATGTGCCCTTGACCGGAATCGAACCTGGGACCCTTCAGTCCACAGGCTGAAGCTCTATCCACTGGGCCAAACCGGCTGGGGCTGTGTTAATATCTTTTACCAAAATTTTTAAAAGTGAGGATAAAAAGGAAAAAATGAAAATGAGTGGCGTGGAACAGGCCGAGCTTGACCCACAGGCTGTTCCTAGAGATTGTAAAATCTTGCCAGCCTCTGCTCTGGGTTTATTTTGTTCATTAAAAAAAAAAATTACTGATTTTAGAGAGAAACATCGATTTGTTGTTTCATCCATTTATGCATTCATTGGTTGATTCTTGTGTGTGCCCAATGGGGATTGAATCCACAACCTTGGTGTATCCGAACAACGTTGTAACCAACCCAGTCACCAGGCCAGGGCTGTATTCTAATTCTTAATCATCTTAGTGTCGTCCTTCCCCCTCACCCCCCATGCTTCATCTTGAATATTGAAACTAAGAACTGAGCCTTAAGTATTTCCTCATTTGACTTCTGTTTGTGTCACCCCAAAAGTCAGAAACTGAAGCCCTAATCCCTATGTTAGGGTTAGGGCCTTTGGGAACTAATTAAGTTATGAGGATAGAGCCCTGGTGAATGGGATTAGTGCTCTTATAGGAAGAGACAGGAATTCTGGATATGTGAGGACACAGCAAGAAAGCATTTGAAGAGGGCCTTTGCTGGGCACTGAATTGGCTGGCACCTTGATCTTGAGAACAGAGGGCAAAAACTTTGTTTTGTTTCTGGCTTTTGTTCCTCAACAGCCAGAAATGGAACAATGCCAGGCACATAGGAAGCCCTTAGTCACAGTTTGAACTAATACAGCGAGTGATTTAGCCTGACTTTTTTTTTTTTTTTTAATATATTTTATTGATTTTTTACAGAGAGGAAGGGAGAGGGATAGAGAGTTAGAAACATCGATGAGAGAGAAACATCAATCAGCTGCCTCCTGCACACTCCCCACTGGGGATGTGCCCGCAACCAAGGTACATGCCCTTGACCGGAATCGAACCTGGGACCCTTGAGTCCGCAGGCCGATGCTCTATCCACTGAGCCAAACCGGTCAGGGCCTAGCCTGACTTCTTTATGCTAGGAGGTCAGTCTTTTTCTGCCCCAGCATACTTGAGATGTGCTTTCATCCGTAGCTTGCTCAGAGCAGCAATGTTTCTGAGTCTTGGTATCATTCTAATATCAGAAATATAAAACATCAGTGAAGAAAAATAGCTTCCCTGCCCACCAATGTGTTTCTGTGCCACTTGAAAGTTAGTTGATGCATAGTAGCAGTCGTGTGAGTTGGAGAGATTGGAGGTGAAAGAATCGCCTCAGCCCTGAGAAAAGAAGAGGGATGAAAGAATCTGGTCACAGTGCAGAACCCCAGCCTCGTGACTTACGATCAATAACTACATTTCTTGAACTTTCTTATTAATACACCCAGCTGTTGTTTTCTTAGACCCCTTCATTCCTGGATGGATATTCTTCATCTCTCAATGGGTAACCCGGGAGATATTATCTAGTGTTTTTTGTGTTTGTTTTTGCTAGGCATTGTGCCAAGTGGTTTATTTTATTTTTACTTTTTATTAATTTTATTGGGGTGACACTGGTTAACAAAATTATCCAGGTTCAGGTGCACAGTTCTATCTAGTCCTTTCTAGTTCCAAATAAGAGACAGCTGAGCGTAACGGCTAAGCACACGGTCTTAGACTTCATGAGTTCACATTTGCTACTGACTTAACTTTTCTGTGCCTCATCTTTCTCCTCTGTAAAATGCAGTTGCTAATTTTCCCACTTTGTAGGGTGATGTATGTGTGATTAAACTAGTGCCTACACACACACATTCAGTGAAATGTCTGCTGCTGTTCTATTCTGCAATTCCTTGTAATGACCAACAAGAGTTCCTAAAATGGAGAGTGATGGGCGAAGAGAGGCGCTTAAAGTTTAAAGCAGTTGTATTCTGTGCTTTTCATTGTTGAGAGGAACGGAACTTGAATCAAATGAACCTACCTGTTCTACTTGTATCTTTCCCTCACGTCTGGTGTCAGAGAGCAGGGTGCTAGCTAAACAGCCATGTGCTATTTTTGGTAGTGACATTAATTGCAGAATTTGGTTTGGTTTTCGGTCATGGGTTTTAACAAACTGGTGGAAGGTAATGCAAGAGTTGGACAACCAAGCTTTCACTTCTGAAAGTTCTAGTGCTCCTGCTGTTTGTGAATCACTTTGGTGGAGAAAAAGAACATTTCCGTTACCATTGTGTTTTTGGAGCACTTATTTTCTGCTTTTAGGCGCCAGAGCTGTAGAAGGCTGGTTTGGGCTCTGGGCCTTTCCCTCCAGTTTAGGAGAGAGGCCGACAAAAACTCACAACAGCATGATTTTAGTGTTTGGCAGTGTTAATAGCAATAAATAATATAGAAATTGAAAGTAAGAATGGGAGGCTCAGAGGTAGGCTGGAATTAGAGAGAGCCGAGGGGGGAACTCCTGCTTATGGAGTATCTTGCCAGGCACTTGTGAATTAACCTGTGGGAAATGGCTGGTTGGAGTATGGAGGGTCACGTGTACAGGAGAAATAGAGGTTGAGCCTAGATGTGTTAAAATGAAACTAGACAGCATAGGACCCAGAGTGCCAGGCTGAAGTAGTTTATACATACTCTGTTGAGGCACTACCAGTGAAAGTGTATCAGGTTTTATTTTCTGTATCAGTTTATCCTTTGGAGCATCACTAGAGCAGAACATGATTAGAACTAAAGTGATGGTGGTAGGAGAAAGGGAGAGAAGACCTTTTAAAAATGATCAATAGGATTTGATGTCTGTGATGCAGGAGATTAATTATGGGAGTCAATATTCCTTTACCCTATTGGATTTGAGATGTTGGTAACACATGAGTTAGAGATGTGTCCTGCATTCTTCAGGCCAGGTGCTCATTGAGGGCCAATCATGTGCAGACTTTGAACAAGGCTCTGCGGATACATGGGGTCAGGACTGACCAGCACCCCTGTCCTGGAGGGGCTGGCAGTCTGGTGTTAGTTATAAGTCACAGTCAAGAGCGAGTTGCAGAGGAAAGGCGCTGAGCCGTGCTGCATTTGAGAAACTAAAATGCCAATAGAGTTGAGCAGAGTGAGGAGAGAAGAGTGAAGAATGAGGAGGCTGGAGAGGTAGGCAGGAGTCTACCTGAGGTGAAGGCTATAAAGTGAGACTTGTTGCAGTGTTGGTGGTTAACAGGAAATGTGTGTGATAGACCAAAGCAGAACTCTGAGAGAGGTGGTAGGAGAAGCAAGAAGCTGAAGATAAGCCAGAGAGAGAAGTGGATGGATTCAGGGAAGCAGGTGCTGGGGAACCGCCCTGTGGGCTGGGAAGGAGCATTCAGAGACAGACCCGCTGGGTTTGGCATTGAAGATTTTGGTGACTGCAAAAATGGGATTTTAAGAGATTAAGGAAAAAGACTGGGTGCTTAAGAAATTAAGGTGTGGCTATAAATCTCCCATTTAAGAAGCTGGTAATGAAAACACTTTATATAGTTTTTAAAATGTATTTGCCCACATAGACATTTTTACTTAGCTAAGATCATCTTTTGGTATGCTTCAGATGAAAAAAAAGATATTGACCATGAGACGGTGGTTGAAGAACAGATCATTGGGGAGAACTCACCTCCTGATTATTCAGAGTACATGACAGGAAAGAAACTTCCTCCTGGAGGGATACCTGGCATTGACCTCTCAGATCCCAAACAACTGGCAGAATTTGCTAGGTAAGTTACAAGAACTTCCTTTTCATCTTACTTGAGTGTTGTCAGCTGTATTTTTTTGTGCCTAAGTTACAATGGTGGTTTGTATTTTTGCTCTAGGGGGAAACATTTGAAAACAAAAGCAGTTGGTTTTCTTTTTAATAGTAACTATACTGTTAATGTGAGTGGCACCATTTTTGATCCTTGAAGACAATAAGATGAAGTAAATACTCTTTAATTCCATAAATGACATTGCTTGTGAATCAGTAAATTGGACATAATTTGTTTGGTAATGGATATCTTTATACCATCCCCTGGCCTGCTCCTGTAAGTTTCATATGCAGTGTGTTGTCCTGGGCTAAGCTACAGGAGACCTGGGTCTTTATTACTTTGTACAGCTGACCACTAGAGAGGATTTCATGCGTTCGTGATTCACTGGGGCACTAGGGAAGCTCCCAGCATTTTGTTAATGTAAGCTGGTGGGACAGTAAGAGTTCAGGTATTCATGGCTGGGACCCTATGACTGTGAAGAGGTAAGCAGCAAGGAAGGTCTGAATCCATTGGATGTTTGTCTTGCCTAAAACAGGCCGAGTTCCCTTTAGAAGCCTCTGCCCTTTTTACGTTATTTATTTTCCAGTATTATTGGGCAGTTTTTACAAGGGCATAGAAAAGTTTACAGAGATGTAAAATTTTAAGTAAAATGAAATGAACTAATAAACTCTGGAGCAGAGGGTCCTCTTTTCCCCTGCCTGAGGTTGAATGGAGCCTGGAACCACCCAGGAAATTTAGTAAGGGCTGGGTCAGGAAGAATGAAATCTGTGATCCTTTTCTCTCTCTCTCTCTCTCTCTCTCTCTCTCTCTCTCTCTCTCTCTCTCTCTCTCTAAATATATATTTTATTGATTTTTTAAAGAGAGGAAGGGAGAGAGAGTTAGAAACATCAATGAGAGAGAAACATCAATCAGCTGCCTCCTGCACACCTCCCACTGGCGATGTGCCTGCAACCAAGGTACATGCCCTTGACCAGAATCGAACCTGGGACCCTTGAGTCTGCAGGCCGACGCTCTATCCACTGAGCCAAACCGGTTAGGGCTGTGATCTTACTCTTAAGGACAGAGTGGGGCACCTTCTTTTCTTTCTCTCGAGAGCAGAGTAGGAAGGAGCTGGAGGCCCTGGAGTATCCAGTGTCTCCTCCCAGCCCTGCCAAAAACAAGGTGGGCGACCTCTTGCCATTTGGAGCTTCAGTTTCCCCACATGTTAATAAATAAATGAGTTTAAGAATTCCATTGTTTTAACAAGGGTTCCAACACTGTTCTCCTGTCCAGTGAAACTAGTTACAGAGAAAAATACATTAATTTATTTCTAATTTGTTATGGCTTAGCAAAAAATTTAAGGCTCAATACTTACGTTAATGACATTGTTCCAGCTGTTAATGTGCCATTCATATTTTAAATGCAGACCTGTGTCAAATATTAGCCACCCCACCCCCACCCCAGGACAAATATAGATGGAATCTGTAGGATACATAGTCATTAGTGAGATTAGAGATTTGGGGAAGATTAGGGCAGATGTCATGCCAATGTTTAATATTGTCATGTGTTCTTACAGTTAGTGACCTCTTCCTTATGGTACTCAGAATTTAGTGAGATATGTATGATATAGGCTCTACCTCAGGGGTAGAGATAATAAGACAACGGGGTCAAAGAAAGCTTTGTGGCAAGTGGCATTTGATTGGGGTTTTGAAGAGCATGGAGCTTTGATGGGTAGGTGGGGTTTCTGTGGTGGGCTGCATGCTAGATTGGCATGATCATGGCGCACACATTCCATATCCAGTGTATAATCAGAGAATAGCAAGCAGTCAGGTGTGCCTGGGAGATAGGGTGCTCTCTGTATAAAAAAGAAAACCAATAAAAACATTTTTTTAAAAAAAATCTTTACTCCTTAGATCAGGGCTCCTCAAACTTTTTAAACAGGGGGCCAGTTCACTGTCCCTCAGACCGTTGGAGGGCCGGACTATAGTTTATGAACAAATTCCTATGCACACTGCACATATCTTATTTTGAAGTAAAAAAACAAAACGGCAAAAACACCCACGTGTGGCCCGCGGGCCGTAGTTTGAGGACGCCTGCCTTAGATGATGGGAAATGGAGAGACGGTGCTGGTCTGGGGTTCAGGGTAAGGCAGCGTTTGATTTTAGGTACTAATGAAACATCCATTCTGGACTTGAGGTGGTTTCGGGAAGTTGGGGCTGATGAGGGGTGGCTGAAAGCCTGGAAGTGTTAGGTAAGTCAGCTCTCTGAGGAAGATGTTTTGGAGGGAAAAGACTCCTCAGGAAGTCCTTGGAAAGCCCTGGTATTCAGAGGGTAAGAGGAAACAGGGGATCATTCAGGTGAGGAGGAGGAGACTCGGGTAAGTGAGCACAGCATGGAGAGAGCCAATAGTCTGCAGGAGGCCAGGGAGGGGGGAATGCAGCACTGAAATGTACATTGTGATGTGACCTCGTGAAGGAGCAGAGTGTTGCAGAAAGAGAACCTGTGGGTAGTGAGCAGTGGACAACCCTTGGCGCTGTTGACCTTGCGGGAGAATCAGAGCCACTGATCTGGAAGCTTGCTCCCAGTCCTCTGAACAGAAAGCCCAGGGTCTTTCAGCCCTAAACCCAGGAGACACGTGTCACTGTTGTGGAATACGTGGTTTGCCTCTGTATCGGGGCTCCCTAAGATCTTCCTTCTGAGGACCCAGGTACCAGATATCTTAAAGGTACCATTTATGAAATTTCAAAACACTAAGGATAAAGAACCTAAAAACTTTTGAGGGAGAAAAGATTGCTCATCTACAAAAGAATGATTGAGACTCTTCTTCAACAGCAATAGATAACAAGAAATTATCTGACAGTGGAACGGTGTTTTGAGGTTTCTGAGGAAAAATTTTAAATGTAGAATTCTTGATCCAGCAAAGCTATCGATCAAATACAAGATTTGTTTTATTATGTTGCATGCATGCTTTCCGAGGAGGTTACTTGAGGATCTATTCTAGTAAAATGAGAGTGGACATCAAAAGGAAGACTTCCTAAAGAATACAGTGAAAAGAAAACCAAGAAGACAGCTTTGCAAGAGGCAGTTTGGTACAGGAAGTCTGTGGGTTGTGAGAATAGCTATAAGAAAAGTCTATCTCACCCTAACCGGTTTGGCTCAGTGGATAGAGCGTCGGTCTGCGGACTCAAGGGTCCCAGGTTCGATTCCAGTCAAGGGCATGTACCTTGGTTGCAGGCATATCCCCCGTAGGAGGTGTGCAGGAGGCAGCTGATTGATGTTTCTCTCTCATCGATGTTTCTAACTCTTTATCCCTCTCCCTTCCTCTCTGTAAAAAAAAATCAATAATATATATATATTTTTTAAAAGTATCTCATTCAGTAGTGGACAGAATGAGTAAGAAGCTAGAAGATTTTGGTAGTATGGGAGTCTTCTAAAAATGAAAAGATAAGTCAGAAACTCCCTGAAAAGGGGGCCAGGATGAGGGAAAGCAATGGCATAAAAATGGGGCATACTACTGACAGTATTTGAAGAGAGCTCATTTGACTCACTGTAGGAGAAGGTTCTTATGGGTACTCCTTTGGATTTCTAGAGCAAGCAGGGTGATCCTGGCACATAGTTAAGTTCTGTAGTAAGTAGTATTTACATGATCACCTGAATATAGCATGTGTTTATTTCTGTTATGGCCAACCTGCTCAAGATTTCCCTTATATACAATAGAATGAGATCTTGCTCACCTTGACAATGTATATGAAGTGTATAGGGTTGGGCTCATTCTCACTCCCATTTCCCATGGTATCTTGAAAGATCATGTAAAACGGAGCAAATCTCTAATTAGACAGTAGTGGTGGTGAGAAATATTGAGCCAGGAATGCCCTATTTTGAGAATGTGAGTAACAACAGCTGAATGGGATTTCCCAGAGTCCCCAGAATTGGTGACTGAGACTCTGAAAGCTGAAGGCACCAAGTTTCAAACTGTTGGGCCAGACCCCATCTTGTTTGCTTATAAAGATCCACAGAACTTGTTTTGCTGGCCTCCACTCTTCATCCACTTCCTCTTGTAATTTGGCTGCTGGCTTAAGGAGGTGTGGTAGCTGCTCTTTTCTCCTCATATACTGGGTGCAGGGATTTTGCACTGGACTTGCAACAGACCACAGGATGTTTCAGGCTCCTGCTGCACTGACCCTAGACTGCTTAGTAAATCAGTTAGTGTGTGGGCAAGTATAATAATGACTTACACTTGGAAGTCATGGTATTTGAAAGGTGGAGCTATGGATCACTTATTTCCTGAAATGTCTTTTTAGTAAATTCTTCCAAAAGGGTCAGTGGGTGGGACCTGGCAAATTCTGTTCCTGATTAAATGGACAACTTTTGTGCATTTTTCATTAACTAAAGTTAGCCCTTTGGAAACTTTTGGTCTAGAAAGATCAGAATAAAGAGTGCTTAAGTTAGTCCCAGGTTGGTTATTTTGTTGTTCATTTCCCATCCTGCGACTTTAATCACAGGATTAACGTGAATGTGATCATGGAGCTGAAAGTACCTTAAATCTCTTCAGTATCATCACATGACTATGCACTGTTATTTAGGAGATAATTCATTTAACAAATGTTGTCTCACTTGTCTAAGGCAGCATTATTCTTTTTATAGTTCTTTACCATGCTTGCAAATGCTACTGTATTACACAGAAACCTCTGTCCTGTCAGCACAGGTCACAATTGGTGGTTCCAGTCTGAAGTCAAGTAAGCTTTTGCAGGCAAGAGGCTTATTTTCATTCAAGAATCATTGCTTCAGAAATGTAAATCTCAGCTCTGGGACATTGCAGATTTAACTTGACTGGAACTTCTGGTTTACTCAATGCCCTGCAGGAAATCATACCAGGAAATTCCTACAGTTCCTGGTCCTGGAGTCCAATCTTTACCATGTCTTCCTTCCACAGATGCAGAATGAGACAGCAATCATGTCATAGGGAGCGGGTTCTCCATGTTAATTGAAAGGGAAACATCTCTTGTTGGTACCTGCTCCTCATATAATTTCTAACACCTCGAGGAGGCCTTTTACTTTACCGGTGCCTCTTTCTCCAGTCTCACAGTCCTTTAGTTGAAAGGTGGTTCGGTGGAGCACTAGACTTGGGTTTACTGGCTTTTTTTTTTTTTTTTTTTAAGGAATTAACTCATTTTTAGCTAGGCCCATTTAACACACAGCCAGCTGGTGAAAATAATAGCTATCATTTCCCAAGAGTTTAATGTGCAACTTTTAACCTTCACAGCTCTAAAGTAGGCAGTGTTATACCTTTTTACAGAGTAAGAAACTGAGGCTGAGAAGTTAAGTAATTTGCTCAAGGTCGTGAAACTAGTACAAGTCAGCATCAAGTCGCACATCCCATTTCGTCTCATTTGTAGTGCCTTTGGTGTTGTCATTGTCGTCTTTGGATCAAAAGATCTGTGTAAAGTATCACAGTCCATGAAAACTCCAATCTTGGCTACTTCTGTCTACTTTGGGCAAGTCAAGAAGATATTCAAAATGGTAGTAATATGATTTTAGTCTCTCTCTCTCTTTTTTTTTTTTTTTTTTTTACAATTTTTGGATTTCAAATATAGAATATGTATTTTTTGTTTGCAAGTTATATGTAAATTGGTGCTGTGAAGATTTTAGTCTTTATTCACAAAACTCTTTCCAAGTATACTTCTTTGGGAAATGACCTTTTCCCAGTGTTTGCATTGGAATAGAGTGTAAAAGGTACCAGCATTTACTGCCTCATTCGATGCTCTGAGTGAAGCAGGGTGATTTGCCAAGCAGCTTAAGAGTGGCTGCAATTAAACACCTTCCACTTCCTTTTTGTCCAAATGCATTTTAAACTTGCACACATTTTGAAAATGACATTTAAAGGAAGGGAACACTCAATAAATAGCATTTTTTTTAAATTAAGAGTTGAGTACATGGCACCATTCTCTTTACTTTTGTGTGTATTTAAAGTTTATCATGTTTTTAAAGATGCAGTTCCTAGGAATACTCTAAGAAAATGTATGGGGTGTGGAAACTCAGCTGAGCCACACCTGCCTTCCTGGTACAGGGACCTCCACTGTTGCCACATTCAGACCCCAAGATGGGTGGGTCAGGGAAAGGATTGTCTGTAAGACTTCTTTGTCATTCCAATGGGCATTTTTAAAAAAATGATTTATTGAGAGAATTTGCAGGCAGTAAAATTGACGCTCTTTAGGTGAGGACCATTTTATGAATTTAGGCACTCAGTAGTGTAGCTATCTCTAGAGTCCAGACCTAGAACACGTCAGTGGGGTCATCAAAGGTTAAAACATTCTTAATTGGGAAGACTGAAGCTTGGTTCTTGATATACTCTTTTTAAAAAAATATATCTTTTTTATTGATTTCAGAGAGGAAGGGAGAGGGAGAGAGAGATAGAAACATCAAGGATGAGAGAGAATCATTGATTGGCTGCCTCCTGCACACCCCCTATTGAGGATTGAGCCTGCAACCTAGGCATGGCCTTTGACTGGAATCAAACTCGAGACTCTTCAGTCCACTGGCTGACACGCTATCCACTGAGCCAAACCAGCTAGGGCCTTAATTACTCTTTTTAATGGATATTTGGAGTAGAACCCTTTCATATAAACCACTATAGTTTTTCAAACTTTGATATAACCTCCAGGTGGCGCAGTGGCATCAAATTTTTGTCCTATCTAGTTTTATGAACTCAGACCCAACCAAACTCTAGGATTGAGTGGTATTTAAAATAACAAAGGCTAGCAGCTCAGAGCCCTTGTACACAACAGGCACTTAGAAAATATTTGCTAATTGATGTGGTAATTCTCTTAAGTACAAGAAAGGCCAGTACCTACAATGTTGGGGTACGGGTAGGATACTAGACTGAAAATGTTGTCATGTAAAACAGGAAATTTGTAGTCTTGAACAAATTCCTTAGAAATAAGTTACAGCTGCCAGATAAATTGTTTCACCTCTGCTCCTCCAGGGCACGGAAAGTTTAGGTGATTCCTGAGTTAGACTTTATAAAGTAAGAAGCTAGTCCTTGTCCCAGATGAAGGGTGAAGAAGGATGTCGTTAGGGCCTTTGCAATTACAAAGATGACAGCAAAACTCTAATAAAAAGGTGGAGGTCAATTGGCTCTTGGTGAGGAATCATTGACTTAGTTGTTCATTAAATATGCATCCTCCTGTAGGATGTGAGATGGCAAAACTAGGGACAGAAAGAACATTTGTTCCAGAGATGTACTTCTTTTTTCTAGGAACTCTTATTAATTTCTCACCCCTCCACCACACACAGTTCTGTAGGGAGTATTTGGAGAGAAAGTTCTGACAAAAGACCAAGTGTTGGCTCAGTGGAAATAGCAGGTAGGTAAGTTACCCACTCAGCAAGCTCTCTGGATAGTAATTAATGCAGGGCTCAATCTGGCTGCTCACGGGATCAGAACTCTTGTTGCACTCCCTCTCTCGCAAGCAGGGCCAGACATCTCTGTCCTTTTAAAGAAATGCTCTTATATATATATATACATATTTTCTTTAAAAAAACAAACACCAATAGTGTGCTAAAAATTAAGCAGAATGAAGAGATATGGGTGTTCCCATCTGTCCACCAGTCCCTCGGGGGCTCCTAAAGTAGCCAACACTATAGTTAACAACAGTTAGGTTCCCTTCCCAAGCTATCACACCTGTGTGTGATCTAAAAGGTCCTTTCTGTCAGTGTGAGTGGATCCCCTCCCTTTTTTAAGTATTTGTGTTAGGATATATGTATATATATTTTTAGTATTTGTATTTTGGAGAGAGAGAGATGATGAGAGAGAATCATTGATTGACTGCCTCCTGCATGCCCCACACAACCTGGGCATGTGTCCTGAACGGGAATCAAACCATGACCTCCTGGTTCATAGGTCAATGCTCAAATACTGAGCCAATGCGGGCTGGCTGTAATATATTTATTATTATTATTATTATTATTATTATTATTATTATTATTTACCTATTTTTCACAGAGAGGAAGGGAGAGGGATAGAGAGCCAGAAACATCCATGAGAGAGAAACATCGAACAGCCGCCTCCTGCACACCCCCCACTGGGGATGTGCCCGCAACCAAGGCACATGCCCCTGACTGGAATTGAACCTGGGACCCCTCAGTCCACAGGCTGATACTATACACTGAGCCAAACCGGCCAGCGCGGGCGGGATCTATGTTTTTAAGAGCCTCCCATATCTGTTTCTCTGAGTATAAGCCATCCCTATTATCACAGCAACTGCTCTTAGATACATTGTTTCACTCCCACTAGGAGATTTCCTCTGTTTATCTGGGCTGCTGATCTTTTGTATCTTTTAAAGAGTTCCGGGGAAGGAGCAGATATTTGAGTCACACAGATCACAGCATGGCCATCCTAAACTGCCCCACCAGCTCATTAGCATTGCGACCCTAGGCAGCAACCCGGTCTTTCTGAACATCATCATTCTTTTCTGGCCAGTGGGAAGAGCTTCACACGCATAGGTATTCCGAATGTGAGTTGTCTCGTCCCTCCCCTGCACGGAAGCATATTGTAATCTTAGCTTTTGGACCTGTAAGGAAAACATTTTAGGGACTATATGATTTATGCCAGTTGAGTCTACCCACTCCTACAAATCTCTCTCTCTCTCTCTCTTTTTTCTTTTGGTAAGAATGAAGCCAAGAAAAATTAAAGAAGATGATGCTCCAAGAACAATAGCTTGCCCTCATAAAGTAAGTAATGCTAGGGGGAAAGTGTTCATTAGACTGTTAATGAAGTTTTAGAGAGATTATAAGAAATTTGTACTTTTTATTTCTGTTTTCATGTTTTTTTAGATTAAGTGAGGAACTATATAATCTTTGATGTCTAAATTCAAGAGACTATATTTTGTAATGTAAGTTTTGTTCAGTAAAGGCCACTTAAATTTAAATACTATTAAATGGGGTTACTATAGGGCATTAGTGTTTTTATTATTACTATATATTGAATATACTCTGTTAGGATTTTATTTCTTTTTGGATCATTAACAAGTCAGTCTTAGACATTGGGTTGTGTGCTCACCCATGGACTTTATTGGGACTGTAGGTGCGTTACAAGAATTTGGGGATTATTTTGGATGTTGCTAAAGTAAGCTTAATAAGACTTCGTCATTTTCTTCACAATTTACTCTGTTAATTGTGTGTTACTAAAGGAGTACTTAATTGTTTTCAAATGTGATTTAGTCTTTTAAAATAAAATGATAGCCCAAAAAGGTACTTTGAGGTATTGGCTTGGGTCGGTTTCAAATTTAGTTGGATGTAAAACTAACAGAAAATATCACACAGGTGCAGAAAAACAAAGGGCAGAATTTTTTAATGGAATAAATAATTTTTTAAAACGACGGGTTGTAGGACAGATTTACCTTTGAGGTGTCACCTCTAATGACTATGCAACTCACAAGTTCTTTGTTCCTTTTAATGCTCTTCGTGTGGAGAGTTTGAAATGTAAAGTGATATTCATTGGGACCAAAATATAGATAAGCATTTGAAAACAGTTCTGCCTTTGAGTGCCTGCCATCTCTCTAGCTTCTCTGTCTACTTCTTTAAAATCCCATCTTCTAAATGGAAACTCAACCTAGGGGTCAAGGTGAAAAAACTGTGGCTTTTCCTGCCCGCCCTTCTGCCTGTGAAGCTGTCCACTGGTTGGCTTGTGCTGTCCTCTGTTGTGCTGTCTGTCATTTCCCCCACCCACTCCATCACTGGGCAACAACTGCAGAAGAAATTGGGCAGGACATGCTTCTCTGAGCGCCACCCTCCCATCTGCCGCCCCGCTCTCGTATCAGTTTGCCTGCTTCTTTTCCTAGTGTCTCACAAAATAAATTTCTTCTGTAGTTGCCATTCCTTGGAGACCCTCTTGCTTCTTTCTCTGTCAAGAAGGGGAAAGAGGCAAAGAGAGAAGAGGGAACAGTAGGCGATGGAGAATGACAGCCCATTCTTGCAGCACAGAATATGGGGCCCACCAAAGGTAGTGGTGGACTGCCGTCATTTTAACTCCATTTATTTCTCAGGGCTTCTGTTACTTCATGTGGGGGACGGAGTTGGGTGAGGCAGCGGTGGTATAGCTGGAAGCCAGGGTGTTGGGTTCTACTCCCAGCTCGGCTACTATTAGTAGTGTGACCTTGGGCAAGTCTACTTAAGACATCTCTAAGCCTCAGTTTCCTCATCTGTAAAACAAGGGTTTACATTAAATGATAAGGCCTTTTTCAGCTGTCTGTTTTTTTTGTCTTAAATATTTTAATATTTCTGCTGTAATACTAAGTAAAATTAAAATGGGGCTGGGGGTTGTTTTGTTTTAATGTGTCAGTGAAGGCTGTTCAGTGGTTGACCCTTTGTCGCACTTTGCAGTGTGAACCACTAAGCTTCTCTCTCTGTTTGAAGGGCTGCACAAAGATGTTCAGGGATAACTCTGCCATGAGAAAGCATCTGCACACCCACGGCCCCCGAGTCCACGTCTGTGCAGAGTGTGGCAAAGCTTTTGTTGAGAGCTCAAAACTAAAACGGCACCAACTGGTTCATACTGGAGAGAAGCCCTTTCAGGTAGAGCCAGTCCCTCCCCCCCTCCCACCCCCCCCCCCCCCCCCCCATACATACACATACACCTCGAGTGTAGGCAGGCAGCTCCAGCTCAGGGAGAGATGGCCTGGTGTCCTGTCACAGGAGGGCTGCTCTGTGACATACTGGAGACCATTGTAGTCTCCATCACATCAGGAGAAAGGATTGCTCAAGAGCAAGCCTAAAACTAAATTTCGGGTGCATCCACGGTGGGGTCAAAGCAGTTTAATTTGGGTAGTTAGTAATATATTGAATCACTAATTGGCAGGGGACTTCTAAAATTTTACTGTACGAGAGTAAGTACAGTTAACATTTTGTCTCATTTTAGAAGCCTATGAACCAGGGAACAAACTCACAGTGCAGACAGTAAACCTGACCTGGTTCTTGATTTGGCACCAGAAGCTTTCCTGTGTTTTTTTGTACATAAGTTTTAGGACCATAACATAATATTTAGAGAGATCCGAGTGTTTCTCTTACTTGATATTTAAATGGTTCAGGAGGGCGCTCCTGTGGGTCTTAGGAGTTGTTCTCGCAGAGCTAGAGCTCCATGCCCACTAATTCTAGAACAGCTAGAGAATTTCCCCTGGGCAGGGAGGAAAGTGTTCGGTCAAAGAAGTAAGCTGCCCTCCAGCGCAGCGGTGGGTCCTTGTGTCGCTGAGCAGGTTCTCTGGTCTTTCCCCGGCAGTGCACGTTTGAAGGCTGCGGGAAACGCTTTTCACTGGACTTCAATTTGCGCACACATGTGCGAATCCACACCGGAGACAGGCCCTATGTGTGCCCCTTCGATGGTTGTAATAAGAAGTTTGCTCAGTCGACTAACCTGAAATCTCACATCTTAACACATGCAAAGGCCAAAAACAACCAGTGAGAAGACGAGAGAGAAGAGCCTTCTGGACCTCGGAAAGCATCTTCCAGGAGTGTGTTTGGGAATAACTATGCCTCTCCTTTGTATATTGTTTCTAGGAAAGAATTTTAAAAATGAATCCTACACACTTAAGGGACATGTTTTGATAAAGTAGTAAAAATTTAAAAAACTTTAATAAGATGACATTGCTAAGATATGACTATCTAGCTCTGTAATCTCGTTTCAAAAACACGGTGTTTTGTAAAGTGTGGTCCCAACATGAGGACAAGTCATGAACTTCTCATCAAAAGACAATTCTTTATACAACAGTGCTAAAAATGGGACTTCTTTTCACATTCTTATAAATATGAAGCTCACCTGTTGCTTACAATTTTTTTAATTTTGTATTTTCCAAGTGTGCATATTGTACACTTTTTGGGGATATGCTTAGTAATGCTATGTGTGATTTTTCTGGAGGTTGATAACTTTGCTTGCAGTAGATTTTCTTTAAAAGAATGGGCAGTTACATGCATACTTCAAAAGTATTTTCCTGTAAAAAAAAGTTATATAGGTTTTGTTTGCTATCTTAATTTTGGTTGTATTCTTTGATGTTAACACATTTTGTATAATTGTATCGTATAGCTGTATTGAATCATGTAGTATCAAATATTAGATGTGATTTAATAGTGTTAATCAATTTAAACCCATTTTAGTCACATTTTTTTTTCCGAAAAATACTGCCAGATGCTGATGTTCAGTGTAATCTCTTTGCCTGTTCAGTTACAGAAAGTGGTGCTCAGTTGTAGAATGTATTGTACCTTTTAACACCTGGTGTGTACATCCATGTAACAGAAAGGGCAACAATAAAATAGCAATCCTACAGAAAGAATATGGCAGAAAAAGATCTGTAAGCACAGTCTTATTTCCTTTTGTTGTCCAGAATAATTATAATTCTTGAGCCTCCCAGAAATTGGAAGCTAAATAAAGCAACTCGAGTTTCCTTTATTTTGCACTCAGTTACAGTGACTTATGATTAAAGCAATGCATGGGTATCTCAATACTTTCCCGCATGGACTGAGTTCTGAGAGAGTAGGTAACAGGCATCCCGAGTTAAGGAACTACCTCAGAGGACTCCCAACCAGGCCCTTTGGCAACTGGGTTTTGATTTTTGCTCCCCCAGCAAAGATGTGACTGACAGTTGCACCCTGGCCTTTGTTCTCAAGGTAAGGTGTTAACCTGGCAGGGACAAGCAGGTGTCCAGTGCTCAGGCCGCCTCTGGGCGGCTCCAGCAGGTCCTCGCCCAGCCAGAGGCAGGCCCTGGTTGTGCTGTGTGGTTGAGAGCCTTGGGTCCTTTGGCAGTGGAGTCCTCAGTGCTAGCACATGTAGCAGTTGAGCGCCAGCAGCTTAATCTCATGCTTCTAAATGGACACTGAGTACTGATTGGCAAGGTGATTCAGCTAAGAGAATTGTACTCAATGAGTACTTTGCCTCTCACATTGTGACCTCTTAAATGTACGGTTATGATTTTTTGAATTTTACTTCGAGTCAAATATCAGACCCATGGGAATATTTTATAAACTGCCACAATACAGCAAAATCCCATTTATTCAGAATGCAAACATCCGTGTGTCTTTGTGCTGTGTGCTCGACAAACTAGCTGAACCAGATTTATTCAACTGATGTCCAGGACACGTCAGGTCAGAAACGTTGCCCTGTCTCCAGCTCCTCCTCCGGTCCTGTGCAGGATTGGTGGCCCAGGAGCAGTGACACTGTGGCTCTCCGGAATTTCGAAGTGCCTTCTGATTCATAAATGAAAAATTTAACTTGAGACCATTTTTTTATTCGTTCAGAATCTGTTTTCCATTGAGTGAGTAGTTTGCTGGAACTGAGTTAATCCGAAGAGCCCAGCTGTCCCCTCGATAAGCCAGGAGTGGCTGTATCTGGCCGTCGGGGGCGAGGTAAGCCATGATGGAGCTCCCCTTTGAAGCTGAGCGCCCGGAGTGCTTCTCTGGCTAGACCTGGGGCGGAGGCCTCCACAGGTGCCCGTGGTGTGAGCGCCCATTCCTTCCCTCCTGCCAGCAGGCAAGCAGTCCTGGGGGCATATTCGGTCTGGAGCTGCATAACCCTTCCTAGCATTGCACCACCGTGGAGCCTAGTCCTGGCACTGTCCTTGGGATTCCTTCCCCCAGGGCCCACGGCAGGGCAGCCTTGTGCTGTGGGGACATGCTGGCAGTCCAGAGAGCCACTCTGTGTCCTATGACCTACAGAAGCAGGACCCTGTGAGGAGGTTGGTCCCTCTTCCCGTGCCTTGACCCCTAGGGGGATGCCTTTGGTCATCTCTTCCATCCCTCTGAGTGAAGAAGTCATCACCCCCCCTTGACTCTGTTCATGTGTCTTCTCTCCATCTGCAGAGTTGGTTTCTGAAAGGACTGTAATGGGGGCGGGGGGAGGTTGAAATGTACTGTCCAAGTTCCTTGTTGACGGAACACTCAACCCCTGTATAGAGAACGAGTAGGTGAGTGACAGTTAAAGAGCAGAGTCGTTCTCACGGGGGGTAACTGAAACCCAGTTCGCTGTGGTTAAAATTCTTAAGTTTGCTGAGGATGTACATGACAAAACTTTGACATGGTGTTCGAACAGTGAGTCAGTTGGTGGTCTTGAGGGTTAACCTGATTTATAAGTAATACTGATAGACATATTTTCCTACATCTGAGCTGAGATACTTGCATGTTTGTAGGATATGTAATATAAGAGCCCAGAGGATACGTTTACATTTAATAAGATGTTGTTTTCTATTTTTGGATTTCTTATTATTTCCCCCCTCTTTGGTAGTGAAGTTAGGGGGAAGCATAATATTTGTATAAAGAACTGTCACCTCAGAGTGACATTTATTTTCCAGGGTGACATTGAACTCACACTCTTAGTTTCATATGGTGTTTGTGTGCTTTGCCTAGACTGAAGACCTGAGGATTTGAGGACTATCGAGATTATTTTTTCTATCTGGCTTTCACGTACAGTTCTTTTACACGTCACTTATTTTACTAAATTTGAGTGAAGTAAGACCCTTGGCAGAAGAAGCCCACTGCCTGCCCGTGTTCCCAGCAGAATGCTGCTTTGTTTCCTCACAAACGAGACTCTTCCATCCAGCGAGCAGCCCGGAGGGACGCAGGGCAGGGCAGGCGGGGGGTGGGCAGAGGGCTTTGTCTCTGCGCACCCCCATCTGCTTAGCAAACTTACCTGTTGTAACTTATCTCAGGTTTGTCTGTGGCACAGGAAAACCGGGCCCTCGGAAGCTTTTCAGTTGGAAATCTGATCGTTGTACCCCCATGACAGGCAGAGAGAATTGGTCACTTCTTGTATCTGACTGATTTGGGATCGCATGGGTTAGGAAGACGGTGTTATTCATCTTAAGTTCTCCCAAGTTCCTCCTGCTTTCTTGACGTCTGGCACCAGCCAGAGCATGGATCCCAGGGGTCAAAGAGGTGGTGAGAACTGAAGCTGCCGACAGGCACCCACTTAATGCCATACCCACGCCACGAGGCTTCCTTGCAGCTGCTCCGCTGGCTGCCGAAGCCAGCACTTTGCCTGTCACTGGACGGCCTCGGACCCACCGGCAGGTGCACCTTGTCAGCGGTCAGGCCCAGCAGGTACATTCATTCCACCCGAACTTTTAACCCCAGCTCTGCCCCCTTGCAGCTCGGTCGTGCGCTCCACAGCCTGCTCTCCAACATGGCAGAAGGCACCTCTTGCCAGCTCAGAAACTTTGAGTGGGTGGCTAGGTCTCCTACACCCTAACGTATTGACCTTGGTTGACTTTGATGGTTACTGTGTGGGCTGTGCTCAGGTCCCTGGTCGCTGAAGACAATGCCGTGCAGGCCTTTCAGAGCAGCCGCATCAGACAGGAACAGTCAGGTGCCTCCACATGTGGGCTTCTCGTCGCCTCCAGGCCTAAGTGGTGAGCAGAGAGCCAGAGAGGTGTAAGCTGGGAAGGCAGGTGGCATATTGTCCACACACTTGATCAGCTCTTATAAAAACTGGAAGGGAACGTTGACAGCAAGTAAATCAAATTCCCATGAGCTGGTCACCTGGCCCCATGGTTCTGGCCAGGATGTGGGAGTCTGCACAGGGTGAGAGTGATGGTAGCACGTTCATCCTACAGCACAGTGACTTTCCACAAAGTGGCAGATTTGACCAGATTGACTGCTTCTTGTCATAAGAAACAGCATTGGGGTGTCACGGGGAGGGGCCAGTTGCTGTGCTGTATTCTGTTGGCTGCGCTCTGGGGGGGGCGGGGCTGCACGATGTCTGCGTGTACTTTACATGGAGGGAAAAAAGGCATCGATACCAAACCACCTTTTCTACAATATCCGTAACTGTTATGAGGCTCTATTATCTACAGATGGTGATTGGTCAAGTCATTTTCATAGAACAATTGTTTTTATTCGCTTTCTGGTAACTTCTGTAGGCCCTGGCTCAAGGACTTAGCGTTGCGTCTCATGTGCATCTTTTTCTTAAATGTTTTTTGCCATTTCTGGAATTGTCCTTGGTTTTTCCTTAGCTCATAGGTCATAGATGCAGAAGTATTATCGCATTTAAGGCATCCGCATCTCAAGCATCGAGCAAGATGGCTTTGCATCCGGAAAAACATTTAACGTAACCCAGTTTGAAGCACCAAGCATGTATAATAACATGGCTCTATAAGATATAATAAACGCATAATGTTAAGCTTTTTAATGCCTGTGGTTCTTGTTTGTTCCTCAAACCTCTAAGCCGCCTCTTTTCCTGCGTTTCATCACACAGTGAACCTGGCCGGAGGCTCCTGCCTGGTCTGAGGCAGATCCTCCTGGGTTCCCTTGTGGCCCAGGAATGGAAACTCCGGGATTCATTCTGTCTCACCAGCAGGAAATGCTTCCTTAGCTCAGCTTCTCAGCCTCGGGATGGACTGATGGACTGGAAGAGTTTTAATGAGAAACACCCACTTTTCAGAAAGCAAATTCTCAGCCCCAGGTGATAGTCCTGGGAACTCCAGTAAGAAACTGGACTGTAATGAGGCTCTTCAAAACTTGGTAAAATACACCGGGAGCTAGCTAGGATTTGGCCAAAAGCCAACGCAGTCGGGCGCTGCAGAGCTCCTTCATTCCTGGGGTGGAAGGGGCTGCTGGCAGGATGCTGCTGAGTGAAGGGCCAAAGAAGAGCTGGTGATCCAAGATTGGAGGCACCCCGCCCCCACCCCCACCCCATAGCTGAGCCCCCTGTCCCTATTTCACACTTGCCAGCATCTCCACCTAGGTGTAACAACATGTATAACTGTCCCCAGCACCATGCCGGACACTGTGGACACCATTTCATTCAACTCATGTCATGGATGAGGGTCATTTGCAAAGATCTAGGCAGCAGGAAGTCAAACCCAGGCTTCATCTCCAACCCCTAGGGAAGAAGCCCTGGCCGCCTCGGTTCCCATGGGTTCCCAGCACGGCAGCCTGGGGCCCTGGCTCTGGGCCCCCACCGCCAGCATTCCTCATCCGCCTATTCTGGCCCAGCCACTCCTCCAGCTTCCTGACGCTCCACGCTGTGCAATCTCCCAAATGGGGCTCCAGCGTGGGTCTTCCCTGCCCACCTGAACCTATAGAGGCTCCCCACTTCCTACGGGACCAAGTCCAGCCCTGACCTACTTTTCCAACCTCAGCCCCCCTCGCAGCTTCTCACTCCCAAAGCTTCTGGACCCTCCGACTCCCAGGTTCACTCATTCGGCAGCTCCTGAGCCCCACTATGTGTCAGGCCTTTTCAGGTGCTAATGGAACTGCATTCCTTCTAGTGGAGGAGACAGAAGATAGAAGATGACCGGAGGGGGAGGGGCCTCGCCCAAGCCCCAGCTCAGGGGTCCTCAAACGACGGCCCGCCGAGGACATTTATCCGGCCCGCCAGGTGTTTTTGCCGCCGCTGCCTGTCCTGCTTAGCAGCCGACTTAGCAGTGTGCATAGGAATTTGTTCATAGTTTTTGTTTTTAACTATAGTCTGGCCCTCCAACGGTCTGAGGGACAGTGAACTGGCCCCCCGTTTAAAAAGTTTGAGGACCCCTGCCCCAACTCTTCCACCAACTGCAACAGGTTGCTTACCAGTGTCCCCGAAGCTGGTGGCCAGAGCCGCTCTCCAGCCCCGTGCACCACCCCCAGACAGGGCTGGCCCGCCCATCCTCCCCACCCCTCCGCTGCCTGAGTTGCCTCCCCGCTGCTCTGGCCCCCAGGCCTGAGGGTTAGTCAGTTCTCCAGCCTTAGACCCCTGACTGGGCCGGCACCGGTGGGTGCGCCTTCCCTCCGCCACCGGAGGGCGCTGTGCTGCGGTCGCTCACACAGAGTGGGGCAGCCAGGACCCATCTGCGTAGGCCTGCCTGGCTGGATCCCGAGCCCAGGTCCACGGGGCAAGCTTAGAAGCCTGCACCTTGGCGCCCACAGCCATTCGTGCCATCCGCAAACACGCTTGGCCCTGTGTGAGGACCCACAAGATGGGGGAGGGGGGGTCACTCATTTGTCCTCCATCACCTGTAGGGCCACCTGCTGCTAAGGGGACACTCCAGTTGGAAAGGCCTCGGGATTCGGCAAGGCAGAAGGGCAGGTGACCTTGGGCTTGTCGGGAGCTTCCTTTTCCTCAGCAGAAGCTGGGTGGAGGGGAGAAGGGTGGCTGGGGCAGGCTGGACCCCAGGAGAGGCCGGGAGGGAGCGGGGGTGCTCGTGGTGCCCTTGTAGGACCAGAGGGGAGACCTGAGCAAGGCCTGGGGTTGGGAGGGCTCCCAGTGCACCCCTAGACCAGGGGAGAGGTGGCCGGATCCCTGTCCAGTCCTGGGTGAAGTCAAGGCCTGGTGTGGGTTGGGAAGAGGGACCAGAAGCCCTCCAAGCCGGGCTGCTTTTTCTCTCACCCCCATAGCGCAGAGCAGTGGACGGGGCTCCCCTTCCTCAGCCCACTTCCACTTCCAAATCCTTCCCCCACCTCCCAGCCCCACTCCGCCAGTCACCCCGTTCATTCTAATGCTGGGCCGCTGGCTCCCCACCCATCTTCACTGGCCACCTCAGCATCGCTCTGGAGGACGGTCCATCCATGGCCTTGCCCTCCTGATGACCCCACTCCACCTGCCACTGCCATGGCCACCCCCAAACCTCGTGTTTTCGACACCTGCAGCCCCCAGTCTCTGTCCTGGGGTCCTGCTCTCTCACTGCCACTCCTACTTCCATGGGACTGCGCCCCAGTGCCCTCAGCCAATCACCTCCTCACCATCCGGCCCCACAAAGCTCCATGTCCCAGCTTCCCGCCCCTCCTACATTCTTGCCTTCCCTTGTCTCTCCGGCAAAACCCAACCTGGCCCTGTGCTCAGCAGCCTCTGCCCTCATCTACCCACTCAGCCATTTATTCTCTGTGCCCCCCGTTCCCATCCTGCATTCCACCATCTACAGGGACATTTAAGCCAGAAGAGCGTGTCATGGTGGCCTCCCATCTCTTAGCCCCTCACATCCACTCAGACATCAATTCTGCCCACTTGGTTTCCCAAACCCACCTGGATGCCCAGGGGTGGCTTTCAGGGTCTGCCCAACAGGCTGAGGAGCCCACCACACCTTGAGAGCTCCTGACGGAGCTCCAGGGATGGACGGTCCACACTGCAGACCTGCCCTGCCAGTCTGCCAGGGCACAGCTCCCACCCAGCAGCATCTAATGTGGAGCACACCGCCCCGCTCAGGTGAGCGTCCTCGCCTTGGGAGGGCTGGACACACAATGCCCATCAGCAGGCCTGGGTGGGAGGGGGCCACGGCAGGGCTTCCCAGTGTGGGGGGTGAGCAAAGGGCTGTATTGGCCCAGCTCCCCGTGGCCACTGCCTCCACCGTCGTCACAGAGGACACACCCTCCCCTGGGAGAGCCGGTGGGTGCCAGGTAAGGAGGCATAGCAGCAAGGGAGCCGAGACCAAGGGGCACACAGGGTGGGTCCCGAACCTGTCCAAGGTTCCTGCCCCTCCCTATCCAAGGTTCCTGCCCCTCCCTGTGCAGTGACCGACAACCTTCCGGGGTGTCGGTCACTGCAGCCACGGGAGCCCGGGGATCAGCCTGGACTGTTGGCGTAGGTGGGCCATGAGGTGCATAGCCAGGCCTGGGGCGGGGGTGCGGTGAGGGCTGCAGACCAGGAAGGCCTTCGGGCTCTTGACCCAGCACCAACTGGCCATGTGACCTTGGACAGGGCCCTCCCCACGGGCACCTCCCCCTGCAAAACGAAGGCTATGAGGACTGGAAAGGGTGTGTGCACAGGGATGAGCCGCTGCCATCAGGGGGAGGGCGGGAAGGTCCTCCCTCTATCCCAGCGGCCCGCAATGCTGACAGTGAATGTGACTTCTGACCTCCCAGACCTTCAAGAGGATAAATGCCTGTTGTTTGAGCCACATCTCCAAGATAACTGTCAAGTTCAAAGAACAGTCAGTACCTAGGCCACAGTCTGCAGGAGTGGAGTGTTCCCACGGGCTGGGGCTCACCCAGGACATGCCTGACGTCCTCCAGGTACTGAGACAGCCCCGGGCTCCAGGGGGGGAGGGTGCTGGCAGGGGAGGTGCTGGGGACCAGGTTTCCCCTTCATTACACAGTCTGGGTTTCGTCTGCACTTTTATTTTTTGCCACATTAATAGATTACTTATTCCAAATAGAATAAACATAAATTTAAGTCAGGAAGAAAATAAATTGTCAAATAAATTGATAAAAAAAAAAAGTTCTCTCAACCCCTCTTCCACCCAACCTGTTGGTAATGTTTAACCGTCCTCACAGTGGGAGTGGGGGACCCTGGTTTTTAGCATTTGCCTGGGTTCTCAGAGGAAAGAGAAGTGAGAGAGAAGCCAGGGACCTTATGGGGGGAGGAGCTGCTGCCTGGGACCCCAGGGAGGGGACATGGGTTAACAGGGCCTGTGACACACCTGAGGACACTTCACCCGGCCCCCTCCCGGCCTCCTCTCCCTGGACACTGCAGACAAGCCCAACATCACAGGCTGGTGCTGGGATTAAATGGGGTGTGAAGGCACCGGAGAGCTGGCTCCCCTCCTGCAGGGAGAGCTGGGGGCCCTCTCTCCTGCCCTCCCACCCCCACCCCCCACCCCCGCCGTGCGTGGGCAAAGCTTTTTGGCTCAGCAGTTGGGAAGGAAAGAGCCTCCATCCAGGCTGGTAGCTTGGGAGACACAGGGTGTCCAGGATTGACCCCAAGAGGCCGAGAAGTGGGGGTGGGCACCCAAGGCCTCCTCGAGGCGCCCTCAGGGACCTCTTCGGCTGGGTTAGGTCTAATCTCGGGCGGGAAGTTCCACTCACCCTCCTGCCAGCGGCCATGTCTGACCTGAGCACAGCTCGGTCCTCCCAGCCCTGCGCAGCGGGAGGAGAGGGACAGGCCTCCTGTGGCTGGGGTAGCCAGGCACCCCAGGAGCTCCTGCTGAACGCCCAGCCCTCGCCCAGCACGTCTGGGCTTTGCTCACTCGATCCTCATGCCTCCGTTAGCCCCCTGTTGCAGACCAGGAAACTGAGGGGCTAAGATGTGCCCCAAAGCTGACCCCAGGTCACACCGCTGGGGCTGCCATCAGGGCCGGAGGGCACAGACCACCGAGCCGGCCCCTCTCACTCCGGGGAGGGTGTGGAATGAAGCCCCTTCTGTGATACACAAATGAAGCCTTGACCCTCTTAGAAAACAAGTGACTTTATTACCAGTGACACCCACGCACAGGGTGGGAGTCCTGTCTCCCTGCCCAGGGCCTCCTGGGGGAGCTTGTCACACTGCCCCAGAGGCTGAGCCCCACTCAGGGCTAAGGGGGCCACAGGCACCTCCATCCATGCAAAACCATCCACCTCCCCACCCCGTCACGTGGCCACGCTGTACTGGATGTGCCGGGGCTACCCCGAGTTCCTACCGCAGCACTAGCTTCGAGTAGAAGCCCCAGAGCGTGGGCTCGGCTCCCCCTCAACCCGGAGGGGCCCAAACTGGCCACAGCCATGCCACCAATGGGCCCTCCCACCTCACGGGAACACCAGGCACCAAGGAGCTTGCCCATTTGCTGGAGAAGGGGGTGGGGGGTGGGGGGCCCATACTATCTCCCTCTCCACTCCTCCACTCAACTTTGGAAAAGTGGGCCAGAGCTCTAGATATCAGCCGACCCGTGTCCCCATTTTATAGATGGGCAGCCTGAGGCCCAGAGGGTACAGACTTCCCCTCCCCACGGCTGTGTTTAAAACTATGGAGGATATGGAGCCTCCAGCAAACCCCAGGGCCTTTCGGTGGTCCCACATCAGCCTCCACCGGGAGTGGCAGCAGTAGGGGTACCCCCAGCAGTGCCATGTGGAGAAGCTGGGGTGCACTAGGAGAGGTTCAGTTCTCTGATACCAGGAGGCACCGGGGCTGCCTCTGTCCTCATCACAGAGCCTGGACCCGTGGCCAAGAAGGGCCCTGGAGCTCTGCCAGGTAGAGGATGCGCAGTGAGTGTCTCTGGGAGAGCTGGGGTGGTGGTGGGTGGGATCCCAGGGAAGGCTGGAGTGTTGGCTGGGTTTCTGGAAGCTTCCAGGTAACAGGGCCAGCTTCCTGAGTGCTCAGCGTGGGTTTGAGCATCCCCACGTCACAGCTGAGAAAAATGAGGAGTCAAGTCTGTGGCCAAGGTAACCCAGCGAATGCATGGCATCGGGCCAGATGTGATGGAGTCCCAGCCCTCCGGCCTGGGCAGGGGGCCCATTGATGTTGACGTCGGGTTATGGTTCTGGGGAGGCCACGCCTGTCCATGGTGGAGCTTCACAGGCTGGAGGGCTGGGCCAGCGCAGACCCCGAGGCCGCGGGCACACCCTCGTCCTCGGACTGGTCCTCCGGGCCACGTGCGTAGGTGAGCACGATGGTAACGGTGGCGAAGGTGGCAGCGTTGACGGGGAAGGCGCGCAGCAGCGTGGACGTCAGCCCACGCGTGAAGACGCGCCAGCCCTCGGCGCGGTAGCTCTGGCGCATGCAGTCGAGGATCCCGCTGTAGCGCGTGGCGCCCCGCACCCCGTCGGCCTGCAGCCGGGACTTGACCACGTCCATGGGGTAGGTGGAGAGCCAGGACAGGATGCCCGACGTACCGCCCGCCAGCAGCAGCTTGGGCACCAGCAGCGCGTCCCCCGGCTCGCAGCCCAGGGCGCGCGTCACCACGTCGTAGGTGAGGAAGTAGACGCCGAAGCTGGGCGTCTCGCGCAGCAGGGTGGACACCATGCCCCGGTTCACGCCGCGCAGGCCCTCGTGCCGGTAGATCTGCGCCAGGCAGTCCAGGGAGCCCTGGTAGGTGCGGGCCGCGCCCACGTCCTGCAGCTGCAGCCGCGTCTTGGCCAGCTCCATCGGGCAGCAGATGACGCACTGGATGGCGCCTGCCGCCGCCCCCGCCAGGAACTGGTTCGTTGGCGAGTCTTGGCCCAGGGCCCGCAGGGTGTTGCCCTGCACGCCGAACACCAGCGCGTTGATGAAGGTGAGCCCCATGAGTGGTGAGCCCATGCCCTTGTACAGGCCCAGCACCTGCGGGGCAGAGGGGCGTCAGGTGCCCACCTCCTACCTGGGGCCTGGGCAGCCCAGCCTACCTCCCCCGAATCTGCACTGCAGGCGGCGGCAGCCCCAGCCCACCCCCGGTGTTCCTAGGGGTCAAACAGAACGTCATTAGAGCCAGAGTCCTCCATCTGAGCGTCCTGGGCGTCCACACCACCCCATTTCCAGAGTCCCGATTCCCCCGCTGGGCCCCCGGCTTCCTTCCCGCCCTGTGGTCCAGCACCGCAGCCTCCTCCTGGCTGGCTCCCGCCCCTGCCCACGCCACTCACGCTCTCCTGCTTGATGATGGACTGGAAGCAGTGCACGGTGCCTCGGTACTGGGGCTTCTCCAGGCTCTGGACCTGAAGCCTCACCTGGAAGGAGGGCCCAGTGAGAGGTGGGCAAGCCAGGGACAGAGCACCCCGCTCCCTGGCACCCATGACAGCGGCAGCGGCCAGCCCCACAGGGCAGGGGGCCACGCAGCTAGCTTGCTGTGGCTTTCGGAATTCCCAGGTGCGATGGGGCCAGGTGCCCGCACCTCTTCAGGGAGGGGTATGAGTGAGCAGACAGCCAGAGACAGCCAGCTGCACGGGACGACGCCCAGAGGGGCAGGGGCCCCCACGACCTCGACAGGCAGAGGCTACTACGTGTGAACAAGACCAACTCGTCTGTGTGTCCAAGATTTAAGTTCCATGCTGTGACCTCTGACCGGGCGGGCTCACTGTCCTTAGCGAGGAGAGCAAAGCCCGCTAGTTGACGATTACCTGCGTTCCTTAAAGGGCAGCCATGGAGAGTATTGTGAGTAACCGCAGGGATGATGGCATGACAACCGAGATCAATATCCAATTGGTGGTAGTGTCAATTATACCTTTCTGACCCCTGGGTCTGGGTGAAATGTGGCCCAAGGACCCACGTCTTATGATGCCCAGAATGGAGAGTGTTAAGGTGTTGGGAGTCAGGATCTCGTCTAGGACTAATGACCTCGCCCCTAGAAAAGTGGTCCTTCTCACACAAGCCAGGAAGACCCCTGAACCAGAGGGGGATGATTTTTCTCAACCAGCCCCGCCCAGGCCCCCAACCCAGGACCTGTGCTAGGTCCTAGTGCCCCTCCTGCCCTTGCTAGGCCCACAGGGAACTTGGGGGTCAGGCCCAGGGTCTGGTTCAGGGAGGACAGAAATGTGGGTTCACCTGGTCTCTGGGTGAGGCTTTAGCTCCCCTGTAACAGTTACATTTTTGCTAGGGTGGAGGCAGCTCCAGCTCAGGAAGTAAAGGCGGTTAAAGCAACACAAAATTTCAACATCGCACGGGGGCCTCTCCCCTGCCCTGGGAGCGCCACTCCCTGGCGAAAGGGGGCTTGGACACGGCGTCCCCGGTTGCGGTCGTGGCCCTAAAGTAGGACAGAAAACCGCCTTCGTGCGAGGGCCGCGTGGCCGGAGACCGTGGCTGTGGTTCTAGGCTCCATGGAGGGAAACCACAGTTTGGGCTCAAATTTCGGTCCCAAGGGTCTGTTAGAATAACTGGGAACGTCCCTGCTGTGAGGCCGTGTGCTGACACACAACACAGGTGTCCCCTCGCCCCTTCGGGACCCCAGGTCCGATTACATGAGGCTCAAGGAAAGGCCAAGAGCATGGGCCCTGGCCTTGGGAGTGAGGAGGGGGAGGTCTGGAGAGGGGAGGGGGCTTGTTCTTTTCCCATGATTCCTAGGTTTGCACTCTTAGCACCTTTGCCCTTTGCTATACATTAAATTTTCATTTCAGCCGAAATCAGTTTGGCTCAGTGGATAGAGCATCGGCCTGCAGACTGAAAGGTCCCAGGTTCGATTCCGGTCAAGGGCATGTACCTTGGTTGCGGGCACATCCCCAGTAGGGGGTGTGCAGGAGGTAGCTGATCGATGTTTCTAACTCTCTATCTCTCTCCCTTCCTCTCTGTAAAAAATCAATAAAATATATTTTAATAAATAAATAAATAAATAAATTTTCATTTCAGCTGCAGAGCTATGAAACAAATCCCACTTTTGCAAAAGCAAGAAGGTACGACATTTCTGTTTTTCAGCAGAAATCACCCACGGGGCGGGGACGATGTATGAAGGACTGTGGTTTTTTTTTTTCCTTTTCGTTTATGTGTCTCTATGACGGTTAGATTTTTTTACAACTTGGATTACTTTTGTAACAGAAAGCCAACCAAAACACTGTGTGTACCTGGTGACTACACACAGAAACGCCGCCTCCCAGGGCGAGGCCAAGCACGGGGGGTGGGGCAGGTTGGTCTGCTGGGGGAGGTCATCTGCTTTCCTACATTTCCCAATTTCCTTGTAAGAAGAGCGTTTAGCTTTCATAATGGAAAACAGCCAGTAAAAAAATAAAGCCATTATAACATTACATTAGACCACGAGTGCTCCACGCCCAGCACCACGTGAGCCCTGGGCGGGACAATACGGCCACGGAAGGTGAGGACGGGGACAGGTTTTCTCCCTTTTATAAAAAACGCAGATTTTAAAGACAGTTTGCCCAGATGTGCTGCTGGTGGGGGGAAAAAAGTCACAGATTTGCTCCCTCTAGGTGCCAGGTAAGGGGGTTCCAAAGAGCATGAGCCCAGCAGGTGCAGAAGCTCCTGCACCCCACCACTTGCTGCAAGGGGTGCTGGTCCCGGCTCAGGAGCCCAGAGGGGGCAGGGATGCCAGGACCGTGCTCCCGGCCTGAGGGACCCCAGGGGAGCCTGCAGAAGGCCTGGCCAGGCCTGGGCTGAGTCACAGCTCCGAGCGGCCTCCGCAGAGCTGGGCTGAGGACGTGGAGAGCCACTTCTTGGCTGGACGCAGCTTCCAGAGGCCTCTCCAGCACGTGACCACAGATACAAACGCAGCACAACGTGGACACTGCCAGGCTGGCCTGGGCTGCCCGGCTGTGGGCAGGCTTCACAGGCGGCCGCGGAGCAGAGCCTGGGCAGCCGTGCGGACAGGCGCCACCAGGCCCTCTCGGTGGCCCTCAGGGAACTCAGGGGCCGCTGTGTGGTCAGAAAGCCTGGCCCTTCGGCCTCCTCCCCAGACCCGCCCGCAGTGCGATGGAAGGAAACCTGTGCTCGTCGGGACTGGCCGCGCGTCCCGCGTAGTCCACACCGGTCGCTGGTCGCCACGAGGCCTCAGGAATCTTGCCCAACCCCTCACGGTGCAATGAGGACGTGTGGGTCCAGGAGCAGTGACAGGCCCACGTCACTGCGCAGACCAGCGGGAGGGAGGCCTGGCCCTGCACCAGGCCCAGGGGCAGACCTTTCCCAGGAGCCAGTGCACAGGGCGGGGCCCCAACATCTCTGCTGCAGGAACCCAGCCCCCAGCTCGCAAGTCCTGTTCCTGGCAGAGGAACACCTGGGTCCGGACTCACGGAGCCCGAAGCCCGCCTCGAACCAGCTGAGGTGACGTCCTTGCCTGAGCTCTGCCCGCCCCCGGGAGGCAGTGTTCACAGCGGACAGGCCTGCCCTGTGCCCTGCATGTACAACAGCCGCCCTGGCTCCGGGGGAGCAGATAAGGTAGGGCCCTGACCTGGCTAGTTCAAGGGCGTCAAACCCCAACCACAGGGAAAGTCTGAGCTGGAACCTCTGGAGGGAGGACACGGATTTGCTTGGTTTCTGCTCTGAGGCGTCTGAGAACCCGGAACTCGGGTTCCTCGGGGCGCAGGGCCTGCGGCGTGCCGCCCGACAGCACCGCGCAGGTGGGCACCTGCCCTGGGAAACGCCCACCCGATGTCTTGACAACGACGATCACCTTCCTGGGGAATCCTGACAAGTTTGGATTTTTCTGTATTTCCGTATTTTCTCCCTGAGCTTTTCTTTCTTTTAAGAAGCGGTCTGGAGGAGTTTGGCAAGAACAGTTGGGGATCCCTGCTTTCGGCGAGGGGAAGCCGCCCCCCCCCCCCCGCCCGCCTCAACTGGCCGAGCCCCAGGATGGACCTGGACGGGCCGCCCCGCTGGGAGATGTGGGGCAGACCCAGGAGGCACGGCCCACTCGGCTCAGAGGGTAAGTGGTCACCCATCTGGTGTCACAGAGACCCAGACTCCGCGTTACGCTGGAGCCTGTGGGAAGACCCCGAGGGGTTCCTAAGGTGGCACTGGAGGAGCCCAGCCACCCAGACCCTGCAGGCTTCTGTCCTGTCTGGGCCTCCACAGGCGCGACACTAAAACCACAAGAGACTCACCTTGACCGTGTCAAATGGGTGTCCCACCAGCACGCCTGCCACACCTGGAGGAAGAAAGGGGGACCTGAGACCCAGATGTCTCAGACACCTGCAGTGGGGGGTGGAGCTATGGGGAGGCCATTATCTTCTGTGCGCCCGGGTTCCTCCGGGAGCCCCTTAATCCTCATGGCTGGGGGGGAGGAGGGAAGGAGCATGTGAGGGTGACATCCCCAAGGTCACGCCAGGATCTGTCCAACTCAACGCTGGTGTTTCTCCCTCACCTGCTGCTCACGCAGTTGAAACAGATGTCCCGGGGGGGGGGGGGGGGCTGCACATGCTATTTCTAAGATGGTCCCACTGCCCCCGACACCCCTGGCAGTGGCAGGGGACTCCAGAAATGTTGGACTTGGACCCTCCCTCAGATTGAGTTTCCCCTCTGCCCCAGCTGGCCGAGCTCACACAGGGCTCAGGGTCTGCGCCTCACCTCGGGGCCAGTCCAGGTGTGAGCATCGACTTCCCCCAGGGCATTCCCGGGAAACACGCATCCAGGACCTGGAGCGTGGCGAGTGCCGGCTGACCACGCCCTTCCCTGGTGGGAGTCGCCCGATACCCAGGGAACAGCTTGTGACTGTGGTGGAGCCCGGTGATGTGCTGGCCCGGCCCTGCCAACATTCAGCGCCCCTCGAGGGACAAAGGCTCACAAACGCTTCGCAGAGTCCTGCATGCTGTGCAGGTTGCAGACGCCTCGTTACCCCACCGCACGGCGGGAATGCGGAGGCTCAGGGAGACTGAGTAACTGCCACGCTTTCCTCCCTAGAATTATTTTAAAAATATGTTTTTATTGGTTTTAGAAAAAGAGGAAGGGAGAGGGAGAGAGAGACATCGATGTGAGAAAGAAACACCCATCGGTGGGTTGCCTACCATACACACACCCACAGGGGAATGAACCCGCAACCCGGGCATGTGCCCAGACCAGGAATCGAACCTTGGTGCAGGGGACAATGTTCAACCAACTGAGCCACACCGGCCAGGGCTTCTCCGTAGGATTTTAAGTGTGTACATCCTAGAGTCCTTTTACTGCCAGGAGTGTTTATGTATAATTAAGACAGCTAACATGTAGCGTTTCTGCCTGCTGGTTCCTATTCTCAGTTTTGTACCTATACTAGTTCTCTCTCTTCATACCTATATAGAAAGGACTATTAGCCCATTTGATAGATGAGGAAACTAAGGCATGTAACATGGCCACGCCACACAGCTAGAAATGGTGGAGCCGGGCCCGGCTGGTATGGCTCAGTGGTTGAGTGTCGACCTATGAACCAGAAAGTCACAGCTCGATTCCTAGTCAGGGCACATGCCTGGTGTTGCAGGCTCCGTCCCCAGTAGGGGTCGTGCAGAAGGCAGTCGATCAATGATTCTCTCTCATCACGGATGTTTCAATTTTTCTCTTTCCCTTCTTCTCTGAAATCAATAAAAAATATACATATTAGAAATGGTAGCCCTAACTGGTTTGGCTCAGTGGATAGAGTGTCGGTCTGTGGACTCAACGATCCCAGGTTCGATTCCGGTCAAGGGCATGTGCCTTGGTTGTGGGCACATCCCCAGTGGGGGGTGTGTGCAGGAGGCAACTGATTGTTTCTCTCTCATCGATGTTTCTAACTCTACCTCTCCCTTCCTCTCTGTAAAAAATGAATAAAATAGCCCTAGCTGGTTTGGCTCAATGAGTAGAGCATCAGCCTGTGGACTGAAGGGTCCTGGGTTCGATTCCGGCCAAGGGCACATGCCTGGGTTGCGGGCTCGATCCCCAGTGTGGGGTGTGCAGGAGGCAGCCAATCAATGATTCTCTCTCATCATTGATGTTTCTATCTATCTCTCCCTCTCCCTTCCTCTCTGAAATCAATAAAAATATATATTTTTTTAAAAATCAATAAAATATATATATTTTTTAAAAAGAAATGGTGGAGCCAGGACTCAAACCCTGTAACCGACTGGGGAATGCCCCCTGGAATCAGCTCTCCTACTAAAGCCATTTTTTTAAGGCCGCCAGGGAACGGTTCTGTGTCTGCTGAGGTTCTGGGGCGGCGTCCCAGAAGTCCTCTGGCTTCCAGGCCTTTAATTTCAATATTGATTTATTCGGACAGGAAGACGGAGATTTTATCGTGGACTTCCGGAATGCCACTGGAGATGCCAAGGGTGTGTGCCTTTCTTCAAAACAGCCCTGCCTGGCACTGCCCCAGCCCTGTCATTCTGCAGACTCACCTTTTTGTGATCAGAGAAAATTTCCACTTTTATTTATTCATCACGGTCGCCACGGCCAAGCCTTTCCCCCCGGAGCACTGTCCGCAGGTGGATGAGGAGACAAGGGTTCCACACTGTATCTTTGGTCCTGAGACACACTTAGCTCCTGTAGTTTGAGATCAGCCCCACCCCCCTTTTTTTTCCATTTCATGTTTTGAATTTGAAAATCCTAGATCCAGAACCTCTCTTCCTCAGCTGTGACTGGATTTGGGGTGTTCTGGATACCTAACACTTGCCCGTGGTGTGCTGATTGGCCTTCCTTCTGGCTCCGGCCCACCAAGCTCCTGTGCCCGGGCCCAGCCTCGGGTCCCAGGGATGCAGACGCCGGGAGCGCTGGAGGTCCCCGCCCTGCGGTAGAGGTCCTGCCTCAGGCTCGGGACCTGTCTCAGCCTCTGGGATGGGAGGGCCAGACCCTCACCCACTGGCCTCTGCCGGCAGGTCCCAGGCAGGGTCTCCGAGGGCAGACATCTGCATTCCCACTCGCTCCCTTGACGGGTCTCCGCGCCCTCGCCCAGAACATCCGCAGGCACAGAGTGGGCGCGGGGCCTGCCTGCAGCAGGGCCTCAGGCCCCCAGAGCCTCACCCTTCTACCCTCACAGTCACCTGAGAGCCAGGAGGCCTCGCCGGGCCATCTCCCCGGGAGGACCCTGAGGCCACCGTTGCAGCCACAGAAATGGACCCTGTCTCCCAACTCCAAAGCCGGTGCCCCACAAAAGCTGGACTCTCAGGCACCCTCCCACCCCATGACAGCCCAGAAAGGCGGAGGGAGCCACCATCCTGAAGGCACCTGGCAGCAGAGGTGGTGGGAGGGGTGCCTGCCCTCCCCACAGGGGGCCCCCCTGCCCACATTGAACTTCTCTCTGCACTTCCTCCTATCCATGCCCCCAGCAGGGAGACCCCCAACCAGAGCCCAGGGTCTAAGCAGGCAGGAGACCTGAGGCTGGCACTGGCTGGGGAGGGAGAGCAGGCATTCTGAGCCTCCCAAGGCCTGGAGGGTGATGTCAATCAAGGTCCTGCCTGGCCTCTCTAAGAGCCAGCTGAACAGGAGATCCATCCTCAGACAAACCACCTGGTGTGTTGTCTGTCCCCCTTACCCGCCCCCCACCACCTGGGAAATCAGAAGCTAGGGACCCCGGCCACTGAGGAGCTCCGACCTCATCTGCCCTGAGCCTCCAGGCCTTGAGGAGCCAGACAGGGGCCTCTGGGGGCCAGGCTCTGAGGGGGAGGTGTCCCCCTGCACATGGTTCCTGCCGCCTCCCTGCAAGGGCCAGGCCATGCCAGGGGCCCACGGCGGCCCTGGGATACAGTCACGTCACTGTTGCATGGGTTCAAGGGGAGAGGCCCGCCCTGCCGGCCCTGTGGTAGGAGCGGGCCGTATGATTTTGTCCTAGTCCCTCCCCCTCACACTGACCCTCTGCACCCCTCCCGGCAGCGACGTCCATCCTCGTCCACCTGGGAGCCTCAGGCCTCGGCTCGCACAGCAGGGAGGCAGGTGGCACCACCCACCCTGTGCTTGCGTGGGGACCCCAGTGGACAGTGGGGGGCAGCTGGTGAAGCGCCTATAGCTCAGCAGGCCGCCGGGCCCTGGGGCGTGGATAGGGCCTCTCCCAGGTGGGCCCGGTGAGGACGGGCAGAAAGGCATTCCAGGAAGAGGCGCTGCCTGAGCAAGAGCCCAGAGTGACCGAACACCTCTAAGCAGGCCCGGCCTCAGGACGAGGATTCCTACCCCAAACCCCAAACTCCCAGGACACCTGCAGGAAAACAGAAGGAATCCTGCCCCTCTGCGGAGAGAACCCACGTTCCCCAAGAAGTTGGAAAAGGGCATTGGCCCTGGGACAGCCCCCCACCCTCTGGAGCCACCACGGGGTGGGGGGGAGGGGCAGCAGAGAGGGGCAGACATCAAGGGAAGGGAAGGATGAGCAGAGTGGGATCAGCGGAGGGTGGAGGGATGAGAGCTGGATGGCCAGAGGCCCCAGCCCCTCCTTGCTGTCTCCTCTGGTGCCAGGGCTGGGAGAAATTCTCCACTGGCCTATTGAAAACTCCGGGGTTTCTACCCGCTTTTGAGACTCTAGTCTGTGGTTTCCTGAGGCCTGACTGGGTAACAGTCTGGTAATTTCTTAAATCCCTTCCCACACACCACACTCCCCTCACCAGCCTTCTCTCACCCAGAGCTTAAGGCACGCCTCTTCCTCCGGGGCGCCCACCACTGGCAGGTGCTGGAGGGGAGAAGCCGGAGGTCAGAGCTGGACTGGGCCTGGGACACCCCGCCAGCCCTCTCTCTGCCCAGGAGGCAGGGCCTGCCAGCTCATCACCAAACTCCCATCGCTAAACCTGGCTCCCAATTAATGCCTGTTGAATAAATTAACTGTCCAAGTAAAAGCAGAGAAGCTATAAGCAAACAGGGACTGCACAGGGACCCAGGTCCTCCAGGGAAAGCCGGCCTGGACCCCAGCATCGAGGCCCGGCCTGCGTGGAGGTGTCCCACGTTGGGAGACACGTCCACGTAAGCCCAAGAGCTAGCCACAGGGCGTGTCAGGCCCACGCTGCCACTCGGGTGGAGTCCGCCCCCCAGCAGCTCACGGATAAAGGTAGGAAGGGGGCAGCGTGCCAAAGCGGGCGCCTGACGGTGCCCACAGGCCAGCCCGCGGGTGGGCGATCCGGTGCCCCTGCCCTGCCCAGAAGGCTGCAGGAGAAGGCGGAGCCAGCCCCAAACTTCTCGGGCCCAGGGAGCGGACCCCGCTCCAGATGGGATGGAGCTGAGGGACGAGGATTCCTACCCCGAACCCCGAACTCCCAGGACACCTGCAGGACACCAGGGGCCTCGGGCGAGGAGGGCGCAGGGGGCCGCGAAGCACCTTCCTGGGGGCCCCCCGTCTCCGCCAAATCAGAGCTGCCCGCGGGGCCCCGGAACTCCGGTCCGAACGCGCCTCGAAGGATTTAAAAACACCAGCTCTCGGGCCTGGTGTCAGTTCACGCCCACGAGAGCCCCGTGAGATGGGAGCTTTGCCATCTCCATTTTACCGAAGAGAAGCCCCGGCCAGAGTGCCCGCCGCGGGGCCGAGCGCTCGCAGGTGAGCGGGCCCCTCACCCTGGCGCCCAGCGCGCACCCCGCCCGCCTCCTTACCCCCAGCGCATCCAGCCAGGAAGTCGAGTGCCATGGCCGTCCTTCCTCCACGTCCTTCTCCTTCTCCTTCTCGGGCCCTTTGCGGGGCAGGTCGCCGTCGGGAGCGCCCCGGCCCTCCTGGCGCAGAGCCTGATCAGCGCAGGGGCCGGGGGTGGCGGCGGCGGCGGCGGCGGCGGCTCAGCGCGCGGCTCCTCGCCCGGCAAAGGTTCCCGCAGGCCGGCTCGCGAGCCCTCGAGGCGGTGCGCCCGGCCAGGGGTCCCTTACTTCGGGCCGCGCGCCCCGCCCCTCGGCCGGCCGGCGGGGTGGGGGGCAGGGGCCTCGGGCGGGGCGCCGGGTGCAGCGAATGGGCGGGCGGGGTGCGGACAACGCCCCGAGGCCTGCGCGCCGCCGCCGCGCCTCATTGGCGGGCGCGCCTGGCGGGCGGGGCGCGGGGACGTGGCGGGCGGGCGGCGGGGGAGGCGCGCGGCGAGGCAGACAAAGAGTGTGCTTCGTGCGCCCGCCCGCGCGCCGCTCGGGGCCGGAGAGACCCGCGGTGTTCGCGGAAGCCGGGCCGTGGGACCCGGCCTGCGAGCCCAGGAACCCTCCGGCGTGCGCCACGCGTGCCCGCTGGCTGGGAGGGACGTGGGGTGCGCTCGCTCCGGACTGGGCCCTGGGACCTGGGACCTGGGCTCAGATCCCGGCTCCGCCGCTGGACCTCAGTGTCCTCGTCTGTAGAATGGGGACATTGCCGCGAAAACGCCTGGACCCTCCAACCCTGCAGGCTCGGACACAACTGAGTGGTTGTGACCTTCTTGCGGCGGCGACTCGCCCCCTCGGAGAGCCTTCGCCCTCCCGCCTGCGCGCCCCGGTGCGGGGGGGCGGCCGGGGCTCCTGGTCGCCCGGCCCAAAACGTGGCGTCTCAGGGTCTGAGCGCTCCGGCATTTCGGGGGGCGGAGAGCGAACCTGAAAAAGGAGCGTCCTGCACTGGCCTGCGGACTGCGGGAGCAGGGGGAGGCTCCCGGACCGGGCCGGCAGCCGCGGGGCAGAACCCGGCCGTCGCAGCGCGTCCAACGCGG
Source organism: Cnephaeus nilssonii (assembly GCF_951640355.1). Lineage (NCBI taxonomy): Eukaryota > Metazoa > Chordata > Mammalia > Chiroptera > Vespertilionidae > Cnephaeus > Cnephaeus nilssonii. The sequence goes on along the minus strand of NC_137075.1, from coordinate 103,553,497 downwards.
CGGCCAGGACACCCTGTGGCCGGAGGGGGCCGGGAGCCGGAGTGCAGCTCCGGGTAGCGGGGGGAGGGGGGGGAGGGGGTAAGGAGCAGCCGAATCCGCTGCCACCACCCACCCCCACCCTGGGAGTCTCTGAGATTGGGGCCACTCTCTGGAGACTTCCCCCCACACTCCTCCCCCAGCGCCTCGGGAAGCCCGGACTGTCCGGTTGGGGCTGAGCTTGGCTGGGAGCTCACTCCTTCACTGTGGGAGTCAAATAACACTCGGGGCCAACTTCCTTATTCGCCGCCTGCGGTCAGGACCACAAAGCCGTTGACTCTAGTTTTACCGGTTCTGCTATCAGGATGGAGGTTTCCGTGGATGTATCCCATCGACAGGTTTTAAAGGGGATATTTGGTACGAGGGGGTATATGTCAGGCTGTGTAAACAGTGAAGAATAGTGAGACAGCGGCCCCTGGGAAGCCAACCATCAATCAGTGTGCTTTCCTTTCATTCTTCTTAGAATCTAAGGGGAACGGTCATTAAGAAGAGACCCAAACCCAGGTCTGCTGACTCGTAGTGCAGTGCTTGTGGTGGCTGGTGGGCCCTGGATTCGGTGAGGGTCCGGAGGCCTGGGTTTGAATCCTCTCCAGCCTCTGCCCCGGCTCCATGCCTCAGGGCTGCAGCGGGGGCAGAGGGTGGAAGGGGACCAAGAAGCCAGAAAAGCCGTAGCTGTAGTGCGGGCCCCAGAGGTCCAGACCCACAACAGGGCAGGAGTTGACGGTGGGGGGCTGCTCCGGTGGCTGGAGGCCTCGGAGACCATGACCGTTAAACAGGGCAGCCCTGTGTCCAGTTGGCTCCCAGGGAGGAAGGGGTGTCCCGGGGTTGCCCAGACCTCGGGAGGTAAAGCACAATGGCGTGCAGCATCCGTCCCTGTGTCTGGAGGTTTGAGGGGAAGTCCCGTACCTTCACAGGGCAGGTAGTCAAATTATAATGGAACCATTGAACAGTGCAGGTCCGTGAATGCCCCGCTTGGGGCGGGTTGTGCAAGTCCTCGTACGAATGTGGATGTGAACAAAACCAACTCCAAAAAAGAAAAAAATGAACAAAACCACCTCCATCTCTGTTACCTCTGACCAGGCTCACTGTCGTTAGCAAGGAAAGCAAAGGCTTCTAGTGGATGATCCTTGGCGTTCCTTAAACTGTAGCCATGAATAGCATTGTCGGTAACAGCCGGGAGGGCATGACAGCCGAGATCAATATCAGAACCGTGTCAATAATAAGCAGTCACCTGTCTGTCACAGGCCACCATATGCCCCTGGCACTCCTGCAGCCCTCGTCCCTGTGTCTTGTCAGTCATTCGCTGGGTTGTGAAACGGAATTTTTGGACTGGAACCTGGATTCTTTATCCGCCAGCGTCGAAGAAGGAATCCACGGACAGAGAGTAGTATGGCAAAGGTGGAAATTTATTGAAGAACAAGTACAGACTCCCACGTAGGGAGGGGGAAAGAGTCCCACAGAACGGACTCCCACGTGGGGAGGGGGAAAGGGTCCCACTGAGTTCCTTTTCCCTGTGGCTTATAAAGGCTGCAGATCCTGGTGCCTTGATATCCCCTCTGATTGGTCACTATTCCCTTAGCCTGGTTACTATAGTAACTCCTGAACTCAAAGGCCGAACACCACATGGGACATATGATGCCCTCCTCCCTCATTGTTCTTTTCTTTCTGGCTTCCTTCTCTATTTTGTAAATATAGACCTTTTTGGCTCCCTTGTCTTATGGAAATGCAACTGTTGCTGCTGCCTGCACCTGGCTTACAGTGATGGAGATGTCCCTGTTGCTGCTTCCTTGTCTTATGGAAATGTAACTGCTTCCTTGTCTTATGGAAATGTAGCTGCACCTGGCTTCCTTGTATTGTGGAGATGCACCTTCTCCCCGTCTGTAGCTCTGTGTTTTTCCATGAACCCCAATTCTAAAAATTCCCTAAGCCTCCCTATATTCCCCTAACATTCCTGTTTCAGTCCCCACTTCAATTAGGAAACCCCAACTGCCTTTGGGGACAGGGGATGCCGCATCTTTCTGGCTGCTTCCTGCTGGCAAAGGGGTCATAGTTTGGGGCAGCAGTCAGGGTTCCATCAGAAGTGGGTGGTCTAAAGAAGATGGATGTAGCGGCCTCCATTTGCCGTTCCATGAGGAGGATCAGTTGTAGCTTTAGGGCATCTAAATGGGAGGCTATCTATACTAATAAAAGGGTAATATGCTAATTAGGGGGGAATTCTTCCAGACATCCATCCAGATGTCCATCTGGACAAAGCCACAGTGGCTGCCAGGCCCGGGGCTCAGGCCCAGCAGCCACCACAGCCGGCAGTGGCAGCAGCAGAGGGGTGATGGGGGCAGCGCCTTCCCCTGATCAGCCTGGTCGCCTCCAGCAGAGGGAGGCCAGACTGCAGCTTAGGCCCGCTCCCTGTGTCAGTAGGACATCCCCTGAGGGCTCCCGGACTGTGAGAGGGGGCAGGCCGGGCTGAGTGCACGAATTTTCATGCACCACGCCTCTAGTGAAACATAACAAGAGTGGTTAAAGGTGAGTAATAATGAAACAGTATAAACCAAGGCCTGAGGAGGGGCGCTAGTTAATAGAGGTGGTATTATACACTTTGGGGCCTTTTCCTTTAGCTAAGCTGCTTGCAGCAAGAAGTATTATGTATGGCACAGACTTTGCCTGGCTCAGTCAAGGGCTTTCTGTGGATAGAAATCTGTAGAGGCTTGAGAAGTGGTTCTGGCTGGTGGTAGTGGTAGCATAAGTTGTCCTATAGACTAAGGTTTAGCACATTTTACTCTGAAAGAGATGTGGGAGAGATATATCTACGTGAGATTATTTGACCCTGAATTGGGCTGCTTATACTTAGTAGTTAGGGATTTGGGGAGCCAGTATGGCTTGAGAAATGTACTGTACCAGGGTTACAGAGAGGGGCTATCAGTAGGAGAATCTTGTGGTGTTTCTGGGTCCCAGTGAGGACAGAGAAGGTCTCCTCCAGGTACCAGCCTAGGATTCAGGTGACACTTATGGAAAGACAGAAAAAGAATTGTTAAAAAGACGAAAATACTGATTATTTAGAAATACCAGAGCCTGGCTGGTTTGGCTCAGTGGGTAGAGCGTTGGCCTGCGGACTGAAGGGTCCCAGGTTCGATTCCAGTCAAGGGCATGTACCTTGGTTGCGGGCACATCCCTGGTGGGGAGTGTGCAGGAGGCAGCTGATCGATGTTTCTCTCTCATCGATGTTTCTGACTCTCTCTCCATCTCCCTTCCTCTCTGTAAAAAAATCAATAAAAATATATATAAAAAAAAAAGAAAGAAAGAAAGACCAGAGAATGTTACTTATCTGGCACTCATTGACTTCCCAGGATCCCTTCGAAAGGGGAGTTTCGGGTCCTTTAGAGGCTCACACGAGTAGAAATTGGTGACCTAGTTGATGGCAAAGCAGCTTCGTCCTCCTCCTGTGCTGGCATTGAAGGCTCCCTCCAGACAGGTGGATCTCGGAGTCGGTGCTGCTGACCTGTGGGGACACTTAAAGATAGAGCCTGTAAAAGGGTCTTTTGGGCTGTTCGAAGGCCTGCCCAAATACATGAGGGCTGTTCCCCAAAGCTCCGGGGCAGGACTGTCCATGTTAGCCGACGGCTGTGATGACTGGGATCTTTTAAAGGCAAACAGGGGCTGTGAGTGAGGAGGCAGGGTATACAGAAAAGGCATCCTTGAGATCTAGGACTGTAAACCACTCTGTGTCCTCTGGAGTCTGGGCAAGTGGAGCCTAAGGGTTAGGGACACTTGGCTGGGTAGGAATCACTGTCTTATTGACTAGTTATGAGTCCTGAACTAGTCCTCCCCCTCTATTCGGCCCTTGTACCCCTAAGATGGGGGTATTGTAAGGACTACGACAAGGTTCCAATAAACCTCGGGCTTCTAAAATCGATGGCCTGTTAGAGTTTTGAGTCTTTCTGGAGCCTCAGGGTTGAGAGGATGGTGTTTCTGATGTGAATGTGAGGCTTTCTGCAGGGTCAGGAAGGATGGGAAAGGAACCACGTACCCCAGCTGCGCCCTAAAGGCTGAGAAAAAGATCTCTTTCTTAGCTTCCCAGGCCTGCCTGTAACGGCTACAGCCTCTGAGGGTGACTTACCAGGGTTTGGGAGGAGTACAGAGAAGGCGGCTGCAGCATCGGGGAGGAAATTAATTTCCTTGCCCACCCCCCCCACCCCCCCCCCCCCGGTCAAGCTTACCCGGGGCTCCTGGGTGG